>NC_048321.1:9909997-10150172 GCF_013100865.1 Trachemys scripta elegans
CCCCCCCCCCCCCCCCCCCCCCCAGCCGGTCCCCCTGCACCCGCGCTCTGTTTTTTTTGTTTTTTTTTTTTTTCTTGGGACAGCCAAAAAGTCAGAGCCGGCCCTGCTGGGCATAAGCCAGTTACTAACTGATCAGGGTTAGGAAGAAAGAGAGATGAAGGTTATGGAACATCTGTCCCCAGAAAAGGCAGTAGGTCTCTGGAACCTGTCCCACACCCGTGCAGAGTGGCAGGTTTGGCACCTGCTCAGAGAATATCTTGTAAAAATGCTGTATGAAGCGGTTTGTCTGGAAGAGCCCGGAGTAGGCGGGTGGGGAAACACCCTCTTATAATTAATAGGTGTAGCCCAGCAGATGTCTGCTCACAGGCAAGTAGAAGTCTCCTGTCCTTGCCTGGATTTCAACCTTGCTCAGAGCGTCCAGGGCAAGGCTAGATTATGAATGTAGCGTAGGCTTGCGCTCATCCCTCTGCATAGGGGTGACAGGGGGAAAATGTTCAAACGTGGCTGCCCGAATATTTGGCTCAACGGCCTGATATCAGAGCTGCTATTGTGATGATCATTGCTCATATGACTGTGGGGTCCCGTCTAAGAGGTCTCATCTTTCCTCCGCTCTTTGACGACGCAGAAGTTTTCTCCGCTGTGCATTTGCGAGCGGCTGAGCCAATCGGCTGTTCTTAAATAATAACCATTTCCAAAGTGAATTAAACTAAACCCAGTGAAGCCCACCTGAATTCTGAATGAGAGCATCCACACGGGGGTTTAATTCGGTTTAACTAATCCACTTTCAATTCACACTTTTCGGTAATTGAGATTCATTTTCCTGAGTGTCCCCTGTACACAATCCCCAGTTAGGATTATCTGGAATTTGAACTGCCCTGGGCTTTAGATGGGCTTGGGGTGAGCGTCCTCCATCCAGGAGAAGTGTATAACCCGCTCAGCCGTCTGCCCCCTCTATGTCTGCTCTGCGGAGCCTACCAAATTCGCGCAAACTATAGCAAGGTACATTTCCACGTGTGGGAAAATCTGCAGTTCAGTCCCCAAGCGTTGCCTAAAGCTGGTGGCTGTCACGCCCAGTGGCTGTAAAGTGCTACCAAGCCTGAATGGTTCCCAGCTGGTGTAAATTACTGAGCCAGGCACAGAGCCGCAGAGAATCAAGGGTTGGGACTTTCTGGTGGGTGTGCCGCAGATCGGCATAAGTAACTTTGGCAGCCTTTCAGCTCCCCTTCAGCCATCTCTTTGTGACGTGCTGCTGCAGGCAGGTTTGTCCCTGCAGGGGTGGGGAAGACTGAAACCACAAACGCCCAACAGGAGAGGTGGGGTGTGGTGGGTGATGAGTGGCGCACAGGAATTCTGGCTCTATTGTGTGCGCATCAAATGCTGAGACAATACAGCAGAACCGCCTTTGATCAAAGGTCAGTTCTTTTAGCAGAAAACAATTCTCTGGCAACGCATAGTTACTCCCAGCCTGGCCAGCTCTCATGATTTTACAGCAAGTTTCATGATATTTGGTCTTTTTCTGGAAGCTCCTGCTCCTGGAGTCATGTGATTATATGAAATGTCATCTCGTTTTTTTAAGTACATTTCTAGCCCTCATGATTGCTGAGAAGAGCTGGAAAACATGACTCCTGAATGCTCAAAAAACAGATTTTTAAGCCAGTCTTGTGGTTTTTCAGGGACATGATTCATGCTGTTTAAGCACCTGGGATTGGCAAAACTGTTATTGTCTCTTTGGGATTGAGGTACATAACAGATATCTCCAGCCCCTGAGAGGTTACAAGAATTGTATATATAAAAAATACTTACATCCCCTAATGTGGTGGAGTAAAGAGGCCTTAATGTAAAGTGAGGCCCAGTATCTCTCTCTGTGTAGTGACTAAACCTATGCGCGCGCGCACACACATACACAAATTGTCACTAGAAATTTGCCCTTCCCCCACCCTCCTGCCCAATTGCATTTTTCAGGGCACCAAAACGATTTGTGAATCAAATTTGCAAAATAGTTTCAGCTGAACCTCATCCCCCCCAAAAATCCCTGAACACAAATCTCTGAAGAGTCAAAATGGTTTGTTTAGAAAGTATCAAAACAAACTACTTTGACATTTAATTTCAAACTGACTTTTTTTAAACAAAATGTCAATTTGAATTAATGTTCAAAATGTTTTGTTTGACCTGAGTGAAACCATTTTGGCTTTCATTTTGTCCAGAAACCTGAAAAAATTCCATTTTGGTTCAAAACAAATAGTGAGGGTTTTTTTGTTTTTGTTTTTGTTTTGGTTTGGTCACCAAATTAAAAAAAACAACAAAACAAACAAACAAAAAAACCCCCAAACAAACCCACCCAACCCCAAACTAACCACAACCAATTTCTTGTTCAGCTCTAGTAGTTAGTATATATGAATGCCTTCCACTGGCATATGAGAATAGGGTGTGTAATATTGTCCATAAGTTTATATGTTTGATAAAGTTGTTGGCTCATTGCAAGATTGTTTCCTAGTTGAGCAAGTATTAAGACAAGCTATTGACAGCCCAAGGCCTTGTCTACATGAGAAAGTTGCCCCAAACTAACTAAAGCCAGTTTCAGAACTGGTTGCATGAAACCTGTGCGAATACTCTTCTTTCAATATAAGAAAGCGGATTAATACGGTTGAATCGATCCTTAATCGATTTAAGGTAAACTGAAATGAGCCGGGTTGAAACTGAAATAAGAGCATCCACACAGGCGTCTAGAACAGGAGTAACTTCCTGGGGTAGACAAGTTCTGATTCCAGTCACTTACCCTCTCAGTGCGTGGCAAAGGCCAGCCATGCCTGGCCACAGCATGACAGGTACACCTGCCTCAGCTTCCCCTTTAAGAGTTCCTCTGAAGGAGTCCAAACAGTCTTACTGCCAGTAGTCCTTATGGGAACTCCCACAGCCCTCTCTGCTGGGAGCCAGTGGGAAGCAGGTTAGCGCCTCCAATATTCCCCTGCCTTCAGCCTTCTCTGACCCTTAGCTCCAGCTTACAGCCAGCAGGTTGCCCCCTCTGCCTTCTCTTCCTCCTGCCTTCGGCATGTACAGCACCTAGCACACTGGGGCCTCTAGCTGCTACCACGATATAAATAAGGAGATGACAAGATCTTTGAAAAGCTGAGTCTGGAGGGAGAAGAAAAGAGAGGAGGGGGCTGCCGTGCGCTGGAAGGTGGAGTGGAGCAGATTTGGAAGCAAAGATAGCTTGTATCTGATTACGCAGTATGATCACATGGAGTTCGTTAAAGTGATGGCCTTGCTGATGTGTCAGCTAACTCAATTAAACAGCAGCAAGATCAATGTCTGCAGCCGCTTTTATCATGCCAGGCATCTCAAGGAGCTTTCATAACAAAATAAGACGCTGATCAAACACAAAAAGTTTATTATTCCATTAAGAAGCAAGCGCGTCTTTGGCTCGGATGTAAACGAATTCTAATCAACGGAACGTACTAGTCCCGCTTCCACTTCCTCTGTACTGCTTAGCCCTGCTGTGGGGTAGAAGTCTACACTGGTGCCCTATACTGTGTGGAATCGGTGTGCATGTTTGTGTTTATATCCTACTATTCTGTACTGGAAATAGTGTGTGTGTGTGTGTTTTATATACCACTACCCTTTACAGGATGGAATCAGCGTGTGTGTGTTTCTACACCACTTCCATGTACTGGATGTAATCCCTTTATGTGTGTGCATGAACTACTGCAGTCTCTTGGACGGAATCAGAGCTGCTCGTTCGTGTGTCATGAGCCCTATACTGCCCATGGTGAATGGCGATTCTCCTTTAGCTCATGCAGAAGGGGTCGGTGATTTTGGAGGAGGAGGAGGTGCATTCTATCCCCAGTTTTGCTGGGCTGTTCCAAGCAGCTGTTGTGCACATCACAGTGACACCTGCAAGGTTCCTGAGCTGCCTACAGATTTGTTACAACATGGAGAAGGATTTGCTCTCCACCCTCATTTGTAACAGGTGCCAAGCTCAGGATTTGGTGTGGATGCAATGAAGGGTTTGCTTCTGAACAGCGTGTCTTCTGTTTCAGATTATCAGCTGACCAGTGCAGAGCTATCCTCACTCCCGGCGTTCAGCTCACCCAGCGGGTTGTCGCTTGGCAACATCTCTGCCTGGCAACAGCAACATCAGCAGCAGCAGCAACAACAACAACAGCAGCAACAACAACAACAACAGCAGCAACAACAACAACAGCAGCAGCAACATCTTGTTCCTGTATCACTAAGCAACTTAATGTAAGGGAAATGGAGGGGTTGGGCACTCCGCTGATGCTGCCTTCATAGTTGCATGGTTCCATAGGGCTTAAGGCCAGAAGGGATCATTAGACCGTCTAGTCTGTCCCCCAGATACTCTCTGTCGAGCCCCGTAACTTGGCTTAGACGAAAGCATTTCAGACCTCAGTGAGTTTGTTTCCTTGAACACGCACTGCAGCTGTGTATTTCGACAGCAGTTATTCCTGATTTGGGGAGGCAGTTTTGCCTACCGATTGGAGCAAAGGGGATGTGGCGCCAGCACTCCTGGTTTCCATGCCTGGCTCTACCACAGATTCCCGAGTCACTGCCCTGCTCCGTGCCTCAGTTTCCTCAGTTGTAAAATGAGGAAAATGATACTGCTCCACCTCACAGGGCCTTCATTTAGGTGTTTTGAGATTCTGGTCCAGACATTTCTCTAGAAGGACAAATTCTTATTTCTTTCACGTTTGAGACGGTTGACATTTTGGTGAAAAATCAAAAACTCACCTATTTTGAAATCCTGCCTCATGGGAGTTGCAGTTCGGGTGTCTCATGCGCCCATTCTCTATAGCTAGGGCTCCCTCAACAGACTACCTTTCCCATGATGCACCCTGGGTTTTGCCCTGGCGAGGGGAGGCAGTTGCATCATGGGAGTCCCTGGCATGGTGCATCATGGGAGATGTAGTCAAGAGCAGGGACATGAGGAAACTGACCTGCAGCTCCTATGAGGCCCCACAGAAGCTATGTAAATTGAAACATTTCAGAGTTTTGGCTGAAATAACTAGTTCGTTTTTCTGATGAAAATGGAAGTTTTCTGTGGAAAGCGGACACTTTTTGCAAAAAAAAAAATTCATTTAGTAGAAAACCTGATTTTCCATCGAAAAACTACCCTAGCTCTGAGTGTCCTTGCTAGAGGAAAGCAAAATATTCCAAGCGAAATGTGAAATTCCTGACAAGTTCAGAACCTGTAGGACCTGCTGCCTGAAGGTGCTGTGGGGTAATATAACAGTGCTGTTACACGTTCCGCTCCAGGTGACCGACACCACCACCATTAAGATGGGCCGGTGCTATGCCCCCAGGTTTTGTCAGTAGCGAGACTGATCTACACACTGTGGGTGGCCCATACGCTACCCCTGTAACGAACCAAACCAAAACAGCCATGAACTTTGAGGAATTCTGTATCTGAACTCTGTTATTAACGCCAGTGGCTTCATTTACTATGGGGACACGGGAGGCAGTTGCCTCCCCCCCCAAGACCTACCCCCTTTGTGGGGTCTCATTGCCCAGGCTCCAGCCCAAGCCCAAACGTCTACATTGCAATTTTACAGCCCTGCAGCCCAAGCTCCATGAGTGACTTGGGTCAACTATGCCCATGTCATGGGTCTTTTATTGTGTAGACATACCCTTATTGAGAGACAGTTCCTGTCCCAAATATCTTGTAGTCTAACTAGACAAAGGGAGAATTATTGTCCTCATTCCCAAATGGGAAATCGAATCCCAGAAAGAATAAGGGTTTTTCTAATGCGGACGCTGACCCAAACAGCTTTTGTTCAATATCTCCCCTTGTGGACACTTTATTCTGGACTAAATCGGGTGCTTCCCAAGCAGAGGAATTATTCTGCAATAGAAAGTCCACACGGAGCAACTTCAGTCAGTTTCCCCATGCAGACAAGCCTGAAGGGTATCTGAGAGTGAACTTCCCAGCTGGGGTGCACAGCCTCATGCCGGTGCGTTAAGAAAAGCTGTGTGGATGTCACGACCTGGGTTCTCAGGCCCGGGGGGGTAGACTTGAGATCCCGAATGACAACCTCAAGGCAACATCTTGCTCCCAGGTGCAGGGCAGACATAGCCTCGGTGGCTTGCTGCAGGTCACACAACACGCAGGTGGTGGAGGCAGGAATTGGACCCAGGTTGTCGGATTCCTAGCCAAAGGCAGGCTGCCAGGTTTGATCAACCAAGGATTGATCAAGTGCCGCGCATTCAGGCCGAGCTGTCAGTGGAATGAGCAGGAATCTTGTCTGTGCAGGGGTGCGCGACCTTTCTGCGTCCTTGGCCTGAATTGAGCAGGACAGAGGGTTCTGTTGGGTTATCTGCTGGGAAGGTACATTCACTCCAGACAGACACAGTTTGTTTATTCACATTATATGGAATCTAGACGGGCCTGATTCTCAGTCCCCAGTCTGGACGGTTCCTGCTTTTCTCCCCTCCAAACACTTCTCATTGATACCGACCCCCACGGCAGGACCTAAATACACACTGCGGGGGTGGGGACAGCTCCTCGGCAGGCGCAAATCGGCAGCGATGGAGCCACCCCAGTTGACGTCAGCTGAAGATTTGGCCCGGTTGCTGTAACAATATCGCATTGTTTGGATGCGCACTGTGCTGAAGTCTGTAGTGTAGCAAGGAGCAGGGAAGGGGATCAGAGTGTATTCAGACTACTGGCACAGAGGAGAATGTTGCAGTCAGTGTGTGTGTGTGTGTGTGTGTGTGTGTGTGTGTGTGTGTGTGTGTGTGTGTGTGTGTGNGTGTGTGTGTGTGTGTGTGTGTGTGTGTGTGTGTGTGTGTGTGTGTGTGCGCCACTGCCATCTACTGGCTGGAATCAGAAGGGTGTGTTATAGGCCTTAGACTCAGTAGTGTAATTTATATTATGATGATTGTTTACTTGTATTGCCATACCAGCTAGGTGCCCTATTCGTGAACCAGCAGCACTCCAGTGTGCTAGGCATTGTACACAGAACTGTGCTTAGAGGACCTAGCCAAGATCCCCCCCCGCATTGTGCTAGGGGCTGCAACAGACATTTAGAGGGCTTGTCTACACGCTGGGGCGCCGCTGTAGCGCGTCACTGAAGACACTACCTACAACAACGGGAGGAGTTCTCTTGTCCCCGAGAGGCGGTAGCTAGGTTGACGGGAGAATTCTAGTGCTGTTGTACCGGGGGATAGGTGCTGTCTGTACCGCGGCTCGCTCAGGGGGTTGGCTTTTTCACACCCCTGAGCGATGTGGTTTACCAACCTAATTTCCTAGTGTAGACCAGGCCATAGTAAGATCCCATCTTTGCTCCAAAGAGCTGACAGCCTAATAGAACTGGCTAGAAAATAATGAAAAAAATTCATTAATATTTTGTCATTTTCAGCTAAAGTTTTCTATAGTGTTATTGTAGCGGTGGTGGTCCCAGGATATGAAAGAGACGAGGTGGGAGGGGTAATATCTTTTATTGGACCCAGCTCCCTTGGCGAAAGAGACCAGCTTCAAGCTACACGGCTTAGAGTCTAGTTAGACAAGACAAACAAAGGCTGGGATGGGAAGGAGATCCACAGAGAGAGGAAGTGACAGGCTCTGGGTCACACAGGCCGGCAGCGTGGCCCTGAACAGAATGCACCTCTCCTGGTTCCCAGTCTAGTGCATTCTCCATGTCTAGATTGCCTTTCCAAGCCCACTAGCAGCAGCAACAACTGCATAGCAAGGGCTAGCATCTTTCTGGCCTCAGAACAATCACACCATCCATTGCAGCTGGCCAGTTACAGAAGCACCCTAGGACGTTTCATTCCAGGCAACCCCAATGACTCCCTAATGCCACAAACGTCCTTTATCCTTTGAGGAAGCGCATTTGATGCTACGCTGTCATTGCTAACGCAGCGGGTTTCACTGCTGAACATTAGGGGCCAGGTTCTCCTTGGCGTGAAGGAGCCACATAGAGGGACCTTAATGGGACTGGAAGATGCCAGTTAGGGTGGTCTTGTGCTAAGGCCTTAGGTTGGGCTTTAAGAGACTTGGGTCCTCGTCCTGAGTCTGCCCCAGATCTGGGTGATTTGGGGGGTAGTTACTTCCTTTCTCTCTGTCTCAGCGTCAGCTGTGTAGACTGATAATATTAAACTGCACTGAGATGGATGGATGATAAGATCTCTGCATTTCTATGATAGAAAAGGCCTTTACAAATGTTAATTATCAATATTTCTCTCTTCCCCTTTCTCCACCTGTTTCCTTTTCACCTTCTCTGCATCTGTCTCTTATTCCTTCACTATCCCACGTGTGCACTCCTCTACGTTTTCTCCCCCTCGTCTTCCCCATTCCCTTCTTTTCTCCTGTCTCCCCTTTCCCTCTCTCCACTCCCCATCCCTCCGCTGCCACCTGCAGACAAGGGGGTCACTTATCTCACACCACCACGTTGACTGTCAACACCAACCCCAACATCAGCATCAAGTCGGAGCCCGTCTCGCCCAACCGGGAACGAAACACTGCCACGCCGCTCAGCTCCTTCCCGCACCAGAGCCGGCACGAGCCGACGGGGCGTTCTCCCGTCGACAGCCTCAGCAGCAACGCCAGCTCCTACGAAGGCAACGAGCGGGATGACCCCGCCAGAGCCGATTTCGGCTCGTCCCTCGGCCTCCTGAGACCCACGACCGAGGCCGAGGGAGAGAGCCCATCCGTAAAGCGCGTGCGGCTGGATGCCTGGGTAACATAACCAGTCCCAACTCTCTTCGAGCTACTTTCTGCTCACGTCCGGGCGGGGGCGGGGAGATGTGTGTGTTGGGGGGGGGTGGGGGTGGGGTTGTTACCAGTGGCAGGGCTGGGAGGGGGAAAAAGGAGGGCCGGGGTGGAGCTAAATGGGTTTGGGGTGGGGGCGGGGACTTATTATAAACTGCCTGAGAAATAGCTTTAGGATTTTGTAGGCATTCATTCTAGCGCAGCAGGCAATGTTTGCAATACGTAAGGCACTCCATGGCTGAGAGCAGCTTAGAATCAAGAATAAGGGGGTGGGGGGAGGGGAACGTGTCACCAAAAAAAAAAAAAAAATCAATCACTTATCCCAGCGAGCAAGTGTCGGGCGTGCGTGCTAGGTTGTTGTCGATAAAATTCACCCACTGGTGACCGGGAGTCGGGGAGGGCTTGAGACGTGTGCCCAGTTTATAAGGTCGGACCTAATTCTGAGAGAAGAGTGCCTTTGATGAGAAAGTACCTAGGACGTCTATTTGGATGCGGAGAATTTCTTATGCACACACAAACATATGCACATTTTAGCTCCAATTCCACATGGCTCTGTGCACTCTAAACGCCCACTGGTGTGCAGCCAAATTCAAATACAACTGAGATTTTTTGCCACCCCGTGCTCCCAATCAGAGAGTGACCGGGACCGCCGTGCAGAACGGCCAGCGTGAGGTATATGCACTGCTTAAGTTCCACTCAAAAAAACAGCACTTCGGTGAGACTTAAGTGATGCCTCCCTTTCCTGGCCCCTCAGCACAATAGGGGTGGATGTCACTCAGCATGAACTGGTAACCTACCAATGTTGCTGGGTCAGATGCCGTATCTCTGCTCTGTATGTCGCAGAATTCCGATCAATATCCCAGTTCGGAGGCTTGGCTTCATCTAATCAGTTTCAACTCCAGTTATGTTGCTAAATTAAAAATGAATAATCATCATCATCATCTGTGCAAAGAGAGCTTTCCCAATGCAAGCTATAGGGCCAGATTCTCAGCCAGTGTAAGTCATCCGAGCTGCATTGTATAACTGGTGAGCAGTCTAGCAAATGTTAGCAGAGTCCGTGCCACTTAAAGGCCACTTTGCACTGCCAGAGCCATATCAAGGGACATGAGTGTATATGAGAATCAGGCCCCTGATTTTTAGGGCTAATCCTGGCAGTTCAGATGAAATTTAATTAAAGAAAACATCCCCACTGATAAGTATCAGGGGGTAGCCGTGTTAGTCTGTATCTACAAAAACAACAAGGACTCTGGGGGCACCTTAAAGACTAACAGATTTATTTGGGCAGAAGCTTTCGTGGGTAAAAACCTCACTTCTTCGGATGCATAGATAGATCGACAGAGTAGTGCCACCCATCTTTGAAAATGGCAGCTTTTCAAACACCCCACGGAGGTCTAGAATGGTGCATAGTGGAACTATTTGCATATACCTGAATTTAAAAAAAAGCATTTAAAATCAGGGGAGGAGGGGAGATCTTTTTCTTTTTATAAATAAAGCAGTTTTGCCAACCATAGATAGGAAAAAATGATAAAGAAATGTTTAAATCTCACGTCAATTAAAATTCATACTCATTAGATGTGGGTGAAGTTTAAATTAGAGCTGATTTAAAAAAAAAAACAGGAAAAATTATTCATGGACATTTCTAAAGTTTTTTTTCATTGAAATTCTAATTGTTCTTTGAAATCTGAAGAATTCTGAAAAGGCCCTTGACCAACAAGTGAGGAATATTTGCAAAAATGTCATCAACTCTTTTTCTTCCTCAAAATGCAAAATTTGTATTAGTAATTTGAAATTAGAAAGTTCTGGTCAATTCTACATTTGGTTGAAGAATTAGGGGGAAATGTACAAAAAATTCATTGGAAATTGTTTTCCTTCCCCTCCCGCTCATCCAAATCCAGAACTTTTTTGTCATCATTTTGAAACTCAGAAGTTCTGGGCTGTGCTATCGTTTGGTCGCAACATAGGTAAAAAAAAAAAAAAAAAGGGCAAGTCTTTTACTGATCTTCCCTCCCATTTATTTTTTAAATATGGAAACCTTGAGTAAAGTTTTCTTGGTGATTTGAAAAATTCCAATTTAATAGTTTACATTAGGGATTCAACGGAGGGAAGTCAGCCCAGGATAAACTGGTGAGGGCATCGCCCTGTGATACTTCCTTCCAGTGCGGGCCATTCAAGCTGATTTCTCCAGTCACAATGGCTCAGGCAGTTAGCTACATCACAGATGGAACAGAACATGCATCTTCATCCCCTCCTGACAATATTACCACCAATGTACTGTACTGACCCGACCCTAATATACTGTAATTAACTCAGCTAAAGCTTAATACTATCCAGTGAGCAGAAACACACACGTTGTGGAAGGGAAAATAACGTTTCTCCTGCTTAACCTTTACGGATGACAGCGTGGTCACTGTAAGACTTTATGCGAACCCCAATCAGGTTTATGAATTAGCAGGACAAAAAAATACATTCTATAAGGGGCCAGATCCTTTGATCTGGCCTCCTGTTGATGTCCATGGGAGCTTTGCCACCGATTTCAGTGGTAGCAAGATATAGGTCTAAGGGTTGAGCTGAGAGAGAGCTTATGTGCTTAGTACATATTCGTGTAGGGTAAAATTCCCCCCAGGCAGAGGCCCGGGTACCACTTAAGTCCTGTTTGGGGGGTTTCTGGTGATGTATAGACATGGGACTGGCGAATCTGCATGGGTTGAATTCCAGCCATCCTGCCAAATCCCTGGTTGCATTGAAGTAAATGGTACAAAGCTCCCATTCGCTTCAGTGGGTCAGGAGCCATGTGATTACGCTAAGCAGTTATCTGACGGGGCCTTTGTCCCCTTTGGTTACTGCCCCAGGGGTAGTGTGTGGAATTAGAAAATCTGTTCAAAGTCAGGAGACGGCACGTTTCTCCACCGCGGGTCTCAGGTCACTCAAACTTACGCCTTTGCCACGTTGGCGTCACATAAGGGTTGGCACAGCTGCGAGGCGTCACCGTGGTTCACATCTTTGTTTAAATGGCAGCCGCTGGGCATTCCAATCAGAAATGCCAAGCTGACTCCCCTCTCCCCCTATACTCTCTACTCCTTTAATTTGCCATCCCATACATCTCTGATCGTTTTTATTTTGTCCCCCGATCTCCAGCAGGCAGGAACACATTTTTCACTCTTAACCCTCCTCTGCCCCCCCCCAAAACTCCCTCCCCCAAATTAAATAAACCAAAGGGCAACATCCTCGCTGGTGTACGTTGATGCGTAAACGCCAGAGTGACACCAGCTGAGGAACTGGCAACGTGCATGGTCATCCGAGGTATGGGGAGCATGGGAGACCGGGGGGTGAGAGGCGAGAGAGGGGGTTCATTAGTCATTTCCAGCAGGCCGCCTTCTCCCTGTGAATAGTGGTTTAGTTTACACGTGTGTGCTGCACCTCCAGTTCATTGCCCACCTAGCAAACGCTGTGGACAGGCAGCTTCCTCTCTCATCATTAGGTAAGATCTCAAAGGCTTTGTTCTCCATACTGGGTATCCCCATTCTTGTCCCCCTCCCCCCACTGTCCCGGGGTCAGCAAATTGAAACGAGAAGGGAAGCCAATGCAGTCAGCTCAGGAAACTTGTACCGAAGGGCTTTTGGGAACTCCCGCAGATAACGTCTGAGACCTCTGCAGACAAGCGTTCAGTCCCTCCTTTCGCCCGCATTTGCGAATGGATGAGCATTAATATCAGGGCTCAGTTTATCCCCTTCCCTGCTCTCCCATCCCACCTTTTATGTTTATCCTCTGCTTGGGATCATGGTCCCCCACCAAACTTGCGAGGGCGTCTCAGTTCTGCAGCGTGGGAGCTTTGTTTTCACTGGGTTAATTACCTATGCCAGTGGAGTTCTGCTACCATCCGTGGCTGCTCCCTGAGATAGTTGAGAAAGCAAATTCTCTTTCAGCATCTACAAGCTCAGTGGCTTTGAGATCCGCCAAACAGGCCCAGAAATACTTCAAAGTGGAGGAGGAAAAAGTCATGGTAGGACTTGCGGGTGTAGTCGGCTTCTTGTAGCCCACCATTTATTCCAGAAGTTTCTAGACTTTTAGAACACTTCCAACTCAGCGCGAGATGGAAGATTGAGAAGCAGAGACCTGTTGAGATTACAGCAGCTAAAGAATAAGAATACTAAAGCACTAAAATGTGAGATGGTTTCAAAACAGAACATTTTTGTTTGTTTTTCGACATTTCCCGCAACATTTTGGAACTTTTTCATCTTTTTGTTGTTGTTGTTGTTCCATTTTTGAAAATTCTCAATTAGAAAAATGGATATTTTCAGTTTTGAAATGAACGTTTTTGGTTTAGGAAATTTTCAGTTTTGGAAAAGCCCTTCCATGCGACTATGCTGACCGACCAAAATTAGCAATAAGGGAAGAGGGGGAAAAAGCCCTCCAAAACCCAAAAATGAACAGTTACATGAAAATGCAATGCAATAAATGCAGGTTTTCTTAGGGGGAAAAAGGGAAAATGTAAACAAAATCTAATTTTGAGAGGTGAAATTTTTTTCTTTTTTTTAAAAAAAAGGCCATTTTTTTGTTGAATTAGTTTTTCATTAAAAAAAAATTTTTTGGGGGGCCTAGTTCTCCCAGATCTAAAGCCTCTCTAAATATATGTGTGCCCTTAAAACACAGCTCTCCTTGGCAGATTTCAGTTAGTTCCCCGAGTGGTCATGAGTTCTCACTGGCACAAACTCGACCCCTTTGCTTACAGCCTCAGTAGAAAGGCCCTGGATTGAACGTGCCCCTCGGGGAGTTGTTCCAGAGCACTGAATAGCAGTAGCCATGCTGCTGGCTGCATGGTTCTATGGATCAAGGAAGGACTTTCTCTAGTGAACAGCAGGCTTCAACTGGCACTGCTTGTCCTATATAATCAGATGCTAACTTAGCACTTTGTTTGGCAGTTCAGATGAATTCGCTAGCAGGTTCTTCCATAGATAACTTCTACCATGACTTTTTTCCCTTAAATTAAATTCCTCGATGTGCAAAGGCCCAGTCAAGGCCTGAGGAGCATTAGACCCACTAGTCTCCAAGCCATGGGGCTTAAATAGGAATTAAGTGGCGTACACATCTCGTGTCGGCCCCTCTGCGTATGAATGAGTTTCATCCCGGGGGCTAGATCTCCAGCAGGTGTAAATCAATGTTATTTCCATTGATCTACACTGAGGATCTGGCCCTTGGGGAATTCTGGGTTTATGGACTACTGCCGCCTTGCAAAATTATCGTGAAAATGGAGCAGCTTGGGAGCAAAATCCTACTCGCCATAATGAAGGACAAATCAACAAATTATTCTGTTTGCTTGTCAAAGAGACCTCGAAAGTTGAGCAATTTGCAACTTTGACAACACTGGATTTGAGAAAAAGTTTTGATCATTATTACTTTTCGTTTGATTAAAAAAAAGGTTTCCAAATGTCAACAGCTTTTTTTCCACAATAAAAATGTTGACTACTTTCCCCATGGGCTCACAATCCAGAGTGGAGTTTTGCAAGGCTACGTGGGGCTGTGTTGCAAACTGGGCAGTATGTGGGAGGTCTCTGTGGCAGGTTTTATGTTGCCTCCATATGTCAATCTAAGTTGAAGTCCCCAATCTGAAACTTATCTGACCATCAAAATCAGAGCACGCCCACCTTGTTACATTAGCGATGTATGGGTATCATCCATCCATCCGAAGGCTTTGCACGGCCATGCTTTGAAATTAAGCAGAATACAAAGTATTTCTCATCAATTTTATTTTTCTGTCGCTATCCTGCAAATAAACACTTTCTCTCCTGTTGGGAGACTTCCGGTGGAATGTCATTTGCAGCTCTCAGTGCATTCTGTAGTGAAGAGGATCCGAAATGGCTAACTCCATTGACAGGTATAAAAGACCATCTGGTACTCAGCCATCTGACCTGCTCAAACATCAGTGTAGAACAAACCTGAGGAAAAACCTTTTTGCTCATTAACTTCATACCCTAACTCCCAACTTGGCATGTCTATCTTGGAGCTGAGAGCTTGGAAAATAAAAATGCAACCTGGGTGCATATATATATTTTGAGAGAGAATGGAGACAGACCACCAATTGACTGGCTAAATCGGTTACAAAATGGCATTAAACTGTGGCACCAAGCAGCTAACATTTCAAATAAATAAAAAGCCAAGATTCAAAGGTGACCTTCAGAAATCTGGTGGTGGGACTCTAAAACGTGCATTGGCTCAACCCATTTGGAAATATGCTTGTGGGACAGTTGGGATTGCACCATGGGAATTGATGGAGGGGGATGTGGGGTTTGACAACCGCATTAGCTTCACCGTTTGGGTGAAATGATTTTTGGGTTTGTTTGGGTTTTTTTCGTCTGGGTTATTCTCTATTTCCCCACAGACTGTAGAATCCAGTCAACGCCTCCTGATTTTCAAAAGACAACCAGAAGAATGACAATCTAAGAAATCAACACCCTCCTTTGTGCTTCTATAAATATGTTTCTGATCTTTTAATTTTATTTCTTGTGCTCCACTGTACTGTTGACAGTTACATTGTGTATAATTTTTTTTAATTTGGAATTTTGCGTTGTATAGGGTTTAGTTTTAAAAATATATATATATTTTTTCCATTTTTTAAAAAGGGGTGTTGCAAAAAAAAAAATTGCACGATTTAAATGACAAACAGTTCAAATGCTGCAGTTTTTAGAGATACGGAAGCAAAACGGAGCTTATTTATTCTCAAAAGCTATAAAAGGTGTAAAATGCATGAAGAAAAAAAACATTTACAAAAAACAAAAACAAACAAAAAAAAAGGACAAAAAAAAGTGTAACCTGAACAAAGCGTAGCGTTAAAAAAAAAAAAAAATTTAAACGATGACAACAATGAAAAACAGCTAATATATTGTGTTTGGCTAGTTTGCTTTTGTTTTTAATGGTTTCTTTTTTTTTGGAGAATGAAATACAATTGTGTATATTTTCATATAAGAAGTATGCACTGATATGTTTCAAAAAAATGATATATTACTTTCTAAAGATGTGGTTACTTACCAAAGTCTGTTTCTGATCTTTTCCTTCTTGAAACCTATGTGGATCCTTCAACATACATACTCTGGGGTGAAATACAAGGGGCCTATTTGAAGTTACACTAAGATCTCTTTACATTGCTGTGGGAGAGCGGCAGTGGCATGATCTTAAAGCCGTTTTACGCTGTCAGAGCAGTGGAAAGAGTCCTTTGTGTAACAGGTTTACTTCTCAAGTGACTCAGATGTGGGGTTTGCTTTGATGTGTGGTACCTTCCCTACGAACACCAAAAACGTAGGGCGTAGCCTAGGTTATGAACAGATTTTAACCATAGGTTAAATGTTCCATCAAAGACTGTTTTAATCCATCAGGAGAACAAAATTGTCCTTCAAGGATGGGGCGTGAGACAAATCAAGACGTGCACTGAGGATTTCCTGGGTAAATTAAGAATCAAACACAACACTGGACTCCTGTTTAAAGTCATATTTTGTCGAGCTGATTCCAGTGCATGAAATTGGATCAGGAGTTTCGTCCGTATACATCGGAGATGGTGCTCCTGGGAGTGGTAGCATTTTGGTGCCCTGGTTGTTGTTCATTTCAACCCCTGGGTGTGCTTATGTTTGGCCACGACAGAGGCCATTTGACTGCGTTGGGACAGATTGTGATCATGTGTATGGTTTTTGCAGCCCTAAGGCTTATGGAAATTTTAGGCCACTTCAAAAAATAACGTGATATTTCCTGTCATCCCTTAAGGAAAGAGGTTGGGGTTGATTCGCCTTTTTCTGAATAAGGAACTGGGGTGGGAGGCAGGGGGAGCAAAATTTCAGAGATCGGTGTAGTTTCAAAATTTGGGTTTGCAACAAAATATTGTCAAAGGTGCAACGAGTCTATGGGACATGGTGTCGCCCGCATGAGAAGGGCAGAGAGAAGATCTCTCTGAAGCTGGAGCAGAGTGCAGACTAGAGATTGGAGATAAATTTTACGGAGCCTGATTCTCCAGCAGAGTAAAGGGATCTCAAAGTTGGAGTCACAGCTGCACCTACTTTAAGGCCCCTTTATGCTGCCAGAGTGGTGGAAAGGGGCCTGGGTGAAGGAGAATTCAAGCTTGTAAGCAACTGAATAGAATTAATTGGACAGCCATACTCCTAACAGAGTTATCCAGTGGCAATCAGATACCATTGCATATGGGAATAGGTATAAATTGGGTTGAATGAAGTACTGAGTGGCGATAAGCCAACAGGAAAATCTTGGATCCTACCACCCCTTCACTTTGCTGGAGGGGTCGGAGGTTGGCTCTGAATGCAAATTTCATATTTGGGTCCTATTTCTATAGTGGGCGAAAGCCAAACACGAGGGGCCTGGTTCTCCGCTGGGCCGCTTCTCATGTAATCACTGGCACTGCTGCAATGTGAGTGTAAAACACTGCTGTTTCATCTGGTAGAGAATCACACGCATATTGCACTGACGTCAATGAGCGAACAAGGGGCCGGGCAGCTGCGAATCTGGGAGAGCAAAATCCAGAGCAGTGTTGCGGTCTGAGCCCACCTCTGGGCTTAGGCAGCGAAGCACATGGGGCCAAATCCTCCACTGGTGTAAACTGGAGTCAGTGGAGCCATGCTGAGGCTGTCAGCATTGGGGGGGGGGGAGGGGGCTGTGCTAAATGATTTCTCTCCAAACTCAGCATTACTACGACCACTCGTTCCTTCGAACTTAGCCCAAATTTCCTCCATAGGACATATTTTGTCAGCAACAAATCATCCGGTTTTCTGAAATTTTGCACACCAAGGCTAATCCCCCACCCCACCCTCAGTTATACAACCATAAAGCAATATTACTACCCAGAAGCTCACGTGGGGCTATAATTGAGGGCAACATTTGGTCTAAACTAGAGCCGGTTGAAAAACAACAACAACCCAAGAGCGCCTGTGTTTCGCAGGAGGAAGCAAAGAAAATTGTCTTAACTTCCGCACTGCTGAAAAATCTCATCCATCCGAATCAACAAACATATTTTTTATTTAAAAAAAAGTTCCTTTTTTGGGGCCAGAAAATTCCGTTGAAATTTTGAAAACTGAACGTTGACTGGCTTAACCAAAACCAAAACCCAACCTCCCAAATTTCAACAGCAATTTGAAACGTTTTGACCAGCTCTAGGATAAACATTGTAAAACTTTGAATAACCACGCGGACGGGTAATCTAGAGAGAAATATTTATTTCTTTTAGTGGCTCTCTTAAGAGAGATTGCAGGAAAAGAATATATATATAAATATATATATGGCTACACGGGAGTTCTTAAACTCCTTTTTTTGGTAAATGCCAATTCCCTACATTGCTTAACTATCCCTACTAGCGACAAGGTTTCTAGCGAACGTTTACACAGTTTTGTAACCTGATGGAGTCAAAGAATTGTTTTCAGTTTGCTAAAAGGTTTCTTCCCATGCCTATTGTTCCATGCCATTCCCCATTTCATCGTGATGTCGTCCTCTCTTCCCGGTTCATTCCTCCAAACGTTGGGTAGGATTTTGAGAGATCCCGGCCTTTGAAAGCATCTGAAATATATTCTTCGTTGGCCTACAATTCTGTTTGCCCAATAAAATCATCGGGGGTGGGGGGAGAGCAATGGAGGGAGCTGCCTGATTCCCTCGTGGTCTGTCCGGTTGTCAGCCTTTGCTTCACGTTTGGGTTGGTGTACGACTGTTCGACCACATGGCTTGGTGGCAGTGGGAGTGAGGAGAGGCTGGCAGAGAGATGGCGGAAAGGCAGATTTTGTGCTGGTCAAGACAGGGCTGTGGGAGCCAGGTGCACCTGGCACTTGAGTGGTGGCCGGGTGGCTGCCTCCTGCCCTACACCAAGGACTGCCTCAGTTGTGAAGGGGGAACAGCTCACTGGCAAAATGGCTACCCTGCACTCGAGTTTAGGTTCCCCAGTCGGATTAAAGGAGGCCTCCTTCACAGGAATAAACTTAAATACTCGCCCGCCGGCCTCCTCTATACAAGGCTGACGCAAGATGAGCCAGTGTAGTGACCCGGGACCTTTAGCACCAAAAGCCTAGGCCTCTATCGCTTGAGCAAAAGGAGTATCTCCCTTAGCTGGTAGCAATAGCAAGTTCTTATCCTCTGTGCGGACCAGCCACTAGAGGGGGACATGGCCGCCTCATCCCTTGATAGCAGGAGCCAGCGTGCAGCAAGCCCTGCTCTGCTCTGTTGGGGGAAGCTAAGGCTGAATGGAGTTCCCCATGGTAGATGACAGGAGAGTAAATCAACAGGCTTACTCCCATGAGGAAAGTGAGCCGGGTTGGGCGCAGAGCCATTCAGAGGGTGCTGAGGTGGGGGGACGACTCATCTCTACTGTTCTAAAAGGCCAGACTGAAGCTTCGAATCAAGATGGCGTCTCCCCATGCTAGGACACAGCCCTTGGGGGGCAAAGAGCGAAGGCAGTTTGGGAATGCCCCCCTGCAGCCGTAATAAGAGCCTGACTAGCTGTGCGAGGAGAGAGAAGAGTGCTTGATCCTGCATTCCCCCCACACCCCAAAGCTGCCCCTGGGGGGCGCTGGGAAAGCAGGATGGGGTCAGATCTGGCCAGCTTGCCTTGGTAAGTGGGAGCTGGGCAAGGAATAACCCTGTCCTGGCACCACAGATATCCGAGAGCCTAGAAAATAACATTGCCCTCCTCTCTCTTACGTCTTAGCATAAGCAACAACCTCAGCTGGGGTAAATCAGTGGTGCTTCATTGATGAAGCCAATTTTACACCTGTTGAGAGCGAGGCCCTGTATTTTCTTCCTTTCTCACCTGTTTCCATCCTTTCCCCCCCCCTTCACTCTCCCTCCATCCCTCTGTTAAAAACCCCCACCCATTAATTGAGTGTTACGTTCTCACTACCTCCGTCATCCCTCCTTCCGTCTGAAAACCAGAAGCCATGAACCGTTTGTAGAAGAGGGCCTTTCCCCGGGCTTTTCTTTCTTCTGGAGCTCCCGTCTCCCGGTCTTTCTTCCCTTCTCTCTGATCTTTATCTTGTAGTATTTTACCTGGCTCCTGTCCTTGTAAATAGCAAGTTTCAATATGTTAGCAATGGTAACAGTACAGGAAACTGTTTTTTTGTTGTATTGATATGAAATGAGATTATATTTTTGTCAGAGTATATTGTAATAATACTGACTTTGAACATGGCCGCAATTGTACAGATTATTCTTGTTTTACCCTCTCTTGACCTGTCCTCCTTCCTTTCCTGTATCCACAGACCTGCTCCCTCTTCCCCGCCCTTCCCCTGTTTGTTCTATATTGCAGAATTTAAACCCATCCAGGCGACATGCCAGGGTGGATAGAGGGCCGGGAGTTGGTGATGGATTGAGCAAAGAGAGAGCTTGCCACAGAGCCCAGAATGATGATACTTTGTAGAGAAGTCCTGAAAGTCCCAGGGACTGATTCACCCACCCCTTTGCACGTTACACCAGTGCGAAGTCAGGGTGTAAAGGTTTCAGAGTAGCAGCCTTGTTAGTCTGTATCCGCAAAAAGAAGAACAGGAGTACTTGTGGCACCTTAGAGACTAACAAATTTATTAGAGCATAAGCATAAGCATATACATCCGAAGAAGTGGGCTGTAGTCCACGAAAGCTTATGCTCTAATAAATGTGTTAGTCTCTAAGGTGCCACAAGTACTCCTGTTCTTCTTTTTTCAGGGTGTAAAGTGTTAGCTTTGCACGGGTGTCAGTGACAAGGCCAGTTGTGTGTTATAGCTCTCCGGGCTGGGTTGTCTGAGGAATGAACCTGAGACCTTGGGATCTGAAAGCAGGAGTGTCTTACTCCTGGTTGAGCTAGTCTGTGCGCAGTAAAACTCATACACAGCTTTAGCCGCTACAGGGGACAGCATCACGCTGCATCAGCACAGGTTAAAGACAGTGAGGAATCAGGACTGTATTTCCCAGTGGCTTTAGCAGGTAGCAAGAGGTCCTCAGATAGAGTATTCAGAGCTCTGTGGAAGACAACAGGGCAACGCTGATTGATGCCAGCTGAGCGTCTGGCCTGCTTCTTAATTCTGTGGTTTCTGATGGAGTTGTCCCCCTGCTAGTCTGGAAATGGCCCACCTACCAGAGTGACCATCTCAGACGCTGATTTAAGGCTAGATTGGTGGCATTCCAATCCAGGTGTCCCCATTGCTTAGTTTCAGTGTGGCGTTCTGTTCTCTGCTAGAGGTGGTTGGGCCACAGAGAGGTGAATGGCCCTGCCACCACCTTGGCTAAGGGGCTCTTTTAACTCAAACAGAAGAGACTCCTGCATTTAAAGCCAGAGATGCCAGGTGTGATCCCCACTGCAAGCAATGAACCACTAGGAAGCAGTATTGGCAAAGGGAGTAAAGATCACGTCCCCGGTCGGCTTGGGTGAATTTCCCCTCCTGCTCAGAGAGGCCAGCGTGAGCTGCTAGAATCCCATGGAAGCCTTCAAAATCGGTCGGAAGTGATGCCCACGCCTCGCGCTGGCCCCTCTGCGAGTGGGTGAGTTGTACCCCCTCCTCTGTATTCCCCATAAGGGACAGAGAAGCCCTCGCGTGGCGGCAGAAACAGGAATGCTCAGACCTCATTGCCTTGAGCCCGGTGTGGATCGGAACTTTCCCAAAGTATTAGGTGGGTCCGGTTCTGCCCTGTCTCTGTTTAATAAATCTCGCTTTGCTAGCAGAAAGGAAATTGTGTGTGACTGTCCTGGGGAGAAACAATCTTCCCTGCAAAGCTGGGCTGGTTCTTCTGTATTCCCTCTACACGCTATAGGAAGTAGGCCAGATTCCCAGCTGGTGCAGAAATCAATATGGCTCCGTTGGAGTCAATGGGCCAGATCTTCTGCTGCTGTAACTCAGAATAGCGTCTGTGAAGTCAATGGAGCTACGCTGATTTACGCTACCTACTCCACTGGGCCTCATTTACCCGGAGGCCCCTTTACGCCGTTCTGGCTGGGTAAAAGTGCCGACTTGGCTTTATTGTCCCATTCGAATACTGCTCTCCGCTCCTTTCACTTCAGTCTCTCCAGCAGAGAAAACAAATCTGAGAGCAAGCCCACAACGACTGAGTGGGATCAAAGGTAGGGAAAGTGATCTGCCAGCCCCTTGTCTACAGGCCTGTTCTCACTTACCCTAACACCTGCACTACTCACAGATTTTGTCCCAGTATAACGATATCAGCTGGGGGAGGGGGGGAGATGAATAGTTTCCTGATATAGTTATTCCAGTATAACCCCTAGTGTGTATGCAGTTAAACCGGTATAAAGGTTCCTTGTAGTGGGTTGTGTATTCCCCTTCCCATATGGGAATAGCTATACCAATATAAACCCCTTAATGCCAGCATAATTGCATCCACACTTGGGAGGGATTTCTCTCTTTAACTCTATTGGTATAAAGTGGAACAGCTTTTGTGTGCCTTAAACCTCTTTCACACAACTGTGGCAGCAGAAAGGAGGTCGTAGTGGGTATAAATTTGTGCCCACTTTAGGGTCCCTTTACCCAGCCAGAATTATGTAAAATTGTAAATGAGAATCTAGACCAGATTCTCCTTAGGAAGGACAAACCAGAAAGCACACTTTCTGGCCATGCTTGGGGCAGTTGCTCGTTGTTTCAGCTCAGCCCAAGACCTCTTTCTCCCCCCCCCCCCATGTTTCAGAATAGCTTGCGGTTACTGGCAAGATGTTAAAAATTCTCAGGATTGTGGCCGCTCTGTGGTTGGTGACCACGCACGCCTATCTCGGATCTCCTCTGGGTGATGTTAACATCAGGTCCTCTTTCCCTCCAGCTCCCCACCCTCCTCGCTCCCTGTAAATCAGATCGATCGGGATAGATGTAGTGTTCTCTGGGCTATGTGCAAAAACCTTTGTAAAATAGAATAAACCCTTTAAATTATGCACTAAAGAAACAAAGCAAAACCCCAACATATATATATTGTGGTTAGTCGAATTGCCTACAAGTTCAGCCCGCCTATATTGTCACCGGCAGCTTTCATTTTCCCGCCCGTGATGGTGCAGCAAATGTACAAAAAAAATGTGCACTTCCCTTTCTTAGTTTTATTTATTGTTTAGAAAGGCAATTTTAAAAAGCTATACTCTGTATCTATAAGTATACATATATATATATATATATTTTTAACCTCTTCCTTCCCACGCCCCACATACCCCCCCCCCAATGCTCCCTCCCCTTTTTTGTGTGTGAATTAAGGGATTCTGTTCTCTTGAGTGGCAGCAGATCAGTTTAAAACAAAAAAAAAATCCATGCTCTTCGTGTAGGAGAGATATGGGGGGAAGGGTAATTTTTCTGGGGTGTTGCCCCTCTTTGATACATCTGGATCGTTGGGATACTATCGATCTATTGAAAGCAAGAAAGTAGTAGAGAAGTGGATACATGCGAGTAACTTGTAAATTTCCATCCAGGATCTTTGGCTAGGTCCATCTTTCTCTAGGCATTTGCATCCCTGGGGTCTGGCCTTCTATATTAATCTCCCAGCCCCTGGGAGCTCTTTCTTGGTACATCCTTGCTTTCTTATCCCCAGTCCTGTCCCTTCCCACCCCCACCCATCCCACCCCACCCCCCTTGACAATCAGTGGCTCCTTCCCAGGGACGGCAGCACGTCAGTGAGATGTCCGTTTTGTTTTTTCAATATTCCTTTCTTTGTGCTGTATGGTGATGCGTTATTGTATATTACACGATAAGAAAAAGAGATAAAAAAAATTACCATGAAAAATTCTGATGAGTTTTGTTTGGAAACTCTTTCACTATATTTGTTGTAAAGAGGTTTACTATTAAAAAGAAAAAAAATACACGTTTCTGATAACTTTCCTCGCCTCTGGTTATTTCCCCCACCACCACCCCTTCTCTCTGAGTGTGACTGTGTGAATGCTAGAGCTGAGGGGGGAATTTTCTCATTTGGAAATTCGAAATTCACTGGGAGGAGGGAGAGGAGCATTTCAGTGACGTGTTTGCCAATTCGTTACCTTTTTTTCCAGTCAGCTATAGAGCGGATCACTTTTATTTTTTCTTAAATCTTGATGGAATTTCAAAATTGGGGGGGGAAAACCAACAAAATCTGAGGGGGAAAATAATCAAATTGTGGGGTGTGATTTTCTTCCCCTTTTCAACCAGCTTCACCATGGGATCACCATCTTCTAGCTCAGTAAAACAGCTGGAAGGGAATAATATAAAAATAATATATGGAGATATACCTATCTCATAGAACTGGAAGGGACCTTGAAAGGTCTTTGAGTCCAGCCCCCTGCCTTCACTAGCAGGACCAAGTACTGTCCCTGACAGATTTTTGCCCCAGATCCCTAAATGGCCCCCTCAAGGATTGAACTTAACCCGGGATTTGGCAGGCCAACGCTCAAACCACTGAGCTATCCCTCGCCCGCCTGGACGGATGGTCCAGGGCAGGGGTGGCCAACCTGTGGCATATGTAGCGGGCACTAATCCAGGACATATGGACTAATGGGTGGGTTTGGGATCAGATTCTAGAGTTGACTGGAAAGGGTTGTTTGTTTTGTTTTGTTTTTAATTTTGCACTAAATTCTAAAGATTTTTTGGTCGTGTGGTTTTTGAAAGGGGCCGCATTTTAGTGTTTTCAAAGACTTTGTACACAGAATTACTTGTATTTTTCATTAAAAGCAACTTTTTGATTTCAGAATGGGAAAAGGTTCACACTCGGGGGGGACAGATCCCATTCCGCGACTAAGCTAAGTTCTTAGTATTGGTGATACCACCATAAAAGGGGAAGTGAAAACCATCAACGCAACCAACCAATCAACGAAACACAAGGCCTGATTCTCATTTATGTGAAGGCTCTTTTCACCCACTGTAGCAGTGCAAAGGGGCCTTAAAGTGAGTGTAATTTTACACTCACTGATGGTTCCTTTATATGGCCACAGCAGGGTAAAGGGGCCTCTATGTAAATGAGAATCACGCCCAGAAACCAAAGAACAAATACGATTTTGCATCAGAAGTTTCCGCTGAAAAGTTTTGAAAACTTAGTATTTAAAAAAAAAAAAAATTTAAGGTGGTTTTTTTGGATGAACTAATTTGTTCCAAAGGACACTGACGAGCTCTGTTCAGCACCTTGCAGGATTGGGCTTGTGACTGGCTCCCACCCTACGTGAGAAGGCAGCTGCATTCTGCACTAGCTTCTGGGTGTTCGTGAAGCGGTCGGTTGGATTTGCACCAGCCTGCCCCGATCCCCTCTGCTCTGGGTTTGTGCCCCAGAGTGCACTGCCAGGAAACAACTGCATTCTGCTCAGGGCCATTTATCTGTTTGCATCGGTCTAATGGACCTTTGGTTGCATTTAAATACTAGAGAAACAAACTGCCTAACTGGGCAGAGCAGTTGTACAGGTGTGTGTTTGTACAACTTGCCCCTAGTGGGGTGACATGGGCGGGGGCATGCTGGGTCACGTGCCCTCCCCCCAGATTAGCTGCTTGGCTTGCACTGAGCATGCCCACATGAATTTAGCATGCCCAGTAACACTGCTGAAGCTGGCTGCCCTCACTTTGTCCCCCGCCCCCCCATCAGTAGCACGGGTCATTTCTGTCTAGTGGCTGGGCCGAGCAATTGTACGTGTGTGTTTGTGTGTGTGTGTGTGTGTGTGCATCTCATCCTCTAGTGGCTGGATTGAGCAATTGTACAGGACTGTGTGTGTGTGCATTTACCCCCCCACACACACCCTTGGCTGGTGCACAGAAGAGCAATGGAAGACCTATCACTGCTGAGTACTGAAGGCCAGTCTCTTCTAATTCATGCTGCAACCAAAGATATCGAGGTTCTCACCCCACTGCTGAGCGGGGTGTTTGCACATCTGTGCAGCCTGGAGTTTTGTCCTGCAGGGCCAGGCTCCCGCTGATAAACCAAAAGCAATCAGTATCGTCATCTGCATTTTACAGACAGGGAATGACTTGTGCAAGATCACCCAGCAGCAGAACCAGGCGGAGAATTCAGGTCTCTAAGTCCCAGCCCCATGCTTGATCCTCCAGGCCACCCACTTGCCTCCTTAGCAAGCCTCTCTGGTGCAGGGGCACGGGCATTGTCTCTCTGGGACGCCAGGAGCCACACAACACAGCACTAATACAAAGCACAAACGGTCCAGCCTGTTTTGTTCCAGGCCTGGTGCTGCTTCCTAAACAGAAGCTTTACAGGCCTAGGGATGGTCAACGTTTTTCCATCTGAACTGTTTTTAGATGGAAAATTAGGGTTTCAGATACATTACAAATGTTTGCAAACAGTGTCTGTTTTCTGTGAGAAAATCTTGACTCTTTTAGGTTCAAAAAAGGCCACCCAAACCAAAAACGTTTCCATTTTCGGCCAAAATCTGAAATATTTCAGCTGAAAAATACAATATTTCGATTCTGAAATGCCACCACGCTGCCTAATCAGAGAGGTAGGGTTTTTTTGGGGGGTGCAGGGGTGGGAGGGGCTCATGCCTCCATTCTCCTCTCGACTGGAGCTGGGTGAATACTGGAAAAATTGGGGAAAAGCTTGTGTCACGTTTAGCAAACCTTTCATTTGACCCAGTAGAGATCTGAGCTGTTTGGTTCAGGATTCACATGGGTGCTAGATGGTTGGAGGTGGCTTTTGATACTGCCATACTCTGTGCTCTTTCTTTCTTTCTTTCTTTCTTTTGAAAACAGAGGATTTCCTTTTCCGATCTGCTCTCGGTTGCACTAAATTCACTTTCTGTAAAAGCAAAACAAACCAAAAAAACAAACCAGACCAGAAAACGCCACTGATATTGTAGCAACAGCTAGTTTGAGTCATGCACCTCCACTGACAACAACTTGGAGTAATTCTTCCTTTCAGCCACAAGGTGGCACCAGGTAGCAACACAATGGGTGAAAGCTAAACAAAAAGGACAAGTGCTAAAAGGTGTGTAGTTGAGGCATCAGACTGGGGTGCAGGACACCTGGGTCCAGTTCCCAGCTCTGTCAGCAGCCTCCCTGCATGACCTTGGGCAAGTCACTTAGGCTAAAATTGTCAAAGGTGCCTCAGGCCCGTAAGAGCTTAAATTCCATTAACTTTCAATGAGACATAGGCGTTTTTGAAGACTGAACTCTCTGTGTGCCTCAGTCCTCCACCCTGTAAAATGGGAAGAATAATCCTTCCTTGGCCTGTCTTTCCTATTTAGACTATAAATTCTCTGGGGCAGGCACTGCCTCTTGCTATGTGTATGTACAGCGCCTTGCACAGCGGGCCTGTGATCGCTAGGCACGACCATACTAGAAATATTTACAACACTAAAGAGGATTACACTGAGACCTGCATCCTGTGTATGACACACGATTTCCCTTTGACAGCCACGATCCCGCATCTGTAACGTTCTGTCCTCGCGTCTGGATAGCAGCAGAGCGTCCCGACAGCCGTCCCTTTCTCCAGCGAACGTGCCCGATGATGCTTCTTTAACTGGTTGGTAACTTTGGGTAGGACTTGGCCAGGAAGCTGAACCGATCTAGGACATCTTTCCCAGTGAATTGTAGGGGAACTTTTCTGTCCTTTCTGGGTGCACAGGGGGAATTGTGGGAAGGCACTGGAGGACTAGCGGCACTCCAGGGTGCTGGGACTTTGAG
Organism: Trachemys scripta elegans; assembly: GCF_013100865.1. NCBI lineage: Eukaryota > Metazoa > Chordata > Testudines > Emydidae > Trachemys > Trachemys scripta. Next base: position 9,937,289 of record NC_048321.1, read on the forward strand.
ATGGGGCAACATTCACTTGCAATCAATGGCCTTTAGGCACGTGGCGCTTTTGAAACTCCCACGAGGCATCTGTCTGCATCTTTAAAAATCTGATCCTACGCAACTCATAGTGATTTATAGAAATTGTTTCTATAGAGACCCCTGGTTGGAAAAGCGCCGGCAGGTTCTGCACCTGAAAAGCCCGGGTCCGTTCACAAGGAGATTCCACCTTGTGCCCATTTTGCAGATCTTAGGCCAGGACCGCCCGGGGGGGGGGCAAGTGGGGCAATTTGCCCCAGGCCCTGGGCCCCACAGGGGCCCCCACGAGAATATAGTATTCTATAATATTGCAACTTTTTTTTATTGAAGGGCCCCCCAAAATTGCTTTGCCCCAAGCCCCCTGAATCCTCTGGGTGGCCCTGTCTTAGGCACTCCCTGGTCCAGGCACTAGTGTAATTGTATAGGGAACATTTGAGCCAGCGCGAATCAGTGGGTAGTGGCACTGGCCAGAAGTCAGGTCACCTGAATTCGGTTTCCAGATCTGCCAATGGACTATTTAAATTTTCCCTCTCTGTGCCCCTGTTTCTCCATCTGTGAAATGGGGCTAATGGAACTGTGATTTTTTTTTTTTACAAAGCACGTTGAGATCAGTGAGCTAGGTGACTCTGTCCACCAAGGGGTGGGGTGCATTCTCCATCACTTGAAATCTTTAACTCGGGAGTGGACAGCCTTCTAAAAGATATTCTCCGGTTCAGTTACAGGCTGTCAGGTTCAATGCAGGAATGAGGGAGGATGGCTGGTGTGTGTTATGTAGGAGATCAGAAAGGAAGGTCATAGTGGGCCCTTCTGGCCTTAACATTTATAAAGTTTCCTAATGTCATTCTTTCAAATCACTCTGTGCCTCAGTTTCCCCTCTCTCTGGGTGCGCCTTTACCTGCTTCATACTCTCAAATGAAGCATTTTTATTTTCCAAAATAGAAAGAGTTGACATTAATTTGTACTTTTGTCTTAATTTTATTTTTATAGCTAAATATTTTTTTCCCAAAGAAAAATGTCTTTCCGACAAAAGAGAAATGTTCTTTCCCCTCCCCAGAATCAAAGTCAATTTGTGTCAAAAGGGCTCAGATTTCCGTCAAAAAAACTGAAAGCTGGTGGTTTAGGCTTTTTGACAAAAAGCAGAACATTTGGGGGCAAAGACGAGAAAAAGATTTTCTTTGTGTCAAAATTTTCCCCTGGGGACTCAAAAATAAATCCCATCTCTCCTCTCACTCGTAGAACTGGATAATGGGCAAACAGCTGCAAATTTGCAGGGGCCAGTATTTCATCACGTTCAGGCCCTCTGAAAACGGGGCCCATTCTATGTTGGGACGTTGGCGTCTTCTCTTTGCTTTGATTAGGTGAATATCTGCTTGGGAAGCTGCCTAAGCCATGGAGAAGACAGATAATGCAGGGCCTTTTATTGGACCAACACGTAAATTATACGCCAGATCATCATTTGTAGCATCACCTCCCGGCTTGGCTTTCTCCTGCACGATACGTTTGAGATCTTGCCAATCTCTCCAAGGCACATTTCCTTACAAATGGAGATTCAAAAGGCTTCCACGTGACATGGGCCAGGCTGGTATCTCAGGAGCATTTGCACAGCCTGACTCTAAGCATTAAAAAATGTACTCTTGAGAAGTTTCCTGCATTGACAGAGAGATGGGTTAGGTGGAACCTACCAATAATAATACAGCTCTTGATTCTGTCGCTCTGTTAGTACAGGCCAGTGCTTTAGAATGATAGACCCTGGATTCAGTCTCTGCTCAGAACCCAACCAGAGGATTGTGACGCTAAAGCAGTGAGGTAAATTCAAGTCCTGAAAGTTGCTTTTACAGGGACAGCATGGTCCAGTGGCTCCTTTTAGGAATCAGGTGCCCTGCGTGCCCCTGATTTACTGTGTGACCTTAGCCAGATCATATTTCCTCTCATACCCTTTGTCCGGCTTGAGTATGTATTTAGATCGTAAGCTCTTTGGGGCATGGCCATTTCAATAGATGTTGGGGAGGGGGCTAATACAATCACGGGACACCGTCAATACCAGGTTGAGTAATCGAGACCGCCGACCAGGGAAATAACCCACTTCCTTCCCTGACGAACCAAGGGACGCACCCCACCCATGGACTTATTCGCTACACCAATACTGACTTGGACTCCTTATACAATCCATGGGTGGCGTACCCCAACCCACTTATCCACTGACGCTTTAAAAACTCCCGCACTCCAATCTGGGTCTATGCTGGTTATGTGATATGTATGTATCTCGCGTGATCCTCCTCGTAATCGATCCCTGTAATCCCTCATAACTCAAGTCTGACCCCAGATGTACAGTACCTTCCCTCTTAACTTGTGTATATTTAATTGTAAACATTAACTTTAATAAATATTAAATGCCTGAACTTTGCCCCGCAACCTCATGACTCAAATGTTGCTGAGGTGAGCCTCATTGTTTGAGAAGAACCACCCCCAAAACAGCTTCCCCCAGACCCGTTTGGTTCAGTTCCCTCCTTTGGCTTTCTCAGATGAATTCTCTGTCCTTGGAGAATGCCTCGGAGAATGCTGATGAACCATCTGGGTCATTGCATCCCAGGTGTAAGAGCTGGAGGCCAAGGGCTTGCCTTGGCGGTGAGTGGATCCTCCTCCTTTTGGGACATTTAAAATTAGACTGGACAAAAGAGGCACTGTCAGGAGCACTCCCATGTTGGCTGGGGGGAGAAGGACTTGGACCTGGACCTGGTAGACTAGAGATAGAAAGGACCTGTGTGATTCTGAACATCTGTGCCTCTCAAATGATCCAATCTGTCCACCAGGGGGCAGTATTGAGCAGCAGAAGTCAGTGTCAAAGGAAGCAAATGCCTTGTGTTCAATCCCAAAGAAAATAAGGTGGATGTTTCTATACAACAGATCTATTGTTTATGTGTATTCCTGCAGCCCCTAGCCCCGCACCCCATTGTGCTAGATGCTGTCCAAACAGAACAAAAAAGACTATCCCTTCTCTCTCTCTCTTTCACCATCGCCTCCTCCTCTTCCAGATCCCAACACTGCTCTTGTCTAAAAGTGGCCAATCAGTCTTGCAGACTCACATGGGCTTAGTTTTAAGCAACTGAGGAAGCCTGTTGGAGTTAACGGGACTATTGGTGTGTTTAACTTTAAACACCTGTGTAAATGTTTAAAGGCTCAGGGCCTAGGCCTGGTCCCTTGCCTCAACTCAAAGAGAATTTGTCCAATGTGGTGAGTGGCTAAGATTTTGGTCCTGATCCATTTTCTTTGTTGGGGGGGCTCTTCACCTACTAACAGTTAACCTGTAAATAAATTCCAGGATTGGGAGGGAGGGGGGCTCTTAAAAATGGTTCTGGCAAATGGTGAGTAATGGAAATTTAATTCTGGATCTTTATTGTTTTGTAACTTGAAAATAGACAAAGAAACATTTAACCACAGCCCTGGAAGGTAGACCTGACTTTTAAGATTTTAATGTATTCTGGTTTGTTTTCTCTCTTGTTTTCCCTGATCAAACAAAATCCTACAGAGAAACAGCAGGGAAGAAATAGACGGTATTGATGCAAGCAGGTGTTAGTGTCTAGCGATGCGGCGTGTAGTTTGAAACAGAACAAGAAGCCTGAGCTGGATCGAAGGAAAAATTGCAAGAAGCCCAGAGAGGCTAATTTTCATTTACATTAAGGCCTCTTTGCACTGTTCTGGAACCATAAAGGGGCCTCACACAATCAGAGTAGTGTAAAAGGGCCGTAATGTAAACGAGAATCCGGTGCGAGTTAAAATCAACTGACCCTGTTTCTCATTCAGATTTATTTTATTTTTTCTGTCTGAACTGGTCACATTTTGCAGTAGGAAATGAAATGAATTTGGAAAATAGAGCAGAAATCCAACCCCTGCTTAAAAATCAAAAGGGGGGGGAGGAGAAAGAAAAGATCTGGAATAAACAAGGAAGAAATAGCCCGCTGGGTAGGTTAAAATATCCCTCTGAAGAAAGGAAAAGTGTATTTTTGATATTCTTTTTAAAGGAAGGAAGATTATAATAGAATAAAAACTGAACATGGCGCTATAATTTTTTCACTCTACTTTAAGCTTTTTGTCCTTGCACGGAATATATATATGAGAGCAGTAAGTTAGTCTCAACATTAACTATAGTGATGCTACTTCCCAGCTATGATATTTACGTAAATAAAAGCAAAGCCCTTTTATTCAGAACTCCAAAGACTTTGCTACATTTCTAATATACTTTCAATCAGGTATTTTTTCACACCTGCTTTTAGATAAACAATGTGTTTTCCAGTGAATTATATTTTTTAAATTTAAAACTTGCATTTTTTAATCTTATGCAGTTGATTAGATTGGAGGGAAGTTAATGAAAGGAATTTAAAATGAATGACTCCAACTGGCTTCTCCTTAGAAACATAACCGGCTTGGTCATTTCCCTTTGCTGAAACAACAAAATTCCTGATTAATAATTATTAATAATATACAGCACAATAAGGTGATATAAGCAAGAATTATATGTCTGGTGAATGCACTTGCAAATATTGAATCTTCTAGCCCCCAAATGCTAGTTTAGGATTTATTTTGATAATACATTTTAAATAAACAAATGATGCCTATTAAATAGAAATTATTTCTGCAAAGATGCAGGCGAGTTTCAGTCTCTGACAATCGTTCCACCCCTTTTCAACCTCTGATCCTGAGAAAAATTCCCTTTTCTTTCATTATAACTTAGTTTAACTAAAATATTTTAATGCCTTTTATTTTTCCCCCCAACAATCAGACCTGCTTTTTTCCCCCTCTGTCATATTTTATTCATTATCTTTTTGGTGTTAAATTCCAGAGAAATGTGGTTAACATTGTGTTAGGATCTAAGGGGGAAAATCGTTAACATTTGTGTATTTTGAAAGTGTGTGCGGGGGGGGGGGGGTTGTGTTTGCATCTTTGTTCTTATGGTTGTACCTCAGCAAGAGGGGATGTCATTTTCCCTTGTGTTTTCCTGTTGGTGTGTTAGATTTGTTCATAGAGAACTACACGCAGTCTCTAGATTTCTTGTTATTTAACATCCAAGTGGTTATATCAGAAACATGGAGGCAGGAGAGTATTACAGGGTTCTGGTATGAAGTTATCCTAGGAGTCTGTGTGCAAAGATGGGGAAATACCTTAGAAATAACTTCATTGTGTGACTTCAGTGTATGCCGAATACATGAGCCATAAGTGTGTGTGTGTGTGTGTGTGTGTGTGTGTGTAGCTTTGCTTTATAAATGTGTGTGTGTGTGATGATAAATTGTGGAAAATATTGCTGATCAATGTAACACATACATCTGTAAAATCTGCCTTTTTGTTTAATTTTGCTCTCTCCAATAGGGCCTTGTGAAATGTCAACCTTAGACTCCCTTGTAAACATTTAAAATTAGAACAAAGGTTTTTTCTTTCTTTTTTCTTTCTTTCTTCAATGGACTTTTTTCATTTGTTTTGTCCCTCAAAAATATTTGTAAAATGTTGCAAAATCTGACGGATTTTCAATCTTCCAGCAAACAGCTGGGATCTAGCTCTGGGACCCCCCCTTTACCGACTCACCATCAGCCCCAATTCAGAAGGATTATTGGGTATTGTTTCATGTTAGGGTGACCAGCTGTCCCATTTTTAAAGGGACAGTCCTGTTTTGGGGGACTTTTTTTTTTTATATCTAGGCGCCAATTACTCCCCAACCCCTGTCCTGTGTTTTTTCCACAGTTGCTATCTGGTCCCCCTATTTCATGTTCATTCCCCTTCCTGGCCGGCTTGCCTGACCATAGGGTTGGGCTCTGTGGTTGTGTAGGCAGCAGAGAGCGAACACTGGGTCGCTGGCTTGTCTATAGACACACAAACATCACCCGGGGTTGCTTAGAGCCTCCCAGTCAAACTCTGCTTTTACTCTTTCGTGGACGGGTCACTTTAACCCCTTACAACCCCCTTCCCGTCTCTCTCACCCCCCGTTTCTACTGGGCTTGTTTGATCTTTTTGGTGGGGCCCGATGAAAACCACAAACCCCAGCGAGAGCAACAGGCTGGAAGACGAGACTGAACCCACCAGCCAGCCTAGTCCATCCCAGAGCCTAGGACTGAGGGCAAATGTCCCCCCCACCCCACCCCCGGCCACCTGCTTCCACTCCTGGCCTCTCCCAGTGCCGCCAGTCATGCAGTGATTTCAACCGGACCCCCCCCCCCCCCGCTAAATTCACCCCTGTTTTGCAATCACTTTGCACCAAGAGCACCTTCCTTCCCTGCCCTATTGCTGGTGGATGGCTAGAAAGCTGAGCAGGGCGTTTGATATTACCGTGACCCCCCTCAAAAAAACCCTTAAAATGTCCACACAGCTTGGGGGGGGCTATTTCCCCCCACCCCAAGCCGGACTATTTTATTGTTGCAGAGCAAACGAAGGAGCCAGAGTTTAATGGAAATATCCAGCCCCTACAGCGGTCTTGCAGCATGTATTTGATTTCCTCGTCCAAACCTCCCTCTCTCTCTCATCTGGAATTCGCAGCACTAAGTACCAGCTCGGGGCTTCCTTCCTGAGTTACACGATCCGAGTTTAGTTTGAAACCGGTACAAATAACACGTTCTGCACCAGGGCGGCTGGTGGGGGTGGAGAAGCTAAAAGCTCCCCTCAAGGTTGTTGCAACAGAAGCATTTGCTGGATCGGCTCTGCTCCAAGGGAGCGAGCGCTTTCATTGATACAGCAGCAGTGAGAGGGGACATGGCTAAAAAAACAGGTCTCCCCATCGCCTGCAACCCAGAAAAGGGGAGAGAAGAGATCCGCCCAGCTTTGACACTTTTTCTTTTCAGGATTTCCTATGCAGTGGGGCTTCCAGGAGGTCGATTTGCCTTGAAAGGAAGCTGAACTTCAGCGGTGGTTTTGTAGTTGGCATAATTCTGTGTGTGCCAATCTCCCCTCGAGTCCTAGTGACGACGCCTTTTAGAGTGGAGAAATGATCAAATCTAGCCGTGTTTTCACACTGAGGTTTTCTCCAGGGTACAAACAACGGACACACAGGCACAAACTCACCCTCAAACAGCAACACCACCGAAAAACACAAAACAAACCCATATTACAAACCCCAAACTGTACAACAACACAAAAAGCACAAACAGCAACAAAGAAACCTCCCCAACATCACACGAGAACAGAAACAAACCTCACAAATCTCCTAAACGGACCAAATCAGTCCTCAGGGGAAAAAAATCCAATCAACGCCAGAACTGCAAGGAAACACACATAGAACCCTACCCAAAAGAGAAGAACCAGCCAGACAGCCTTTTTAGAAGACCTAAGGCCTATAGCCGTCAAAGAGGAAATCAAATTATTTTACAAACAAAATAAACATCCCCTGCCTGTGATGTTTGCAACCCAAATATTGCAGCCTGCACAAATTGCTTGTGAAAGTGACTAGAAACAGAAGTGAAATTGACACGATTGATTTTCATTGCTAAACCCAGAGAAATAGGAAGAAACTCAAAAGCAAATAGGATTTTTTTTGAAAGAAAAAAAATCTTTCAATTTTGCTATTTGTGTTCTGATTCTGAGTAAAGCAGGGAAGAACCCTTAAACTGGGATGTTAAAAATAGACCTGTATTCACACACACACAAATACACAGTATACACAAGCCCACATACATATTTAATTACACACACGTATATGTTGGCAAGATCAGGACCATAGACTCTTTTAACAAGTGTTTTAGCAGCCAGATTTTATACATGAACATGTGTTTATATCATTTACACATATAAGTTACCTACATTCATATTCATATATATATAATAAACACAGTCGTCCCTCTAAAGATACCTCACTTAAAATCTGGGGATACATCACCGCTTCTCCTTATCACTTGGGGGCTCAGGGAATCTGCTCTGGATACGTTTCACTAGCCCTTTTAATAGGGCTTTCAAAGATTGTCCAAATCTCTGCCTAATTCCTCTCTGGAGCAGTTTATCTTTTGATGTATCGTGGCCAGAGAAGATTCAAATCTTGAACTGAAATGGCACCGATAAAATAACACGGTAGTGTCAATATTGATTTCGTTTCATTATTGAAAAGTAAATATTAATTTATTTTTAACATGTTTATGTGAGCCCACGGGTAGAAAGCAAACTGAGCTGATACTCCCTTCCCGTCGCAGGCCAAACTGTTGGGTGTTTCTTCTTTTGGCTTTTATGGGTAATTTAATTGAATATGTATTTCTTTCCCATTCTCTCTCTTTTAAAATAAATATTTTAGGGAGGAAAAATCCACTGTGTAATGTTTACATGGCACTGGCCACCAGGTGGCGCTAGAATAGAAGATTCAACCTGGTCCTTTCTCATTCTTATTACATTTGTCTAACTATCCATCCAACCCCCTGTACCCTCGAGCTCAATCCATCCATCCCCTATCTGTCTACTCTATCTACCCGTCCCTCTATCTATCCATCCCTCTATCCCTGTAATCTCCTTCTCTGACAACTGGCATGGCAACATCTTCGTGGTGCTGCGTTTTTAGCCTCCAGAAATACAGGCCGCGTAGCTCCCTCTCACAGTCAAAAGGGTTGACACCTGCCCGGATCTACCTGCCCGTCCTCCTCTGACTTCAATAGATTTTGCAAACTGCACACCGCTCGTTGCTGCGCAGAATAAGGCCTCAGGGGTTTGCCTGTTGACAAGAGAGAGAGAAAAGCCGGGGAAAGGTCTGAAGCGGGATGATTCGGGAAAGTCTGATTTAGCAGGTGAGATATTTTAGATCATAAATAGGGCCCGATCAGCTTGGGGTGTGGATTCCGGGCCTTCCTGGGAGCTGAAGTTCTTGCTCAGCATTGACATGAGGTGTTTCCTAGCTTGTCTCTCCTTCAGAAAAGTGCTCCCAGGTCAGCCTATCATCCTAAGAGTCTTGCCTAGTTACCACCACTTCCCGGGATTTTCCCTGACCTGCAGCATGGAGGCCGGTTCTGATGTCATTGTACCGCTCAGTGCCCTAAACTAGCCTCGACTGGTGCATGGAGCTAGGTTAATTTGTCGCCTGGCTGCAAAGTGTTTGAGCTCCTGTTACTGATTTGGATTCCTCGGGATTAAAATAAATAAATAGGGCCACATCTTCTGCTGGGGTAAATTGGTCCAGGTTGGTTGAGTTCAGGGGAGTTAGGCCGGTAAATTCTTGCACCAGTGTAACTGGGGACAGAGTCTGGCCCTCCGTGTATTACAACACATTTCCACTTGTGGGACCAAATTCTGATCTCAGTGACTCTGGGGTAGGCCCAAAGAGTGAAATCCTTAGCTTCTGTAGATTGACATAACTCCAGAGAGTAACTCTTCAGAAGTCAACAGACGCTGAACATGTGAACAACTGGAAGACTTTAAAAGATACTTTTAAAAATGGAGCGATAATGTTATTTGTAGTACAGGGCCACATTGTGCTAGACACTTAGTAAGAGACAGTCTGTGCCTAAAGAAACAACACAAAGGGGGGGAGGAAACAAGAGAGGAAATAACTTGCCCAAGGTCAGGCAACAGATCAGTGGCAGAGCAGACTGGGAATAAAATCTGGATTTTTCGGACTCTCACTCTAGTTACTCCTAGGGGAATTCTGCACCACTGCACATGTGCAGAATTAATGTCCCCTGCAGACTTCTTTGTTTCCCCACAGAAAAATGACTTTCTGATGGGGAAGCAAAGGGAAGCCACAAAAGCGGTCATGCGGTCATGACCATCCCCAGCAGTATGTTTCGGGTGCCCAGGACAGCGGGCAAAGAGGTAAATCACTGTGGGCAGGAGGCAGGACTGGGGAAGACCCGGCTGGTGGCTCTTACCCTGAACCAGGCTCAGCTGCTAGTCCTGGCAGGGCTGGGGAGGGCGGGACTTCCTCTTCCTCTGCACAGCATCTGGGGGCAGGTCAGACCCACCCCCAGATTTCTCCCCGGGCTGCAGGAAGCTCTGCAAAATGCCTGCCCTTCACCCCCCACTTCCTGCACCCATCACTTCTCAGGTGCAGGGGGAGGGACCACTGTAGGGGACCTGCTTCCCCATCTGCCCCTGCACCCAGAACCCCTCCTGCTGTGCCCCAAGCAGCTGCACCTGGATCCCCACACCACTGAGCCCCACTCCCCAGCATCTGGATCCCCCCACTGAACCTACCAGACCCCCATGCTGAGCTCTATCCCCCCCAAAGACCTCCCCACCTCCGCTGAGCTCCAACCATCTTCACATGGATCCCCCTGAAGAGTCCCATTACCCTTACACCCAGAACCCTCCAACAAGCCCCTGTGCGTCCAGATCTCCCCCCCCCCCCACACACACGGATCCCCCACTGAGCAACCTGCACCCAGATTGCCCCATACAGAACCCTCTCAACCCACACCTGGATCCCCCCACACTAAGCCCCTCCACACATGGATTCTGGTGGGCTGAGCCTGCCTGCCCACACCTGGTGCCCCTGGCATGGAGGGACAGGGCCCTGGGGTGTTTCCGGGGCAGGCGCAGTCCTTGCGCTGTGCCAGGGTTGGGTGCAGCCTCACCGCTGAGCCCGTGTCCCAGGGAGGGAGCTGCAGAGTGATCTCCCACCTCTGTGCAGCCAGTGGCTTGTGCTCCCCAATGCCATGTTTTTTATTTGACAAATAAAATTTGCAGAATTTTAAAATATTGTGTGCAGAATTTTTAATTTTTTGGTGCAGGATGCCCTCAGGAGTATCTAGTGTGATGCCCAGTAAGCTACGGGGAACTGGGAAGCTGGCTGTACTAATAGATGCTGTGTGATCTGCGGGTCATGTCCCTGCTCTGTGCCTCAGTTTCCCCCTCTGTTCAATCGGGATCTTGCTTTTCTAAAGCTCTGTGTAGGTGTAAAGTATTATGCTGCTGTTATTAGCACAACCCTGTCTCTGGCATTTCCCCGCTTCACCTTTGCTTGGGGAAGGTTTCTTGCTATGGAATGTAGAATAGAAGATAACACAAAGTATTAAAAATCACAGATCATCTTCATTTGCTGATCGTAAATGCAGGAGTGGCATTCGTTGTACGAAATCTGTGTGATGTCCATGTCACAGAGAGAAAGGCTTCTTGGCCTTCTAGTGCGTGTCATACACTATTATATTTGCAGTTGCACACACTCAGATATGCATACTCACCCACCCCTGCACCCACATCCACACACACACACACGTCCATATGTGTATATGCATAGATCCAGACAGGCACCAACATCTGTGTGTGTGTGTGTATATCTATCTATCTATATCTATATAGATATAGATGTGTGTGTGTGTGTACACACACATCCTGTTAACACACCTAGAGATGTATACACACGAGTAGTTCTCAACCCATGGCCTGTGGGCCACTCGCGGCCCAATCAGCACACAGTTGCGGCCCATGTGACATCCTCAGGGCCATACAGGTAGTGTATATATTGTGTGGATGTGGCCCCCATAACACAGAGAGAGCTGCATATGTGGCCAACAATGGTAAATAGGTTGAGAACCACTAGTGTACACGTACACACACACACACACACACACAGACACAGACACATCTAGAGGTGTGCATACACATACACACACACACACATCCTGATATACACACATCTAGAGATGCACACCCATTCATAAACACACGCCTATCCAGGCCGGCGCATATATCCCCCCCACCTCCCCACACACACACTTAGAGACACTTGTATCCCTCCAGAGAGACACACCCCTATTCAGCCACACATATGCATTTCCAGACAGACAAAGGCATATCCAAACTCTCACAAACAGACCCAAATATACATCTGCACACAGACACGTGTTTGTAAGTGTCTGTCTGCTTAATGAGTATTTATTTTACAGAAGACCATGCTCCAACTTTGAAGTAGATTTAAACAACAAAAAGTGTTATGCCCCATATAAATCTTTAATCAGAACATATTTCCCCCCCTCCGCGTTTGCACGGCGGTGTACAATCGGAACGCAAATCAAAAGGAAGCCTGGTAAATTATTCATTTGGAATCTATTTCTGCTTTTGCTACAGCGGAGATTCGGCTGCCTAGTTCTGGGGTGCTGGGCTGTCTCGGCGCCATTAATATTCATTCGAATACGTTGAGTTATATCCCCAACATCAAGAGCTTGCAGGGCTGCCTGCAGCCTTCTGTTCATGCATCTTTTGGGGGTTTTGGGTATTTCTCCAGTGATAGTTATAAATACTTCAGTGGGGCGAGGAACGGGTTACTAAAAGAGGACCAGATCTTCAGCTGGTTAAAGTGGTACAGTTCCATTGAAGTAAATGGGCATTCTCTTTAGTTACCCTAGACCCCTTTACACCCCTGAGGATATGACCCTATTGACTGTTAGCTATTCCTTACAAGATATTTTCATGCCTCTCTATCTTGAGACCTCCCTTTGCCCACCTACACAAGCTATTTATAAAACACCGCTTGGAATATACAACAGACACAAACCCCGTGTCTTTCCGATGTCGTTTGCTTTGTGTTTTGCCGCTAACATGACACAGAGGCGTTGGGAAGATCTAAACATTTAGGCCGGATTGCCACCGCTGTTCAGAGCAAAGCACTGGGTATATTTTATTGTTTGTGGTTTTATGACTGTCGGAGGAATACTGGGGACCCTGGAGATAAATGTCCCACACAGTGAATTAGTCTCAGGATAAAGTGGAATCCAATAGTCAGTGTCAAACTCAACCGATCAAACTCTGAAATAAATTTCCAACAGTAAAAATAGACAGGTCCGGCCCTTTCTTTTCACAGCCTTCCACCCATCCTTTCGTCCCTTGAAATCTAAAGTCGTGAAGGATTTCGTTGAAAATAATGGATCATTTTCCCATTTATGCATGATTCAAGGATTAATAACCTAATCCCATCAAAGGACATCTGCTTATATTGTTCCTTGTCAGTGAAAGTAAATAGACCCTTTTAGTCTTTAGACCTAAACTCCTCTGAGGTTATTGTGCTAGGGGAACCTCCTACAAAACCGTGGCTTTCTATTTCACTCCTGCTGCGACTAACCCTGGAGGGAGAAAAACAAACTTTGCTGGTCCCTGGACATAAAGGTTATTCGCTAGAATGGAGAAGGGTTTTACGGGAGGCTGGGTAAGTTTAGAGACCAATCCTCCCCTAAGGTTAGGACATAAGAGGAGGTTGTGTCCTGGGAAGACCTTTGAGTGTATTGTCCTTCATCTATATAAGATTTCCCTTTTCAGAAGATTGATACGGTCCCTTCGTGCCCCTGTGACTAAAGGCTTGTCCTCTGTCCCCATCAAAAACGGCCTTATTTACGATGGATTTCGTGTGTGTGTGTGTTTGGGGGTGGGGGGAGAAGTAGATTCCTTTACAGCAGGGCCTGATCAGGGCCCTTTATGGTCAACCGAGTCTCATAGGCTCCAAAGTCTGGTAGAGTCAATCTAGGAATTGCTGCTTTTGAAATATCTGAATGTAGTGGCGAGTGTGAATTGGTGTCACGACACTGCAGTCAATGCAGCGCAGGATCTGCCCCATTGTTGTGAACAGCTGCGAGCATTCTGTGGTAGGGACTGTGTCCCATTGTGTGAAGTTCCTGTATCGGGGGGGGGGGACCGGCGGTGCTGCTGTAATAGACATAAATAATAATGATCATGTGAGGTTCAGACGCTTGGGAAATGTGTGTTCTTCTTAGAGGGGAGTGATAATAACAACTTAGCTCTTATGTAGCGTGGTTCATCAGTAGATCTCAAAGTGCTTTACAAAGGAGGTCCGCCTCGCTATTGCTATTTTACAGGTGGGGAAACTGAGGCACTGGGCAGGGCAGTGACTTGCCCAGTGGCATATGATGATACTAATAGCTTGTCCTGCTCTGCACCCTTCCATGAGGGGATGTTAAAGCGCTTAGCAAATATAAATGAATTCGCCTTTCCCCCGTGAGCTACGTTTGGATCATTTCCATTTTACAAATGGAGACTCTCTCTCTCACGTAGTTATACGTCCCCTGGCACTGGGCACCTCGCAGTCTTTAAAGGACTGACTCTCGTAACACCCCGGGGAGGCAGGCAGTGCTATTATCCGCATTGTGCAGATGGGGAAACCGAGGCACTGAGCCTGAACGGATCGCCCAAAGTCACACAGGAAGTGCGTGGCACAGTAAGGGCCTGAATGTGGGCTATTGCCCGAACCATTCGAGCTTCCTTCCTCTTAGCCAGAGAGAGACAGAGACTTGCTCAAGATCACAGAGCAAATCCGTGGCAGAGTCCAGAAACAACTCCTCCCTCCCCCTCCGCTCATGTTTGATTAAACAAGCCTTGTGCTGTGGTCATTTCGTGCAATTGGAAGTATGTCTGTGTGTCCTTTACTGTGCGCATTCTGTGCATTCTAAGATTCAGTTTTACCCTGGAAGTGGAATAAGCAATATATATTTTTTAAAGGCATCATCATCCTCTGCCGAATTTCAGGCTAATGAAGGGATAACGTCTTTGTTGTTGCTTTGGAAAGGTTCCTTGCAAGCTACAGACAAAAATCAATGAGGTTATAGTCTCACATGAAGAGAGTTTCAAATATTATTACCAATAATAACAGTCATGTACTGCTAGTATTAGTTATGATAGCACCTGGAGGCCCGGTCTGAAATCGGGCCTCTATTGTTCTATATAGACCACCTCAGCCCTTAATGACCCACGGGAAAGCTTGCATGCAAGTTTTAGCCCGTCTATAGCCAGCTAAATTCACCCCACCCCTCAGCGTCCCTCCGTTCTTGCAGGCCAATACCCTCTGCAGCATATACTGTGCCTAAAGGTGTGTGAATAAAGAACCCATTGAAAGCAAAGACTCCTGCTACTGAAGTTGATGGGAGATTAAAAGGAGCTAGAGTGAACTAAATGCTCACAGTTGTCCCTACATCCTATAGCTGAGAGGAGAATATTTAAAAAGGCAGGTTAGCCGGTAAATACACAGGGATGGATTATTTTTTTTTAACAGCGTATGAATATCAGGCCACGTGCATGCAGGCCCCTTTTGATAACGCACACCGTTCTCCAGCCGAGCAGGTAACGTCTGACCAAAGCCTGCTGGACTCCATGGGAAAGTTTCCATTGACTCTGGGGGCCTTGGGATCATGCCCTTAGCTTCTGAGTCCAGTTTGGGGCACTAGGGGAAAGAACCTGAGGGACTTTCAGTGGAATTTCGCCTGGTGTAAGGCCCAGATCCTCTGATGTATTTCGGCGCCTGGCTGAATGGGAGTTAAGTGTCTATGCTTTTGAGGATTGGGGCCTAAATCACGTTTGGAAACAGGATCTAGGGACCTAAGTCATGTAGGAGGATTTGAAACTTTTACCCCTTAGAGCTGCGGGTGGGTGGGATGGGCGCATGGGATGAGCCCCGTCATGGTTACAAATTGGTATGAAATAGAGAGGTTGGGGAAGAAAATGAAGCCACATTTGACCTTAACCCATTTCATATAACCCAGTAAACTCCTCCTTGGTTCCTAAATAATTCTGTCTATATAGAACCAAAGGCAGCAACCCTTAGCCCCAGTTTAGCGAGGTACTTGAATATGCCTCTAGTTTTAAGCACAGCCGCACTCTCATGGGATTACTTACCTGCTCAAAGTTAAGAGTGTGTGTAAGGCCCTTACTGAATTCGGGTTCATGTTATTAAGGGCTGGCCGGTAACATTTCAATTAATAACATTCATTGATACAACTTAAGCTCTCACATGAATTCTCTGGGTGTGCGGTTTTCCTTGTTGCCATCATATAAAGTGAGACTTTAGTTTCAAAGAAACAAACAAAATCTTGCTTCTTGACTGTAAGACCAATTTTTAACACCTAAAATGCCCAGATAATAAACAGAAGGATTAGAGTGACTCTAAATTTTAATTTAAATTCAGGGAGCTGCACTGATTTTTTTAAATTATTTCTATTTCACTTTCTACAGTGAACCGTATGGCATAATATAGGGAGTAGATTTCATATAGCTAAATTTATTTTAAATTCACTTTAGGCCCAATCCTGCAAAGTGCATTGTCTTCGGTGTGTAATGCACTTAGAGTTAATCACATGCACAAATTGTTACAATTTTGGGGCCACAGAAATTTGTAATAAGGGTATTGACATGTATGAATATCATACACAGTATTATATATGATAAGCATATAATATAAAGTCATATAATGTCGACATAAAATAATATGTCTACACATATATGCATATCTTGAACGAATGTGTTTATATTGTTTACACATAAGTTACCTACATGTGTGTGTATATATATGTATGTGTGTGTATATGTATGTATGTGTATATATATAGATATATATGTGTGTGTGTATATGTGTATATATATATATATAGTTTTAGCAGCAAGATTTTTTACATGAACATGTGTTTATTTCACTTACACAAACACATGTTCATGTATAAAATCTGGCTGCTAAAACACTTGTTAAAAGAGTCTATGGCCCTGATCTTGCAAACATATACATATGTGTGTGTAATTAAATATGTATGTGGGCTTGTGTATAGTGTGTATTTGTGTGTGTGTGTGTGAATACACACATATATACTCAGACAGATGAGACTCAGACACATATTTGTGCGTCTTGCTTATAATATACTTGCTACAAATTCCCATATGTGTAGAAACTGACATAGGTAATTTATATATGTAAAATGTGTGCATATATTTCTTAATTCCTTTCTCTTGTTGTTGTTTTTGTTGTTAATACAGATAATGGGCTCGATCCTGTAGTTGTTATTAAATCAATCTCCCAGGAACTGCCTTAACAGATTGCCTTTAAGTAATTGTCAGCATTTCCCTTTAAAAAATTAATATTTGTGTCTTTAAAAAGTCCAATTTCTTGCGAAGGATGTTTCTGAAAAGATCATTATGTAACTGACCTTGAAGGGGGTGAGGGATGAGGAAATAGGTTTACAACACTCATCCTTTGGTTGGAACAGAACAGTTTTGACTATAAAATGAGTGTTCTCTTTAGGAAAAGCGACAACTTGTGTGGTGAACACGGGTTTCTCTCCTCGCCTGGGCGGCACTGAAGCTGAGATCTGGTTCCTAGAATGGGTGGAAAGTTCTCAGGCGAAACTGATCAAATAAGTCCTAAGAGAATCTATGTTGAGATCAACTTTAAACAAATATTTTCTTTTTACCTTTTTTACTTTTTTTTTTTTTTTCCTACTAGTGGGTCTAAAAATCCCGTCTCCGAAAGATGAAAGGTTTGGACGTTCAGCTGAGAGTAGCCTTTTGAAAAGCAGGGTAAGAAGGGAAAAATGAATTGGTTGGCAAAAGCCTTGATTCCACTGTGCGACTTTCAGTTCCTGAACCAAGCTGGGAGTTTGCAACAGCCGCTCGTTTGCCTTGCTTCTTAACACCACCGAGGGTCTTTAGTCTAGAAATTCAGACTTAACGAATAGTTAAAGCAACACATCAGACCTAGAGCCCTGCAGATCTTTGAACCAGAGCGTGGTCGCTCTTATTCCAGTTTAAAATCTCTGCGGGGGGAGTTGAAAGTTTATTTATTTGGGGGTTAGGTCTTCTAGATCGCTCAGACTTTGCCTAGATGACTCTAGCCATGACAGTCTCTCTTCTTTAACACTTCCCTGTGTTTGATGGCAAAAGAATTTGCTTCCAGACTTTCTGAATGCTGGCTCTGGGGCAGAGCTCTGGGGAGCTCGAAGCTTGTCTCTTTCACCTCCCCTCTCTCCAAACTTTGGGGTTACACACAATCAACAGACGCACAGGGATACAGGGATACAGGGATACAGTGAGCAAAATCCTTCCACTGCCATTGGATTTCAAGGCTTACCGCTTCTCTTGTACGAGAGACTCGAGGCTTTTGTTTAAAGGAGGGATCAGGTATAAACTGGAAGGTGGGAGGGGTTAGAAAGGACACTGCACTGAAGTGACTTCTTTCTGCATTTGTGATCTTGGCTGTGAGCTTCCTTTTAAAGAAGCTTGCTTGTTGCAAACGAGGAGATGTACTTTATTCAGGGTGCCTCTGTCAGTCTTGGTTTTCTTTTGGGATAGCTTGCGGGTCTTTGTATAGGAACCTTCATTTTTTTAGACTACCGATTAAAATGTTTATGATACGCCTGGAAGAAAGACAGAAAAGTTGTTCCCAGCAGAGAGTGATTTTAGGTTGGCCGTTAAAAGGTTGGCTTTCACACAAAACTAAAAATCATTGCAAGCTACCAACTGCATTTTGAACCAAAAAAAAAAAAAAAAATATTTTCAGGTGCCACTCATAGATTTCTTAGTCCACAGCATCTTAGATCAATCAAATGTGCGTGTGTGATTGTATCGTGTATGGATGTATCAAAATAAAATCAATTTGAAAAAATCCTACAAATATTATAACAACTTTATTAAAAAAAAAACCCTTCTTTGGAATGACTTCTTCCCCAGCCAGGTAAAAGAATGGTCAGCAGCGTTTGGAAACAGAATACTGGAACTGACTCCTAAGGGTAAGAAACACTCGTGCAGAAATTAGATATGGGTATATGGAACATCTACACATCTATCTTGTGCACATATTATAATACGATATAAGCAGGTCATCCAGCTATTCTAGACACTATATTACGCAATATATAATGTCGTGATATTTCATATATTTAATGTGCATAAATATTAAATAGATACTATCTAATGTAATAGATACACAATCATGTATATCAGCTAGGTATTCAATAATAGTTATTTGGCATTAAATATCTAATCTTATATATAATACTAGGCATAATATTATTACATATTCTAATACATACTATCAAATAACACGAAGAAGCTAATATTCTATAATAAATTGCTAATGTATTTCATAGATACATAATGCTAATATAATATTCATGTATATAACAGGCATATAATGTCTATGTATAATATTTAAAAGCTATTGAAGCTCTTTATAATATGAAATAGTTGTAGCTGTTTTATATAATATATACAGATGTTATTTCCATTCAGTTACCAAAGGAGAAACTGCTTTTTTTTTCTATAAACTTTAACTATTGAGGAAAATTATATATATATTAATCTGCAGCGATTTCACATCTTGATCTTCGTTTCGCCCCAAACCACAACAACTTTCTCTCCATCCCTTAGTCAGAGAAAGGGGGAGGTTTTGCTCTAGGGCCCGATCCCTGTAGAAGTAGGATCGGGCCCCCAGGGGAACCATCCTGTTCCCAAGCAGGGGACACGTGTGTGGGCGCCCCCAGCTGCAAGAGTAAAGAAACCTGGACAAACCGCCCCCGGTCCCATTCCCTTCCAGAGCAGGTTCGCTTGGCCAGATCGTTGCCCCTTTTGAAGCAGTTGAAAAGAGGCCAGGAGTGTGTGTGAATTTTATAAAGGGGGGGGGGATTCATCCTGCTTCCTTTGTGCCAACCGCTAACCCGGTACCCTCACCCCGGAGCCTGTTGCATCTAATTGCATCTCACTGGGGAGATGTCCTCCAAAGTCACCTTTTGCCACCTCGCTGAGGAAATCTGTTCAGTCCCATCAATTGCGTCTATAAACTTTAACTACTGAGGAAGGTTTAAAAAAAAACAAAAACTCTGCAACTGCTTTTCAGCCACGTGCAAAACCTAAGGTGCAGAGCGGAGCGATTGGCTTCCCTGTGCACCACAAGCGAGCGAGAGCAAGGCGTGGGACTGGGACGGGCGATCTGATGCATATTTCAAATGCACCCCTGTTCCCTGCTCGGGTATTTCCCCCCACCCCTCCGTTTTGTGTCTCTGACCGGTCTGCCCAAGTGTAGCTGAGTTAACATGTCCCACCGTTCGGGTGGGGAGGAGAAGCTCTTTTGTGGGCGCCTTATGCCACGCCAAGGTCTGAGATGGAGCCAGGTCAGATCCCAGCAAGAGGAGAGCTGTCCTCAGATCGAGCAGTTGCCTTGTGCTAAATTCCTGACTGTCCTGTCAAGTCAAGTCATGCTCCATTTTTGCATCCGTACAGCCCAAGGATTCCCGTCTGTTGCCTCCAGAACTCGAGGCGGAATTCTGGCTAACCAACGTGTGCAGCTGAAATTTAGATTCGGATTTTTTTCTCCCCCACGATCAGGGTAGAAAAAAAGATCCTATTATACCATGAGGTGGCTAAAGTCCTTTGATTTCGTTTCATTTTTTTAAGGCGCATTTTCCCCTCTGCAAGAAAGAAAGAGACTAAAGTTTGGGAAACCAATTCCTAAAAAAAAAAAATCCTGAAGGGTTGCATTGTTTCAAAGAAACGATTCCTTTTACAAAGTACCGAATCTCTTCAAGGTACCTGCGCTATCTGGCTGGCTTCAGATACAGAGCCCCCTTTCTCCTGATCAGTAGGTTGGTTGTTTAAATCTCTCCTACCCGCACCCCGCACGCTGTGATATTAACAAGAAAAGAATCGCACCTTTAAGCAGAACAAGGTGCTGGGCTGGGTGACTTTAATGCTCGCCAGACACAAGGGAATTGGTCAGCTGGGTCTTCTGGGGTGTGGCTGTAGGGATCAGAACCAAGCAAAGGAAGAAATTGTTGGCAAGGCAGTGAATTGAAATGGGGAGGGAAAAAATCATTACAAGAAGCAGAGGATTAAAAAAACACTTCTCAATAAAACTAAGTAAAAAAATTATTGAAGACAAAAGCGTATGGATCACACATACACAAATATGATGCAAAAGTGTATGGATCTCTCTCTCTCACACACAAATAAATATATATATACTTCATGTGATGTGTGTGTGTGGTGTGTATGTGTGTATATTTTATATATATATATATATACACACACACACACACAAATACACACACACACACACACATATATATATATATATACACACACACACACACAAATATACACACACACACACACAAATATATATATATATATACACACACACACATATAATATATATATATATATATATATAATATGCACATACCCCCCCCAAAGGAGATAACCACATACATATTGTACACACACACACGATATGTATGTGTGTGTGTGTATATGTATATAGATATGTATGTGGTTATGTGCATATCTAACTACCTGTCCCAAGATATATAATCGGAAAATATATCTATCTCCTGTGAGTGTAGACGAGTGGATATATACCCATACAGAGAGAAAAGTGTGTGTGGATATGCTACTCTGGTTTCATATGATCCGATCTCTTATTACCAACACATAAACGTCTTTTGACAGTATCAAATATGATAGGCATAGTTATATCATTTGTACATGTGTTTATTACATGCAAAATGCACCTCTATGCACCTACACGCATATTCTAGCTTTTGCATTTATCACACGCCTATAGCTAATAGAATATCTAATAATATAACATAATCAGGTTCTGTGTCTTAAAGACTTGCATACAGCCAATTTGTGTCCAAGTTTAGATGATGATGTTGGGAAGTAGTTTAAAAAGGGAGGGCTGGATGGTCCTAAGTGGCATATTTGAATTTTAACTTCACTGAAGAAAGAAAAGCTAAATCAATACGAAGTGGGAGATCTTCATTCTTCAACGTTCTTGACTGCAGGAGACGTCTCTGTATTTCTTTCTGCTTGTGTCATTTTTTTTCTCTTTAAGAGAGGGATAGAAAATAGATTTCAGACTCAAGGCAAGAATGCAAAATCGCTGTTGCCAAAGCCCGAATGCTATGAAGAGAAATATCAACTCAAAGCAGAACAACAATCCGTGCTGTATGGTCCTTATATTGTGCCACTAGCCACAGATACAAATGGCCCAACCCTGCCTTCGCGCTTGCAAAGTTTAATCAGGAAAAAAATACAACCGCTCAATCCAGCAATGTCCTATCCAGGTGGTTACTGGAAAGCAACATTCTGGCCATCTTTTGTGTCGCCTACCCAAAAGTCTCGAGTTTGAATCCCCCGCTTTCTCCCACCGGGCACAAAACAAAATCCTCGCCACACGGATGGGTCCATTCGAATCCACGCTGAACAGCGAGAGGCTGTGAAAAACCTTCCTGCGTCTTTAAGCAAGTGTCTCTTTCAATAGGTCTAAAGCCACCTTCCCGAAGTTAAGGAAGGGAGAGCAGAGACGCCAGGGCGGATTGTCAAGAGAGCTTAAGCTCCTCAGTGAAGTGCCTGGTTTCAGCACCCAACGGAGCACAAAGGGAGTTTGTAGGTGCTCAGAACTTTTCAAGCCACTTCATGGAGGTACCTAAACAGAAGCTAAGCCCTTTTGACGGGGTAATCTAGGCTGTGTTAAAGGGACCCCCCACCCTTCCCCCAAAGACCCTCGGTTCCATCAGGGAATCGGTGTGTATCTTTCTCATTCTTTTCTCTGCAGCATTCCCCTGCCGAAGTGGGGATACTTGACGATGCTTTCCACCCCCCTCCTGCTGCCCCTCTTGTAAATACTTTCAGCGCAATGGGTCTAGAAAGTATTTTCTCACCCTTCCATGTCTACCATGGTTCATGGGGGGCTAGTCCATTGTCAGGCCTGGGAAAACATGTTCCTGTAACAGGCTTCCAGCCACTCCCTCATTTTAGACCTGCCCACAGTCAGGCTACAGTTGTATTACTTGTGTGTGGTGTCTACCATAGACATTGTGCATATGTGTGGCTCCCCAATACACATGATGTGCAGCATATGTTTTCTGCAATTAGGCCTCGATCCAAGCCCCGTGGAATCAATGGAAATCGGTGGATTTGATTTAAGCCTAAATACAATATAAGCGTCTAACTATGTTTGTCTGAGAGTTATAGGTGTCTAGAACCCTAGAAATGCAGGTCTGGGAGGGTGTGTATAATGGCTATATCTGTGTGTACTTATACACACACACACACACACACACACTACATATTTAAACCTACTATATACATCTATATTTGTTCCTAAATACACGATATATATATTCCGCCATATAGAAATGTGTTTATACACACACACACACACACACACACACACACACACACACACACGCCCAGAAATATAGTTATGCTTTTTCTGTGCACAAAACATACTGCCTATTATGTCGATACAGTCTCTACACAAAACACACACACACACACATGTATATATTTGCAGAATAAATATAGGCTGTAGTTTAATGGTGTAGGTGTGGGTGGGTGTAGTGGATAGGTGTACACAAACACACACATCCATCCCACTAGATATATGCATGTATATATGTATACGGCTGTTATATAGAAACATTTGCATCTCTATCTACATATATTTGATAGATGTATGTATTTATATAAATATGATATGTTTATATACAGATCATGGATAGAGACTCACTTTTTAAGGTCCCTTTACAATGCCAGAACGGGGTAAAGGATCTTTAGTGTAACTGAGAATAAGGCCCTACAGCTGTGTGTGTGTGTGTGCGCCTTTAGCTAGCGATATATTAACAGATCTGTTCAGTTAGTAGTGGTATATAAAGTTTTAATACAGTAGATTATAAATGGACGATGCTAGAAGGGTAACAAGCTACGGCACAGACTCCAAATCAAACCAAAGCTTCCATACATGTAACACATGCAGTTGTGTTAATCGTATTGTCCTTACTATTTACCCTGCAAAGACAGCCCGGTAAGGAGACTGCCTTGTTCCCCAGTCAAATACTGGTCCCTTTTCGACTAGGAGAAAGTTACCAAGCTAAAGCTCTCGCTGTCTAATCTGATCTGCACCCGTTGTTTTTAAGGGAAATCAGGACATGGACGTGACTTCTTTACTGTCAGCAATTCCCTGTCAGTAAATAGAGGACTGCTGCGATTTTTCAGAGGAGCTGAGGGGAGGGGAAAATCCAGCCCTGGTTTCAGACAGGCACAGACACTCTTACGCTCCGCGCCATATGCTTCAGCGTGTGGAAATGGAACTTTTGCAACATGCGTTTGGATCATCATCATCGGAAGCGTGCTACATATCTCAGGGGAAGAGACTAGATTTTGCTGTTCATAACAAGGGCCTTTGCTCTAACATATAACATCGCTGCCTTTGCATTTCTGATTTGTGTGTGTAAAACACGTGTGTGTGTGTACCCTTTCACAACCCCCCTCAACAGAATTGTATAGTTTATGTTGGCTAAAAACATAGCTAAAAACATAACAGGGATAATCTATCTATCTATCTATCTATCTATCTATCTATCTATCTATCTATCTATCTATCTATCTATCTATCTATCTATCTATCTATCTGTCTGACATACACCCCATCTATCTATCTATCTATCTATCTATCTATCTATCTATCTATCTATCTATCCCCATCGACCCCATCTATCTATCTATCTATCTATCTATCTATCTATCTATCTATCTATCTATCTATCTATCTATCTATCTATCTATCTATCTATGTGTTGTGATCCACACACACGCACGCACACACCAGAGCTATATATTTGTAACCAATATAAGCTATAGACATCTGATTAGATACCACAAAGCAATATTATATATTATTGTACAAGAACACCTCTATAGAAGTCCATATCTTATGTTAGCTACAGATTTATAATCCTGTATGAACCCCGTACAGTCCCTAGCTTTAGATATTGTCCTGGAATATAGTTTATAAACCCCTCCGGTTTTTGTATGCTCTAGGATAATAAATATTGCTGATTAATGTGTCTGTGTATCTATTCATTTATAACAACTATATATATATTTTTAAGAAGTGAAAATGCCTATTTTCCTTTGCTGGGCTGTGGTTTAAATGATTAAACCTTTGGTTGGTTGGTTTTGCTTTAAAGATATAACATCAGATCAGCCCCAAACTCCCCAAATCTTTCCAAAGGTAAAATAAAGAAACAAAACAAATCCAGATTTACAAATGAAGCTGAAATCTCCAAAATCTGATGGTTATCGTTGCAGGAATTGTCTTAAAAAACCAGTCCCGTAGAATAAAGCAAAGCTTAGTGTTAAAGACGAGAAACTGGATGCGCGAGGTTGCAGATCAATTCCAACCCATTGAGAGCAGTGACAACATATGATCTTCATGTAAAGGCAGAAGTCATCACTAATTTTAATTGCTACTTTGGAGCAAGGAAGAAAATAAAATCCATTTATTTAGCATAATCTGGTCAAAGAAGCAACCTCCCTCCCTAAAATTCAATCAAATGACACCACGGCCTAACAAATCTGGATTGCTTTCTGCAGGAAAATATATTCCTGCGATGTGTGTGTGTGTGTGTGATACATTATTGAGAACTGGCCAGAAAAAAGTGATCGTTGCATATTGCCAAACTCAGTTGCACATGGGCTTTTCAAAAACAAATGGACAAAACCCCAATCCAAATATGAAATATGTTTCCCTGATCAAAAGGGATGTGAAATTTCCAGTTTGGAAAAGAATCCAAGAATCTATCACCTTTAAGGGGATGTCCCATTTCTGTCCATTCAGAAGTTTAAAAAAACCCAACACGAATGTAGAAGCAATTAGGAAAATACATAATCTATTCCACCTGTCTGATGGAATATTGAGAGAGAATTTATCCTGAGACCTGTCTTCATAGACCTGTTCTATGGGAACTGTACGTTGAATCTCTGAGCTTTTTAAAGATCTGCCCTTATATCTGGAAGGGTGAGATATGCAAGTGGATAAGAGATAAGGGAAGTCAAATAACTTATTTTCCCAAATAAGGGAAGTCAAATAAATTATTCACATCCTAGCATGGCTGCACGACGTGTCATCCCTTACGTGGAGTTAACCTGATGTTATATTTGTGCTTTTGTGGTGTCTGGGTGTCTGTACCACTCTTAGATTCCCTGGTTGCTTCTCCCCTCCCGCAGCAAAACATGACATTATTTATTGGTAGGAATCGGATTCTTGTTTTCCTTTGATTTTCCGGATTTACAATTCTCCTCCAAAAACATTAACCCGGGTGGGGAAGAACATTTGGTTAGGAGTTAGCCAGTGTTGTTCTTTACATGAGATGTGATTTGGGGTTTGTGTGTGGGTGTGTTTGTGGGGAATCCAAATTCAGATTTAAGCCATGGACGGGGGGAGGAAGCCAACACACACTCGATTGTAACTGAAAACATTGACCCCACAGCAGTAATAGAATCTGGGGTAGGCTACCAATCTTTTCCTCCCATGGACCTTCAAGAAGAAATCCATTCCGGTCTTGCTTCTGCAAATATATCGACTCAACTTCGATCGGTGTTCGGCCAGTGCCAATGGGATTTGCTGTTCCTCTACCCTTCTTAAGCAACAAAATCCTGATCCTTTAATAAGCAATCAAATGACCCCGCTTATAAGATTGCAGGTAACTCTTCGGGGCAATGACATGCCCAGAAAGCCCACGGAGGTAACGTGTTTGTACACCCGGAAAGTAAAGGCGTAGTGATTTGGTTTTGATTTGGTTTTGGGGGTAAATATACTGTCAACGAAGCAGGCTCGTCACATGAAAATGCCCTGCCAAGTCTCGTGGAGAACTAGCCAGCCTTTTGTTCCCAGGATGAATCGCTGAAAGATGATTTTTCTTTATTTCAGACTCATCTCGGAGCTGGGCACCCGAGATTTTATTTAAGGAGGATTTTTTAAAATTTTTATTTTGCAGTGTCCCAGACTGCGGATTGGGGCTGCCTGGGGGGGGTCGGTGCTTCTGTCTGGGGCTGCAGAAAATTGATGCAACATCATGATATGCTTATCCCCTGCTTCGTTGCTGCTCTATTTCACACGGATACCAACACACACACACACACACACACACACCCGGACCTAGGACAGGCAGACGTTAACTTCTGCCTGATTCGGGGAATATTCAAACAACTCCTTTTAGTGACCCAAACTGTAGCTCCTCCTGACCTCCAAACCTACGCTTCGGATTTTCCACCAAGCCCCACTTTGGGGCAGTTCAAACCCTGCTGGCTTGTTAAACCGGAGAGCAATCCGCTCCGAATTTAACTGCTTCCTGTTTAAAACCAGCAAAAAGCCATCCAATACCTTTCTCTCCCCCCTCCCCACGTTTAAACTCAACTATAATTTTGTGGCATTGCTAAGAAACGTTGCTAGAATTCATCCTGTTCGCCTCCATGGCTGTGGATATAGGGTGCCATATTTGCATATATGGTAATGAGCTTCTAATTGCCAGGCTGATGGGCTTTGCTGATCGATTGCTATAAATACACAGGTTAAGAAAGCGTTGCAATATTGCTCCCCGCACCCCCTTTCAAAATATCCTTGCAATGTACTAGTTTGAGCGCCCAACATTTGCATATCATCTTTTTTAAATATAATACGTATACTTTACGTATAGGCTACGTGGAAGTCTCCTTTTGCGGCTCCTATATATCCTTACGCCTCGCATGTCTTCCCCCCCTCTTTTTTTTTTCCTTGTCAATTCCATCTTCAGGTTCCCTCCTTGAAGAGTTTTTTTTCCTCTCCTCCGAGGATTAAAGGAAGAGGAGAGAGAGAAAGGAAAGAAAGCTAGAAAAACTGCAGAAGCCAATTTCTTGTCTAGCTCTATCAAAACCAGAAGATTGACGCGAAGATTCCTTCCCCATCTGTGCAGCAAAAAGCGAGGGGCTTCTGGGCAGACCCACGAGGTAAGCCGCAAAACAAGGACATGGGGTTGTTGTTGTTTTTTTTAAGATGCCAATGCTTATGTTCCCCCTTCTTCGTCAGAGCAACAGAGGGGGGAAACCAGGGAGGAAGAAGTTAGCTGTCTTTTTTTCTCCCCTGCTTTGGGGTCTGGCTCCAATAGATAGCACCACTGTGCTGGTGTTGCTTTTCAAATCAAATTAAAAATAGCTAGCCAGCTCTATCCGCGTGCTTAGCCCAGAAATTGGGATGGGAAGCTTCCCAATTCATGGGGGTCAAAGAACACCCCCTCAATTCCTTGAACCCCACTTGCATGGCAAGGGAGAATGTGTCTCTCTGTGTGTGTATGAAAAGCGAGCAATCAGGAGGTGTCTCTTTTTAATTATAATTACCCCCCTCTTCTCTTCCTTTCTGCTAATGAGCAATTTTTTTTAGAAGGAGGGGGGAAGGGGGGGGGGAAGCCAGGCTCACGTGATGTTGGAGGGAAGGCGGGTTTAAATCAAGTCCCATAGAGTGATAACAATATGAGATTTGCCAGAACAAAAGGCTTGCAGGCTTTGGTTGCTGACCACGTCTGAGGCCAGACAAGCCGCTCAATTTATTGGAGTTGGTGAGAAAATAATAATAATAATAAAAAAAAAAACCATGTAAAAAAAAAGGAGGGGGAGGGGAGGAGGTTAGAGAAATTTCACTCTCAGAGCCTCTTTAGCGGAGGCAGTGAAGCAGAGGGAATCAAGGCGAAGCGCAAAGTGGGTTTGGGAGGAGGGTGGTGGTGGAGATTTTGCAGGACAGACTCGCCGCAGCTCAAGTGGCAGGCTTCGCTTCGCTTCTCTTTGCAACCACAATGAGGTGTGATGGGGCAGGCTGGAAGATGGACTGAGGCGCAAATCGTACCATGGTTTTGGGTTAAATCCAGCGATCAGTGTTTTACGTGTGTGAGCGAGATAAATAGCGCCCCCCCACCCGCAAAAATAGGAGACACCCCCCAAGAGAGGAAGGCGGCGCGGGGAGGGGGGGGGGAGAATCAGCCCTTCCAAATAATGTTGCAAAAGGCAGGAAAGTGGCACCTTTCCCCATCACTGTGGGAGGCGGGGGGATCAGAGAAGGAAAGTGACATGAACACAACATCAGAGGGGCCAGGCGGCATGCTTAATGCGGGGATTTATTTTAAAAGCCTCAGGAAAGCCCAAAACTTTGAGGGTGTGTGCGGGGTTGGGGGGACATTACAGGCAGCCTGAAGCCATGCCTGGTGATTGAACGGCGGCTGCTGGGAGTGGGGTTAAGTGGAATGATGCCTGGTGTAGTTCAAATACATTTTTTAAAGTCTCCCACGGGAGGAGGTGTTATAGTTATGGGACAAAAGTTCGACTTGGGAGCCGTGTGGAGGGGGGCAGGGCTGGGTTGTCTGCGAGGGCCCTGTGACAATGAACTTGAGACAGGACTCATCAGCATGCAAGAGGTTCTCTCTCAAGTTCAGGGCGCCCTGAGTTCCCAGGCTTGCTCAGATACAAAGTGAATTCATTATGCATTTTCTACGGGCCGTTAGATTCTGCTGCCTTCCAGCGGGAGCCGGGGAGTCTGCCCTGGAAACCAGACGTGAGATAAAACAACAACAACAACAACAAAACCCAGAACAAACACAAACAAAACAGGACCGTAGGCAGCCGGTAATTTATGTGCACGACCAGCCCAGGGAAAATCAAACCTCTGATTCCTCCCTCCAGTTTGAGACTGTAGCCTCTCTCTCTCTCTCTCTCTCTCTCTCACACACACACACACACACACACACACACACACACACAAATACAAAGTTTTGCAAAGCCAGGGGGTACCTAACCCTTCCCCCCCTCCCCATCCCAGTCTAGACTTTCACTCTAGTGTTTCCTTTTCCTTTATCCAAAGAAACTTGCTCGAGATGTGATTATTATGGTAATTTCGACTCCCCCCCCACAGCCCACCCCACTCCATCCCCCACTTCTTTTAAAGACCTCCAGTCTGGAAAGCTCAACTTGGGGGCTTGACAACCGACTACTTCATTTCCACGGTCTTGAGGCTGACCCAGACGAATTCCTAGACTTGAAGAGGCTTTGGGGGGCGGGGAGAGGGGGGGGGCTTGTGGAGAAGGTGGCTTTAAGATTATTGGATACGCTGAAAGAGGCATCCCCCCCACTTCAAATCCCCCTCCCTTTAAAAAAACAACAACAACCCTGCCACCAGAATGTTTTATTCTCTTGAAAGGGGGGAGAATGGGAATGGCTGGATCATACGGGGGTGCCTGGGAAGATTTCCCCTTTGTCTTTAGATCAAAAGATGGGCATGGAATTGCCGGGATCCTGCAACACCGCTCCTTATTCTGTACGTGAAAGACACCCCAGCATGATTGTTTCTCCCCATTCATTTTTTATCCGGATTTTTTTTTTGGGTGGGGGTTAAGGTTGGGGTGGCTATTTTGGGTGGAGGGGAGCTGGGCTCTTTGCAAGATTTGTTACCTGGGTAAAGCCCCGCGTTCTTTTCCAGGAAGGGGGTGGGGAATGACTGGGGGGGGGGGGGGGGGGCGGAAAAAAAATCCTGAATGGATAGACTGCCGCTACGTCACCCCACGCTCCAACCATCCATCCACAAGTGGGTAGGATGCAGGAGGGACAGGCTCATTCTAGGTGCATCTGGTGGGCTGCAGACTTGGGCACGGAACCTCCATGGCAAGCAGTGGTAAGTGCTAATTATTATTTGCAATCGAGAGGGGAGGCGGGGGGGGGGGGATTGTCTAGGTTGCAGCGGAGCCGGGTGTGTTTTAAATGCTCTGTTTCCGTGCTTTCCTGCCTGACAGCTGCAGATGGAGTCGGCTGTGCAGGGAAAGGCTTGCTAATATATTTTTTTAAGGGCGACTGCTTGCTGTGTTCCCCAAACCTCCCCCCACCCCTTTGCCGTGGTCTTCTCCCCTGCACCCGCCCCCCCCCACCTCAAAGATCTAAAAGGCAAATGGAGGGTGGGAGCAGAGACCCTGGCCTGCTTTAAAGCACACAGTCGATCGGGTTTTTAAACTAGCCACAGACCAGGATGGCGCTTGGCAATGGAGCCTAGACATCATCATAAAAAAAAATTCCCCACCTCTCTTCCCCACTCCGTTCGCAGCTGCCTCCAGCAGATTAGAGGGAGCTGATAAGTTTTCAATGAGGGAGAAAGGCGAGGGGTTACGCTTGTTCCTATCCTATTAAAACCCTCAATTTGGCCAGGAAGAGGGGAATGAGATCGTTTCGGAGTATTGAGGGCCAATGGGTCCCTTTATACTTAAAACACAGAACCCCCCTGCCCCCCGAGGCTGTATACCCTTTTTTATCTTCTTCTTTTCATCTTTTTCTCTCCCCTTCTACATCCATCGCCCTTCGAGGAACGTGTAGGATAAGGGATAGCCTTCATTTCCAAAGAATAATCGTGTCGGTTAAAATAATACTCTGGGGAAGGTGGTTTAGATTGACCATCAACTGGCAGGTTCAAAGGAGCTGTGTTTGTGTGGATGTAATGTAAGAATGATGTTTTAGATGTGTGCCGAATTCCAGTTCTACCCACGGGAAACGTCTCTCTAGAAATGTAGGCTCTCTTTTGCACGGAAATATACACCATGTTGCAGGGGCAATTTATAATTCCCTCCTGATTGAAAAAGGGTCTTGGGATAAGCCCCCGATTTTTAAGCGTGAATGGTAAGGGAACAAAAATGAATGAATAGTTTAAAAAAAATGCACGCCTCTTAATTATTCCAAGACTGGTGGGGGAGGGACATAGCACAGGTGTTCTGGAAGGCCTAGAGTTGGATTTAAACTTGAATCAGTTCATATGCGTAGGAGAAATAAGGGATACAATGAAAAAAAGAATGTAAACACCTCCCAGACCTTTTGACAATACAACAAATTCCTAGACATACATATGCCTTTTTGCAAGCACACTCAGATCTCTGTGTTAATTGTGTGTGTGTATATATAATTTCCCCTTATATAACACACACATACCAGCCACTAATCCAGGATCCCTTCCCTCCTCCCCTAAACACATGGCTGAAATTCTATGGAAAAATATATGGATATTTTCTTTAACTGTGTGTATATCTCTCTCACTTGCTCTCAATTATGTACACATATATACCACATTTCTGCACACACACACACCTATTCTAACTCTCTTTGATAAGCATGTATTTTTAATCTCTCTTTTAGCATGACAGTGATTTGAAACCCTCTTGCTTGACTAGCTAACTGCTGACATTTTTAATAGGAAAGATTATTAGTGTATTCTAAACCAGAACTGTGAAATAACATGATCTGTAGCTCGTGATCAAATAAGCAGATCTGCCCTGATGGGTTTATGTGTATAAAAGAAACGTAAATCTCAGTTACAATAGACTTAAGTGCTGGGCATTACCTCTGGAATTTCAATACTAATGCCATTTCTAGTTTGCAGTGGTTGTAGAGCCCTTCTTTTAAATCAGAGCAAGTTTGAAAAGTACAAAGGGTATTACACGGAGCCTACTTGCACCTTGTCTGGAGAAACAGACACTGAAAGGGAAAGATTTATTCCTCAATAAACTTCCTAGTCTCTTGCTTCTCTGTGTGTGTAAGATGTGCGTGTATTGATAGATGGCAAACGAATTTCTCAAAGCCCTGATATTGCTGTTCAGTTCCATGTTGGGGTTAAAAGAAAACCCACTCCCATCTCGCAATACAGTTCTGCAATCGACCGTGGGCCAACCTTATTGCATCTGGTGGGTGAAGAATCTCTTTTATAGCCTCCTATAGAATCTAAAAGCTGTCTTAGAAACCTGTATAGCGAGCAGCTCTCCCTCAGATGTAATACACGTACAAAATCAGCCGGAAGTGCATTTGTCAATTACCACCACACAGCAGAAATATGGCTTCCTGACTATAAATAGAAAGAGCTAAACCTTG
Organism: Trachemys scripta elegans; assembly: GCF_013100865.1. Lineage (NCBI taxonomy): Eukaryota > Metazoa > Chordata > Testudines > Emydidae > Trachemys > Trachemys scripta. Next base: position 9,969,719 of record NC_048321.1, read on the forward strand.
TATCCAAATTGCCTGGTTTTAGTGCAGTGTGTAGAAAGGAGGGTTTAAGGTAGAATGCCAGGCTCTGGGAATTCTCCAATTCTCCTTTCGGAATTTCTTTCCAGTGGCGTGCAGACCTGTTTCCAGGCGTCTCCCCTTACCTTATGTTATGAAATACACCTCTGTGGGTTATGTTCAGACATTGCTACCCAGCTGCACTGGGAGGAAAATATAGTCGTGCTACAATCTTTTGTGTCTCGAGAAAAATCGGCAGCATTTTCCAGAGCTCGACTACACAGGCTGTCCAATGATCACCCGTGGAGACAGACACTTTCTATTAGGTCAGGTGTTATGAGATTTTAATGCCTACAAAGATGGAATTGTTATTTTTTAAGAATAGGATTGAAGCATAGGCACGCACGGCTTTCTCTAATTACGTTTGGGAACATGCAAAAAAAAAAAAAATCATTCTAAAATCCTTGGAAATCCTAAAACCTGAGCCTGCATTTTCTATCTGCCTTCAGTACCCCCACCTAACTTTATATAAAAATATCCACTGCATGTTTTCATCTTATGCCTCATTTGTTAATGAAAAGGTGCATATGTCTCTCTCTCTCTCTCTCTCTCTCTCTCTCACACACACACACACACACCTCTGCACATTATTCTCAGCCTCCCATAAGTCTTCTAGATCGGTACATGTACAATGCTGTGTTAATAAAAAAAGTGCACCGTCATCAGGTTTAGCCCATGATATTTTGAGTTCGGCTGCTGAATCCGTGTCTTTCTAGTGCATGTATCTATCCCAAGTTAGACAGGCAAGTCCATTGTGTCCCTTCTTTTGGCAGGTAAAAAAAAACAAACAACAGACAAACAAGCATAAACCTTTGGTTCCCCCCCGCCCTCCGGGAGCTTGTAGTATGGATGTGGATTTTAAAAAAAGAGAAAATATGGATAGGTCAGAAAGGAAAGCGGTTGTATTTTAAAGATTCTGCCTTAATTATTTAAACTTTAATAGATGTCAGGGTCATGTCATTTCCCCAGAATCCCCCAAATCGTAAAGGGCCCCTCGTAGCAATTCGACTGCATTATGCAACAGAGCAATAGACCAGCTCCGGAGCGGGGTTGAAATTGACCAGGAGTGCAGCATTTTTAACTCTTCCCTTTCAATCTCTTCTCTTGCAGAACAGATCCTGCTGTCAAAGGTAACAGGTATAGTCGCTGCTTTGCTTTAGAACTCTTTCTGCCTCCGTTGAATGCAAGAACTGGAAATGCATTTACTCTCGCTTTGCAAACCTTCCCCCCCTTTTCCTCCTCTACGCCTTGCATGGATTTTCCCTACGCCATTCCAGATCTGTTTATTGCTTCGCTTGCATAAGTCTTGCATGCTTCCTTTGTATATTTTTACTACGGTGTTATATAGTCCCATGATGCTACCGAGATAAAAATGGGTGGGACAGCTTCATACACTGTTACTTCGGTTGAAGTGACTCCTGATTTACATCGGCATAAGAGAGAGCAGGATGGAGCCCTGTAAGCTGATTAATATCGCTTTAACTCTTGCTGTGTCCCCCAGTAAGCTCGTTTCTTCACGCCCAGGCACACATCCCCCCTTCTCTCCCTCGCTCTTAAGGCAAGCACGGCTGGTAGCTACCTCTTTGAGCAAGGACACGCAGGCAACCCACACAGATGAGCAAGAATAAAACTCCAGCCTGCCCCAGGTCAGCCCTGCAAGCATGCACAGAACGCGGCAACGTGTGCAAGATCCCTTAAAATGGGATGCAGGATCTTTCTCTTCAGGGGGAAAGAGACACAATTCGTCATTGGTTTTCTTTAGACAATTTCGTTCAAAGGTAGACCGTAGTTTTAAGCAATTGTTCTGGTAACCTCATCTACACATACATTACAAATCCATACATGGGTATCTATCTATCTATCTATCTATCTATCTATCTATCTATCTATCTATCTATCTATCTATCTAGTAAACACACCTATGAGTGAAGGACTGATTCAGGAGATGAGACACGCTTCTCCCATATCAAACAGACAGGTAGGAATCTGTCCTGTGTGCTTATTTCTTGCAACAGAAATGTCTATTACAATGAGAGCAACCATGACAGGCAACATCATGATTCTTGCCCATTTATAGAGTGTTTAAGGGAAAAGCCACTAAACAAAAACCCCAAAGCAATCCTTTGCCGGTGCCAGGAGGAGGGTATAAAAGGCAGTTAAAAGGACGCCTATTACACCCCCTCTGGACATATACAGCACAAGCAAAGAGAGCAATTTCTGAGGTTTGCCAGCTTTAATAAAGAACGTGAAAGAATCTAATCAGGGATTTGAAACGACTGTTTTTAAAGGAGTCTGTCTGAAAAGTAAAAGGATGGAATGCAGTGTTTCAGGAACCACACGTACAGAATGCATCGAGTGTGTGTGTGTGTGTATGTACGTATAGATATGGTATATGTAGATATATGTGTATGTGTGGGTATATATATAGAAAGAGAAAGAAATATTATATAAATGTTATACATATAATATGTGAGTATTTACAGAGATACGTGTTTATCTAAATATATGTATGTGTGTGACCTTAAATAGATAAGTGCATATAAATATCTCTATATAAATACACATAATATTACATAACTCTAGATACACTTAGATTCATATAAACTATTATAGGGACAGGTGTGTGTGTATATATATATACATATACTCTCACACGCATATATAAAGAAATAACACAAATATGTGTGACATGTGTATATACACACTTCCCCCCCGAGATATCATTATAAAGATGCGCTGAATCCCGTGTATAATTTTCAGATTCTTTTCTGTATATAAGCAGGTTCTCCAGCCACATGCAGTGAAAGCGCCTAAATCATTTTTACCAGGGCCAGCTAGGCAAACATTACTTAAACACCTCGCAAAGTAGCAACACGTCTCTGCGTGCATTTTACCAGGTGTTTGGGTCCCTTTGCACATATATCCAACTGCGCAAATGTTTGCAAATGCAAAATCTAACCCCACCGAGTTTGTTCTTCTTTTTTAAAAAATGACCTGCCGTTTAAGTCTTCTATTTCTGATTGAAATCTGACTGTTCTTCTTGGCTGGAGAATGTATAGACCAAAGGTGCAAGTTTTCTTTGTTTGCATAAGGGTGACTTAAAAACCTCACAACCCTGTCTATAGAGTGGAGAGTAATAACTTTTGATTTTGAATTGAAATCAGCATGAAAGATTGATTTTAAAGCAAATGCAACAGAATTTTCTCGGAATATTTAAATTTAACTTCCCGTATATATGAAATACTTTAAATAAATACAATCGCTAGACTTCTAGGTCCTAGTCAATTTGTTGGAGGAAACTGGGGGCGGCGGGAGGGGGGGATAGAGAGGAAAGTGATGGTAAAAGCCATGGGGAAGAAAAATGTGTGCTCATACATTGCTTTTAGATTGAAGTAGCTGATTAAAGAAGCCGAGGAATTTAAGATAAAATAAATCAAACCAAAACACTTCAGAGCTGCATAGGGATCCATAAATGACCCATTTAATTAGATGTAAAACGTATCGGTAAATAATAGGGTTGGGGACTATCTCTGTGGTATAATGGTTTTAAAAACAAGGAACTTGCTGCAAACGTATCGGGGATCCACACACAGACGTCTTGAAACAAAGAAGTCCCATCAATACAGCCAGCAGGTCACTGATGGTATTTCTGCTGTTGTCTGTGTCCAGGTTTGCACATTTCAGAAATACCATCGGGGACCTGCTGCTGTCTTGATGTTAGTTCCTTGTTTCTAAAACAAACACACGTCTAGTAAAATGATGGGTGCTTTCAAGACAAGGAGCTTTAATTAATACAGCAGCCTGTGACATGGTATTTCTGAGACAAGGTGGGGGAAGTAATATTGGACCCACTTCTGGCGGTGAGGGCGCAGGGCTAGGACAACACTGCCTACAATGATGAAATTTACAAATTTGGAGCCAGACGCCAGTAGAAACGGAGCAGATCGCTGGATGAACCTATAGAAAGAGAGGAGGGTAGGGTTAATGGAGAAATCCTGTTTAACAAATTCACATACCCTCGTTTGGGAACTTCGGTCTCTTGGATGTTGTTGGACTCGGTATATTAAAAAGTTCTTGGTTGATTTTGTAGTTAAATCACTGGAATTGTTTGCTGAGCATTAAAATACTCTAGGGGTCTGAGATTTAAATAATAATAATAATTAATAATAAATAAAATATTCCAATCAGTGTGTGGCTGGCTTCACTGAAGCCGATGAGGCAAACAATCGGATCATACTTTATTTGATTTTGGTCTTGAGGACTAGACAGCAGCTTCATTCCCAAATGGTAAACCCCAGGGCTAAAATATAGCCAGTCGATGCAAAGGCAGTGAATGGGGATCTGCAAGAGTGCCGCCGATTGCCGTAGGTACAGGGCAGGGTTGTGGCTGCCTGGCAGTAATGGGAGTAGATGGTTTTAGAACATCAGCGTTGTCACGTCTGTGGTTTGAGGCTACAAATATGTTTGCTGTTGCTGCAAACATAGTCTGTCCTCAATGGGCATGAAAAAAGTGGGCCCCTCAGCGTTATCTGCGTGTTGTCCCCCCCCTCCCCCCTTTGGTATTTGATCTTGAATTGAAAAGAAACCAGATTTTATGTTTAAACTATGCTATCCAGCCCCAGCCCCTTTGATACTATTTTCAAATCTCCAGCCGGATACAAGACCCATCTTCTGGCCTTTGAATTGGTGGACACGTTCAAATAGATTCGCTAGATCAGCGAACTCTTTTCATGATGAAAATGCCTGAGTTTCTGTTAGGTTTGGAGAGCACATTCAGACATCTTGGGGTTTAAGTCTGATGCCAGATTTGACTAAGAACCCGAAGAGCTCTGTTCTCTTTCACCACCACAAATTGGTGCAAGAAACGGTGTTACTCCACCCACGTTTCTCTCGCTCAAATTTTATTCAGGCCCTTGAGATAATTAACGGTAAAGAGTTTGGTAAAGGAAAAATCTGGGAGGTAGAGGCATATGAGGATAAGATATAAGCAAATCGGGATACCAGTAATATTTTATATCATAAATAAGGCATTGGCCATCTTACAAACAATAACAACATTGAAATAATTAAAGTGTGGATAACAGTTTGTGAGCAAGCCTGTTAGAACGTCAAAGCGTTTTGTTGTCGAATAATTGGAAACAGTTCAACATTAGCTGTGTATAGAAAAGTTTGTAGGTTTCATTTCGGCCCAATTCCCCCAAACCTCTGCTTACATGGCTAGAAGAATGGAAAAGACATTCAGTTTAAAAGCCTGAGCAGAGGAGGGGGAAAACGGGGCATTGAGAAAGGAGATGAATATAAAATAACCTGTGAGGAATTTTGAACATTTAAGGAAGGAAACCTCTGTCATACCCTTCCTCGAGAGTTCGTTCAAAGGCATTTCCACGCAAGAATCTGAGGTCAAAACAATCCCTTTATTTCTCCAGGAATCTCTTTGTAGGTTCTGAGCTGGAGAAAATTCACATTTGAAAACAAAAAATCCACCAAATTAGTTTGGTGAAAGAAAGAAGGAAGGAAGATTTCTAGGCAATTTTAAGTGGATTTGCATATATATACCTACACACACACACACACACACACACACACACACAAAATGTGGTATGCAATTCTCCTCATTGGGTAAGAGTTGCTAACGGCACCTTTACCCCCCCCCCCCCAAGACAAAATAAGAATCGGAATAAACACGCCACATCCCAATACATGGGGGGGGGGGGTTGTTTTGTTTTGTTTTTTACATCTGTCTTAGGGCTCAGAAAGCCCTTCTCGGTCAGGGACTGCTTATATATGAATTGCCGCAGACGGGCTCACATTTGGTCAAAGATGTTTTCTAGCAGGAAACACAAACCCGTGGTTTTTTAAAAGGAGGGAAAGAGAGGAACGCAGTTGGGTTGCCTGTAGCAGGAAGGAAACACCTCTGTTCTAAATGCCATTGCAAACGTGGAGACAGAACTAGCTATCCCTCTTGAGCAAAGCAGGTAGGTCGTAAAGAAAACCAGAGCGAATTTTAAGGACGAATTTAGCTAGTGTGGTCCAAAAAGAGTGATTTTGGTTAGGGTTGAAGACGACTGCCGTTAGTTCTGCTATAGACACCATTTCATTATATAGTGACATGTAAGGCCACTAACGTGCCCGCTCCAAAGGTCGCATGTAGCAGTGACCATTAGCTGGAAATGTTCGGGTCATGAGAGTTCTCTGATCCTTTAGCAAAACCGGAGGGAACGCGATCTGAATCCGGAGCGCCTGAATCTCAAGAAAGGGGTAAAGCGGAGGAGGTGGGGAATGTTAATGCGGAGCCAGGATAAAGATACCTGATCTGCTTTTGAAAATGATCGCCACTATCCATTTCTTAGGTAGCTCTCTCTAGCTTCACCGGGCAGCTTTTGACCTGCGTATGTTTCTAGCTATTCCCATAGATGCAGAATAAGGCCTTTAGATTAAAAGCAGGTTGCAAACATAAACAAATCAGGAAAGACGCATCTGAATATACACCCGGAATGAAATCGAATTCACTCCGCAGTGGAGCAGAATGTTGGGATTTGGGGGAGATTATTTCCACTGGGCGGGTCAAGGGAAATTGCAGGTCTGAGCATCAAATTAAGAAAGTCAACCTGATATATAACAATCCGACTAGCCATTGGTTCCCTGGGTCAGATGGGTATCAGAGACCCTTGAAAAAGCACCTTGGGAAGCAGATTGCTTTGTTAAATTGCCAGGTAGAAATAATAGACTCTTTTGCCTTCCATTGATGAGTTACAGTTCTGATTTGTTTGTCCTTGGATGCTGTAAAGATTGGTTCGATCAAGTCCTGCTCAGGGGAAGGTAAAAATAGATTTTAAAAAAAATTCCATTCTGATTTTAAACCAGATGAATTCCCACCCAATTCTCCATAAACCATTCTAGGGCAAAACGATTTATTTTAATTAAATTTTATTTCAAGTTTAGTCTAAAGGAAAACACCACTTTCTTAACCCCGTTGTTATATATACTGTACGCATTTCAAAATAGCAAATAAAAGGATAACTAATTAGCAGCCCACAACTAACTCGCGATTCAAATCTGATTTCATCTAAAGTCCGAGGAAAATCATCAACCCCCATCACGTAATTAACGATTCACAAGAGACCCCTGGAAAGGCATACAATAAAACAAAAGGTGGATTTGACTCAAAGGAGCTCCATTCATTGGGAAGAAATGTCATATAGCTGCTTTACAAAAATATTTTTGCTGTGAAAGGAGGGGTCTGCAAAAATATAGATATATAGGAATGGTTATGCAAACATAGCGAGAGATAGATAAATGGGTCTATTTGGTGCATGTTCATCTAGATATCAAGTATCAGGGGGTAGCCGTGTTAGTCTGTATCCACAAAAACAACAAGGCGTCCGGTGGCACCTTAAAGACTAACAGGTTTATTTGGGCATAAGCTTTCATGGCTAAAAAAACCCACTGCTTCAGATGCATGGAGTGAAAGTTACAGATGCAGGCCTGATCTAGATGTATATGCAAGGGCACAATCAGTGTTTGATGCCTTCCATACTAGCCTGATCGACTACAATTAGTGATCGGGACAAGTTATAATGCGGTCAATGAAAAGGGTTTGATGTAGAAACAAACAAACAAAAAAAACCCCAGTCGGGTTTCTTGTGTTAAAAGTGAAGTCAACTGTCTACGGCCTGGTTTCTGTTTCCACGTGCAGCTGGAACTAGGTGTCTGGCAAATTCTAATCCGCTGCTAAGGGGAAATCGACCTGCTCCAGGGTGTGCCTGGCTAGGAAGGTTTCTACCTCCACTTGCCAGCTTGGCTCGGCTCATTGATGAACGGGTGGGAGCCGCAAAGGGGTTGGAGGCAGGGCGGGTGACGTCAGGCCGGCCCGAGCCAATCGGGGGCCGCGGAGAGGGAAGGCCGCGTGAAAAAAATGAATGAAAAGTGCAGCTCGCCTCCCTTCTCCCCCTCCCGCCGCAGAGGCTGCTGGCGGAGCTGGCGAGCGAGCAGGGGCGGTGGGAGGGGGAGGAGGAGGGATGGAAAAAGAGCAAAACCAGGCGGTGAGCTCAGAGTTGCTCAGAACATGTGCAGGGCTCCCCTTGCTCGCACCAGGATCCGTTGGGTTTTTTTGTTTTTTACACCCTCCGTTGGCATTTAGTCCATGCTGGGGGGGGACCTTTCTGGGACAGCCAAGCTCGGCTGCCTGCTGCAAGGACCCCCCCGCCCCATTGCAGAGAAGGCAAAGCAGCAGACCCATCTTGGGGGGGGGGGGGGGAGAGGAGGAGAACCCGCGGCGTTTTCAAGGAGATCGGCTCTTTCCCACCACCCAAGCATGTAAGTGCTTTTAGCATCGAAGGGCGCGGGGTTGAGGTGGGTGTTGGTGTGCACCGGGTCACCCGTGATCTGCTAGAGACCCTGAGCCTTTTTCTCCTTCTCGTTCCCCACTCCCGTTCCTTCTGTATTTTCAACCCGCCTTTCCCCTATGCTACAAGGCATTGGTTTTAAAATCGGTATATCCCTGATGCTTTACAAGGTACAGTCTCTCCCCCCCCCCGGCATTCTTGAAATGCGAATGGACTAGTTCTTTGTGGTCACAGTGGTATAGGCATCTGTGAAGTTGAGTGCTTCTCTAGGGGCAAATTATGTTCACCTATGTCAGTCCCTTGATGACTTTTTCTTTTTTCGTTTTGCAAACTCGTTAAAGCTCTGTACATTAACAATAATAGCTACTCAAGATTTTAATTCTCCTCCTTAAAAACCTTCGTTGATATCAATGGAAACGAGTGAGTCAAAAAAGATTTGCACCCAGTTAAGAATTGAATCTTTTGTGTGGCTAGCCTAAGCACTGTACTTTTGCTTAAAAATGCATTTCACGGGGCTTGATCCTGTCCCATTGAAATCAATGGGAGTTTTGCCATTGACTTCAATGAGTTACAAGATCAGGGTCCCCAATGTATTTATGTTCTCATGGTTTGGTTCCTATTAATATTTGCATATTTTTATTTATTTCCCCTTCCTCCTAAAAAGACCTGTGCCCCTGAAACCCACTGGAGAAAAAGAAGGTGTTTTGGTTTTGTTGTTTGGCTGCTGATGCTGTAGACTTCAGGGGTTGGTTGTTATCTTTGGTTATCTAGCTGTATGAGTGGTGTCAATTCTTCATAAAGCTAGATAACCGAAAGTAAAAATAACCCCATTACACGCCTGAGGAGGATGTGGAGAAGAAAGAAAGCCATTGAAAGGAAGAGGAGGGGGGGAAAAGAAAGAAGAGAGGAAAAGAGGAGAAAAAAGAAGGAAAAAAAGGCACCTTTTGGAAACTGGATTTAAAACCTGAGGTAGGATTTTTTTTAAAAAAACTTATTTGCATTGTATAATTTAAAGAAGGGGTTATCCGTTCAGTGCACGTCAAGAAAATACCTGTCTTAAGCGAAACTAGCTTCCTATAATTGAATTGCACAAGTAAAACGTCTAATAAATGATGAATTAGTCAAATAGCAGGACACTGACTAAAGAGAAGGGATGCACTGGAGTTGCATAACCAATCAGACCACACCAAGGGATCCAAAAATCAATATAGATGGCTATGTTGGATTGTCTTTTTAAAATACCCTTACTTATGTACATTTTACTTTACCTATCCAGGGGGCTGGGTATTGCATTGTACATAAAACAGCGGCCATAGCATAGCATTTATCAATGGTTTCTTTGAAAATAGGGGCTCTTGCATTTTTTTCCCCACTCTCTCTTCTCCTCCCCCCCCACATTTGTTATATGCATATTTTTTTTAAATTTTGCTCCCTAACAGATATCATTTATCAGGGCAAGGAGGGGAAAAAGAAAAAAGTGCTGCTATGATTTGGAAAATGGTTTCTTGAAATTTTCTCTATAATTTTTCTCCCAATATAGCTACCTGAACATTAAAAAGATAGATATATTTTGTTGCACATTCCTTTTAATGGGTTCAAGATTCCAAAATTGGGAATTTACAAAAAAAAAAAAAAACTATTGTGTGAATCTGCATGAGGATAATGGGATTTTCCTGAATTGTATATAATTCTTCCCCTCTGACTTCAAATTCACTTTGGTTTTTATCCCCTTCATTGGATTTCCTGCCAACTTGCTCCAGATGGAATTTGAGAAACTTACCTATTTTACCTTGAAAGGGAATTTTGGGTCAAAGATTTGGACTAACTGTGCCTTACTGACCATTAATGATCAGACTGTTTGACTTCACCTGCAAAATATACTAACCTGTTTGGAAAGGTATCTTGATTGCACTTTGAAGAACACAAAGGTCCTGTAATGGATTTAAAAAAAACAACAACTCAGGACTATATTCCAAGAAACAGATTTCATAATCAATGAATAAAAACAAAAATCACTATTAAATTTCAGTGACCCCATCTGAGATAATTTTGGCAAAGACGCTTTGTAAGCATTGCAACTTCATGTGCTTCCTCTCCTGCGATGTATATAATAAGATTTCACTCTTGAACTTTGCTGGACCTGCTAATTTCTATCCTGTGTTGACTGATTTAATCAGAAACTTTTAGAAAAGAGCAGGAAAAACCAACACTGATATACCTTATCCATGCTGTTGATGTAGTTCTTGGTGCAATATGAAAGATTTGTCCTATTTTTATATGATGATTCTAAATTAATAAACAAGATTCCCCCCCCCTCCCCAGACATGGCCCTGTAATTCAAAAGAATTCAATACATTCATCCTATCTATTTGCAAGCTACTCCGTGAAAATAGAAGAGGAATCTCCCTTAGCTATTTTGTCATCCATCTATTTAGGTATTTATATCATCACAGTCACTTTAGTATCTGAGTACCTCCCATATATTTATGGATCTATTTTCCCAGTGCTCCTGTGAGGCAGGGAAGTTATTAAAGCTCCGATTTATCAGTAGCCGGATTCTCTGTTGTACATCTCCTTGCGTCATTGCTTACAGCAGTGCAAAGTGCTGATATTCTGGCCTGGTAGCCTTTCCACATCCACTGGGTACTAGCATAAGTGACGATGCAAGGTGCAGGGGGATGGAGAATCAGGTCGGATAAGGTTAAGGGACCACTGAAGTCAGTGGAAATATTCCCATAGATTTCAGATCAGACCCAAAGTGACTTATGCAAGTCACGCAGAGAGTCTGTGGCAAAGCCAGAAACTCAGAGAAAATCCTGGCCGCACTGAGGTCGGTGGGAGTTTTATCACTGACTTCAATAGAGCCAGTTATTTTGCCCACAATCTCCTGAGTCCCAGTCCAGTGCTTTATCCTAGTAGCCTCCTCCTTCCCCGAAAAGCAGACTCATTAAATGGGTGACATTGAGGAAATGGGTTGACATTAGAGATGTCTGAATACTGCGGGGGGCTAGAGGGGGGGAGTGTTTGCAAGACCTATGTCGGAATTCAGCATGGCTGTTCATTTTATACACACCTTTGCTATGCACAAGCACTTGTGTGAATGCATTCGTTCACACGAACATTTGGGGCACGGCTGCTGGTACGGTGAACGCCCATAGTCACATGGAACTGAGGGCACTTGTTGTGCCCGAACAAAAGCATTGGCTGTCGGCCACTTGCGAGCCCCCACTGGTTATTCTTCATTTAAAAAAAAAAAAAAATCTGTCGTCCAATCAGGAACTCGGAACAATACTAGGTGATTTTTAAGGTGACCAATCACATGCTCTCAGAAGTGTAGGGGAGACCCCATAGGCTGTAATTTGTTGACGTAAACTGCCTGGGAATAGCAAAGACGTTATCAGAAACGGGGATTTGTGGAGAGGAAGATTTAATTCACAACCAATAATTCAGGCAGATGTTGCCGACCTCTGGAATAAAATTCCTCCCTTGCCATTATACCAGGGAAGTCAGTGGAGTTACACCAAGGATGAATTTGGTCTGTGAGGTGCAGGTTGCATTGGGGGAGTAGGCTGCAACTTTGCTTACTACAAGCAATTAATCCGGTGTAGGGACTGTGGAGCCGAAGTGCTGCTGTCTGGCTCATGTGAATAGATCTCTTTGGGCCTGATTTTCCCTTTACGCCACTGTAGCACTGCAAAGGGGCCTTAAAGTGGGCACAGATGTACATCCTCCTTATAGCCCCTTCCTACTAGGGAGCTAGGACCAGTGTGCAGGGCAGTGATGGATTGGAGCCTGTTTAGACAATGGGCCTGGTTCTCATTGATGCTCCGGCCCTGCACATCACTCTGGTAAGGTAAAGGCGCCTTAAAGTAGCAGTAAATAGTCACCCACCGGAAAGGTCCCTTTCCGCTTGCGGAGTGGTATAACGGGATCTTCGTGTAAATGAGAATCCGCCATCTTGGCGCTTCCCAAGCAGGATTTCAGGTGGTGAATTCTATGCAGTGCTGGTTCCTGTCCTGTCCTCCAAGCCTTTGCCATCGAGCCAGAATTTTCTTCCTGCAGGTCCATTTCGTCTCCCTGATCTTGACAGGTCGATTTGTCCCTAGGGACTCGGCTATATTTCATAGCGATGGCATCATCCCTAGAGACTCGTGTAGTTCGGGGGTGGACTAGATGCCTAGTGTAGAATGTCTAAGGGGAAATGATTGGACGGATGGGTGGTTTTTTTTTTCCATTCTTGTCTGCAATGTCTGGACATCGCTAAGTATTGAATTAGCTACCAAGCTAACGGCTTGGCCATTTCAGTACAGATCTGGCAAACCCACCTCCCTCCCCAATGTACCTCAGCGCAAGCCAGTTGCAATCAGAAATTCCAAACGTATTGGCGTGACATTGATCCAAATTGTAGCTTACATGCAGCCATTTAAGCTTGCCTGGACATTCTGATTTGACTGGTAAATACTCAGCAGTGTCCATTCTGTTCTTCCTTAGGTGTGCATAACTCCCATTGACATTCATAGGAGTTACGTTTGCATATCTTGTAGAGAGAGATTAGTGCCTTACGTTCTGTTACGTGCTTAAGAGTGGCACAATATTTGTGTATTTAATAAGAGACCGCAGTTCTGTTTTCTTCTTCAGTCTTTAAGTGAAGCACTGTGGGAGGAGATGTCCTATATCATCATAGTAAATAATAATAATCTCTTACGCTTAGAGTGACATTCGTCTGGAAGGCTCCCAAAGAGGTTTATAGACCGTGGGCTTGATTTCACTATTGCCTTGCACCGTTTATGCTCATGCAAAGTGGGCACAAAATGCTACAGGCCGATTTCTCATTTACATTAACGCCCCTTAGCATCGCTTTGGCCATGTAATAGAGTCTTAAAGTAATTGACACTTGCTTTAAGACCACTTTACATTGCCAGAGTGGTGTAGAGGGGCCTCAGAATATATGCAAATTGGGCCCAGAATATATGACAATCAGGCCCTGCCACTGAAATGCAGCCACTTCTAGGGTGGAATTACTTTAGCCAGTGTGCATTAATAAGAACACTGCACAACAGTACTGAGGTGGGAGGCAAAGACTAGCAATGAAATTGTGGGTTTGGATTTGAGTGGGATTAGGTAAGGCAAAAGCAGTTGTTGAATAAAATGATGTGCTTTAACTATCAGCTGTGAACGTCCTACATTTCTTGGGTTCAGAAATTCAGATCCTCGTATTGCTGACTTCTCCTTCATCCTTCTGAGTTAGGAACCCAGTACTTTGTGGCCTTAAAACCTAAATCTTCTCTGGTCTGCATGAATTTTAAATATCCATAAGAACAGAGCTGGTCAAAAATGCCCCCCCCCCTCCCCCCGAGAAGCTTTGACAAATATGAAAATATTTCCACTTGCATCTAAATTTTTAGTGGCAATTTTTAACTCTTCATTGAAAAAGCAGAAGTATTTTGTTTCTGGTGACTGAACACAGAAACATTTTGGACCCCAAACTTCTGGATACTGAATTTTTCTGTTTTCAGGTGAAAAATTGATATAGATTTATATTTTTTAAAGTCAAGTAGATACTTTCTGCCAAAATATTTGTTTAATCACAAAACCCAATTTTCCAGAGTAAAGATACTTAGTGGAAAAATTTTGACCAGCCCTACAATAGAATAAATTTCGGTCCTTGGCTGAAAACATTCTCTTCCTTCCACTGTTGTACTGTGGGCCAGTTGGTTGCATTTCCTATATGTGCTGTACCTATATAGTTGTAAAATGACTCTGGGATGAAAGGTGCCCTATAAAAGCAAGCCGTTATTACATTCCACATTTGAAATTGGCCAGGATCCCATGTTTGACAGTGACTCTTGTGAAAAGTGATGAGGTCAGGGCCTGCATGTGACATTTCTTCCAAGCTATCAGTCCAACGTCTGGTTTATTCCACGCCTAGCTCCTCTGTTGCGGTTGTTCCATGGGGAACTCATGGGCTGTTGTAATGAACATTTTTACTGTGTGACTCCACTGATTTCAGTGGAGTTGAACAATCAGAGCAGAATTGGAGCCAGTGATCAAGACTTGCAAAAAGGAATAGTGGTTTTTTGGGGGGGGGGTGCCCAACTTGATATGCCTTAAAAAAAAAATCTGTTTTTCAGAGGGCAGATTGAAATTTGAGGAGTGTGATGGGAGAAAGTCAGGCCCCTTTAAGGCATCTCAAGTTGGGTACCCCAGAATCATCAATCATCTTTAAAAACCTTGGCCTTTCATGCATTCAAAGGGACTGTTTCTCATTTACATTAAAGTCCCTTTATGCTCCTCTGCCAGCTTAAAGTGGCCTTTAAACGGGTGTAAACTCCAGTTATTTACTTTCAGGCTCCTTTATGCAAGGGTGGAAAGGGGCTTTTGTGCAAATTTGCTTTTGGATAATTATTGATTTTTAATGCTTTTTAATCAGAGCACTGATGGTGAAAAGTTTAAATGTAGATCTCTCTCTCTCTCTCTCTCTCTCTCTCTCTATATATATATATAAATAATGCATTCATTTCATTTCAGTATTAACAGGTCCTGTTAGAAAGATGGCGAAGCAATTTTTATTTAATACAACATAGACATTTATACCACTCCTTTTGCTTTTTAATTACCTGGTCAATCAACAGAAACCTCGTGGTAAGAGCTGTGTTTGTAGTTTGCACAGAAAAGATTTGGTCTCCTAAACACCAGTGATCATTTGTATTAAGGTAGCACCTCAAGGCGCCAGCTGAAACTGGTCATGGCATTCTGTTAGGCTGACAACGTAAGCCCCAGTTCCTCCATGATTTTGGGGGAGGGGGATGGCGCCTCAGAATCCCCAGTTCAGCAAAGCACTTAAGCTTAGATGGACTTGACTTTAAGCAGGTGCTGAAGTCCCATGGAAGTCAATGGGACGTCAGCGTGTGTCTAAATTTAAATCTGTGCTTAGTGCGCTGCTAGAAAGGAGTTGACCGCTGAACTGTGGCCGCGGTGCCTGGAGTTAAGCACGTCTCTGCAGGATCCGGGCCTGAGTAGAGACGACTGATAAAGGGTGGGTGAAAACGATGATTATCCCAGTTTGACAGATGGCAACTGAGGCAGAGAGAAGATTAAGGGCGTGTGCTTCATTTACACGAATGCTTCTGCACGCTGCTCCGGCAGCGTAATGGGGCCTTAGAGCAGAAGTCTACACTACACCAAAAAACAAAACCCCAAATCCCTAGTGGCAGTGAGTCTAGAGCCCAGGTCAACTGACCTGGGCTCGTGGGATTAAAAATAGCCACGTATACCTTGCCACTGGGGGTCTGAGACCACCCGCCTTGTTGGGTTTCCAAGCTCCAGCCTGAGGGGGAATGTCCACGCTGCTATTTTTAGCCCTCTAGTATGTGAGCCTACGTCAGCTGACCCAAGCTCTGACTCACTGCTGTGGGTTGTTTCCATGCAGTGCAGTGTAGATGTAGGGAGCAAATTGGTGATTCTCATTTACATTCACTAGGTGACTTGACCAGGGTCACACAGGCAGTAGCAGAGCTGGAAATTGAACTCGGATCTTGCCAGTTCAGTTCCATGCCATAACCAAAAGATTGTCCTCTGTCCGTAGAGGGAAAGGCAGCTCTCAATCTGAGCCCAAGGAATTCCTGTGTGTTGCTTAAAGGTGGCAGGTCAGATATAATGTGGACCTGTGGAATGATTATTCTGTTACACTAGATTCCTGGGTTTGGAGGGACCCGTTGAGCCATGGGAAAGAGGTTTCCTGAAATCTGTGCCTTTGGAGGACAAAATGCTTATTAAAACCCCCAGCTGTTGAAACAGGAGGGTGGGGGGAATGATGAATGGAAAGGGAGGGGGGAAGACCTTCTTTGTGCAGAGAACACAATCTTCCCTCTTCAAACAATCGGGGCTTCAGAATCATTGAGCGTTTTCAAGGGAGTGATTTTTCTGTCGGGATTATGATAAACCAGCGGAGGGGGAGAGCTAAGCTGCCCTACGAATCCGCTCCGGCTTTGCTTTAATTTTCAGCAAGTGGCAGAGTTTGTGGGAACAGGAGCATGTGCGACGCGATGAATAACCATGTGAGCTCCTGGGCCTAAGACCCTTTGAATAAATCACGTGACTGGCTCAAGGAGGCCTCGCTGTCCCACTTGCTGCCGGCACATGACTAGGAATGCCAGCGCTCGGGTTAGTGGCAGCGGCGGGTTAGTTAGACTGGGCCCTGTGGTCCCTTGAGGCAATGGTGGTCTGCACCTCGTCGCCCTGATGTGGTCCTGGTCCTGTGTCCCCAGGTGGGTGTGATGGTAGCCTAGACCCCATGTCCCTGAAGTGTCTGAGCAACGTTCGGTGGAATGAAGCTGCCTTATGCTGGCGTCTCTGAGGAGAAGAATGGTGAGGTGGGGGGGTTGCTTCAGACCATTTGCCGGGTTTGAGTGAGGCATTGGGCAGCTTGCACTGGGACCAGACTGGATTTTCAGCTCCCGGAGGGGGCAGCCTGATTGAAGTCACGCCGAGCACGGCCTGAGACGGACCCATGAACTCTCTGCTCTTCGGTTAGTCTGAAGAGACGGCCCTCTGCCAGAAAGGTCACTCAGATGCAGCCGGAGGTGATTGGATGTGATGGGGGAGCCGCGGAGTTTGCTCCAGGGTATTTGTTACCCGCCAGCAGGCTGGAGGACATGTCCCCATCCTCCCCACGCGCACAAGCAAATCAAGGGAAGATTTTGCTGGCCTAGGCGCATATGACAGCATCAGATCTAGCTGGCTGCCTTGAAGAGCACTGTATGGCAGAAATGTGCATCTGCAAGTCCCTAGTAATAGGCAGGACCTGATTCTCATTTAGGCTAAAGTCCTGATGTGTAAAGGGTCTTAAAGTGAATGAGAATGGAATTTATGGGCTGGAGAAGTTCTAACCTCTCTGCTTCATTTCTCCCCCGCGGACCCCGCAACCTGGAAAATAGGCGTATCTCCGCTCTACCTCTTGTGCTGGGAAGGTTGCAAGTGTTAGTGTTTGCGAAGCAGTTCTGGAAGATGAAATGCGCGATGGTACAAATGATTAAGAGCGGCAGGCCTAAACTGCAAATTGTGGAGTGGCCCATTCTAACAGGTCAGCTGCCAATTTGGGGTCGGTACGTGGGCTTGCGGTCCAAACTCCTCCGAAGTTCATGGGGTGTTCAGATCCAGGGATTGGTTCAAGTCCATCTCCGATTAGAGAGTGGACCAGAATCTGTTAGCGATGGACAGCCTGAGTGATTCCAGGGGAGTGACCTACCACTTACAGCCATGTGACTGATCAGAATTTGGCCTAATATCTGTAATGCTAAGAGAATGCAGCTTAATCCTAAATGAACGGTGATACCAGTGGGCCTAAATCTCCGTTATAAAGGCCCTTTGCACTGCCAGAGTGATGTAAACTGGGTGTGCGTGTAGTTGATGTCCACTTTCAGGCCCCTTTGCTGTGTAAAGGGGTGTTGGTATAAATGTAGCTGGATATATGAAAATGGGAGCATACGTTCTGTGGGAGACTAGTACGATGGGTTATGGCTCGGTAACAGGTTTCTAAGATTTAGGAATATTTAAGGGGGTCCATGAGAGATGCTGTGCTCACACTGATGGGACTGCAAGCCAGTCCTTGAAAGAGTTTGAATAATCCCAAATCCCTCTGTTTTACAGGCGGAAGGGTGCATTCAATATTTAATTGCTGATGTTGTATGCAGAATGCTACCGGCAGTCACTGAAACAGTGATCTAGCCCTTTAAGGGTATTGGGCTTAGGTTGCTCTGACACAGGGTAACTGCAAAATCCTAGGAAAAAGACTTATTAATAAATACTGAACATGTTTTTGTTTGGTCTTTTCCGAATGGTCTGGTTGACTGAACCTGAGCTGGGGAGGTTGGGTTCTATTCTGCCCTTGAGTAGTTCATTCTGCCTGGGTCATGGGCATAATAATTCCACTGGGGTCAATGGAGTTACACTAAGGAATGACCCTACCCTAAGGAGGGCGTAAATGGACAAGGACCCCACTGATGTTGATTTATATCCTCTGAGGATCTATCCTGTGACGCCAATGCCTATCTGTATAATAGGGCCAATGCGCTGCGACCTGCTTTGCAGGGCTGTGGTGAGGATGCGTTGAAGTTCTAGACCTAGGCAGGACCCTTCCTGAAATAACACCGGGATGGCTGGATCCTCCACTGGTGTGAATTGGCAAGCTCCATTGATGTGGATGAAGCTATTTGGATTGGTGTCAGCTGAAGATCTGGTCAGTAATATTTTAAAAAGCAGCAAAAAGAGGGCAATTGATGTAGCAAATCGTCAAATAGCTGAGGGGAGAGCATTTTCTTCTCGCAAGGCATTTAGCAATCATCAGCCTTGTGGGGCTTTAGCGAAGGATCAGATGCCTTCAGCTGACATACTGTTGAGCGGAACGGAGCTGAACTTTGCAGATCAGGGTTGGCCCTCCAAGGAGCAAGTCCCAGCGGGAGTTTATGGGGCAGATCCCAAGCTGGCGCGTCTCGGCATAGCCCCGTTGACTTCAACAAAGCCCCTAAATTGACATCGAGCCATGGAGGTAGGATCTGTCCCCATGTATCAAATCCTCTCAAGGGATCTGACTTTTTTTTGGGGGGGGTGAGGAAAACATATCTTCCAGGCACCCACTCCTTCTGGTCACCAATTGTTCTGGATACAGTCCCGAGTGGGGGGAGTTGGGGAAGGTGCCTCTACAATGACATAGGGTTTGTTTACATGGGAGCATCTAGGAAAGTTAATCCAGATTAACTAAAGGTGCGAATTTGAAGGGGATTAGTTAAACCTCATTAAACCCCTGTGTGAACATCCTTATTCAGAATTAGTGTCCTTACTTCGAGTTAGCTTGATTCACTTTGGAAGTGAATTGGGCTAAACCAAATTAAGGCTACTTTAATTCTGAATGAGGGCATCCACCCATGGATTTAATGCAGTTTAATTAATCCACTTCAAATTCACACCTTTAGTTAATTTGGATTAAATTTCCTGGATATCCCTAGGAAGACAAACCCTAGATGAATTTTGCTTTTCCCTGTGTCAGGAGATTTTTTTCTGGAATGGAACTATGCATGTGGGGCCTAATCCACCCATTCAAGTCAGTGGTGTGTTAGTGAGGCACCTAACTCCTATTGATTTTTCTGTGGGAGTTAGGAGCCCATTTGTCCAGGAGCTCTTGTAAATCACACTAGGCACCTATTTGCATCTGTAGGCACCTAAATATCTTCATAAATCTGGCCCAGGGTGACTAGCAGTGCTTGATTTATCATTCATTTCCATATGAATTTTTCTTTTTAAGTCGAAGTCTAGCTGTGATCTTCATCCAGGCATTGCCAAACCCTCCCCTGCTTTTATTCATCTAGAAGACCCTTGCGTGGTCTGAAGAACCTTTATGGAGGTCTGAGATCTGGGGATGGCAGTACAATTATGCCAGGCCTGGCTGGGACACTGCCTCTGACACTTGCGCGAGTAGCCATGGAGAAGAGATCACTCTGGGGTTAAGGACCAGGACTGGAAGTTGGGAGGCCAAGTGATTTGTGTTTTTTTTTTTTTTGTTTACCTCAATTTGGGGGATCCAAAATTAAGACTCCTTTAAAGGGACCTGATTTTTCAGACCATGCAGAGCATCTGCCCTCTAAATAGTCTCTTTCAAATTGGGCACCCAGATACTTAGTCATCCAAAAGTGCCGTGATTTGACCTTCCTCCCTGCCGCCCATCAGCCTTGGAGTGGTGGTTGAAACATGGGTCAGTATTCTGCACATTGATCCCAATCTCTGTTATTGGTTGGAGTGGCGACCATGCACGCAGGCTGTATAAACATAAGTGGATGGCGATTTCTTGTCTCCTCTCTCCCACTACCTTCCCCCCCACACACAAAAAATATAGACACAGATTTTCAAACGTGACTAGTAATTTTGATGTCCAACTTCACATACCTCTGAGCCTGATTTTTCAGAAAATCAGGGTCCTTTAATGGGGCTCAAACTGGACACCTGAAATCACTGGTCCCTCTTTGACCAGTCCCAGTATTGCCTTTGCAAGCGTTCCAAAATCCTGAGTGTAGCCTCAAAAATGAGATTTAAAACAAAACTGAGTAGCTTTCTATTTGTCTTCTAGTTCCTGAGCTTTTAGCGTTACACTCAGGCCCCATTTTCAAGCTTTTCTCCATGATGACGAGGGCAAGAAACTTAAGCTCAGATCCCCAAGGGTATTTAGGTACTTACCTCCCATTGATTTCACTTGACTCCAGGAGCTAGGGCTTGAGGAAAACCACCAAATTTTGTGCAACTGATGATCCAATCATGAGAGCTGGTAACTCCAACTGTTATTCTCTTTCAGACGGGGACAAGTTAAAGGGAGTGGGATATTAATTGCACCTGATTCTCCATTGGCTTGAATCCTGTGTGGACCAGTGCAAAGTGGCTGTCAAATGCGTCCATGGTGAGATGATAGCATTACACCAGTGCAAAGTGGCTGTGAAAATCATTGCACAAAGGTGCAGGGCAGTGGAGAATGGGTGGGTTTTTTTTCCTCCCTCTTTACCTGATTTTGAATGATCGTGATAAAATGAGATGCCGAATAAAAGTTGCTGAGAGGGGGAATTATGATCAGCTTGTTTCTTCCTGAGCTTGGGAATTTCAACTTCCAAATGGTTTTTTTTCTCTTCTCCCCCCACCCCCCACTTTTGCCATCCCAGCTTTTGCACCAGCTCCTCCGGCGGGGCTCTTATCTCCAATAATCCCCCAATAAGAAGTTTTTCTGCTTGTTATGACACCCAGTGAAAGCGCTGGAGAAAGATCCATTCTTTTCCCTTGTCCTCCACAGCTAGCCACTAGCTTGAATGGAAGGCTTTTTTTGTGTCTCTGTGTGCCTGACTAATTGAGCTGAAGGACTTGCGTCTGGAAGAGTTTGAAAGGGTCTTTTGTTGCCGCTGCAGAGTTTGTAGAAGGCAAACGAGCCCTGCTTTTTTAAGGAACGGAGGTCCTGGGCAAATTTGACTCTCGAACACTTGTGCCTCTGGGCGCTATGGAGAAACTAGAGAAAGGGCTGATCTATGAAAGGATCACCTCAAACATTCAATTATAAGTGAGGCGCTGGAAAGATTCGTGAAGTTGTCTTAAAACTCATGAGATTTTTTTTTGACAATAATATAATACATTTGGGGTTTCTTTTTTTGCCTTCTGGTGTCTGAGCCTTGAGGGTTACACATTTCAAGCATTACTCTGCAACCATGAGAGCTAGGAACTTTTTTCTTTTGGCATGGCTGTGGGGGTTTTATCGGTATTGCTGTGTTGATGGTGTCTTGGTTTTGGATTTTCAAAGTTTTAAGTGTAGACCAGGCCAGAGATTCTCCTCTAATCTATTAAGTCCAGGAACTGCGGCTTTAAGAAACGTTAGTATTGCAAGACTCGGTAAAATCACAAGAGTTGGCAACGTTGTCTTTCTCCTCTTCCAATGCTGTTGTTCAGGAGGAATGTTCAGAAGTCAGCATTAGTTTGGAATATGCTTTCATTATTATTTGGCATACAGTTGCACCTTGAGGTGGTCACCAAAACTGGGGACTCTTGCTTGGCGCTGTACATACAGATAGAAACAGTTCCTGCCAAGAAAGCTTGCTCTCTAAATAGACAAAGGATGGAAGGGGAAGCTGAGGCATAGAGGGGCAAGGTGACTTGCGCAAAGTCATATAGCAGGTCAGTGGCAGACCTGGAAATAAAACCCCAGGTCTTTTGACTTCCAGATCAGCACCCTGTCCACTAGACTATGCTGCTTTCCAAACTTCTGTACAGAAGAGATGCTAATTCAAAAAAAAAAAATCTGAAATCTCTGCTTGGGCATCAAATTTGAGTATTTGGGCCTGCACCCCTTACTCCTGTGATTTCAAGGGTTCTAATCTCGCATCATGTATTAGGGATGTAATGGGTGAAGCCAGTGTCATGGGCCACATATTGTGCGTTTCTGTCGATTATTGCCGATCCTAGTTTGTGCTATGCATAGATGATGAATTCTCATCTTGCACATGCAATAGAGGCAGTCCATTTTGGAAATGGAGTCCAGATTGTATCTAGACTAGAGCAATGAAGAGCAACTAATGGAGTGTGTGTGTGTGTGTGTGTGTGTGTGTGTGTGTGTGTGTGTGTGAAATTTCTTATGCAAACACTTACTAATTTCTGATGATTTTACTTTATTTCATTTAAATTGGAAGAATGCAAAATAACTTTCCCCTGAAATTCCACTGAGTGACCTTTTTTTCAAATTGGCAACATATGAAACTTCAAATGCTGAATATTTCCCTTGCAAGCTACATTTTGCTTCTGAGGGGATGGGAGGGGGGCAAAGGCTGCCTTTCACTAGAAAGATATCAAATTTTCAGTTACAAAATATGGTACATTTTAAAATTTTTGTTTGGTAAAATCCTTCTGTTGCCCTAGCTGCATCTATAGTGGAGTTAAGTTGACCTAACTCCATCACACAGGGCATGACGTTTTTTCACATCCCTGAGCAATGTAGCTAAGTTTTATGTGTAGACTCAGGCCTAAGAGGTTTCTCTCTTCTCTTCTTTCTTTTCTTTTCTCTGTCATCCTCAGGATTATTAATACTCAGGAGGGCTGGTTAAAAGTGGTTTGGTGTGGGAAAACTGGGGTTTTGGGGAAGAAGACATTTGTTTGGAAAAAATGCCTGCTCGCCTCTCCTTTCCCTGTTCATTGAAAAATTTTCTCTCTCCAGTTTTTCAAAGAAAACTTCCATAGAAAAATAACCCCATTTCTCAATGAGCTCTAATATAATCAATTGCCTGTTCCTTCCCATGCAAGTCAATGCTGTGATTGCCCATTTTACAGATGGGGGAAAGCCAAGCAAATCCGTGGCAGCGGTGGGAATTGATTCCAGGAGTCCTGGATTCTAAACTCAAGCTGTTGAAACGTGCTACCTTTCCGGAAGCATGAATCCAGCAGATCACAATTTTAACTTTCAGATGTATCCATTTCCTTCTGCACCCCCACTTACTGTTGGAAATGGCCAATTTTCCTTGGTTTAGTGACGGGTCACAAATTTTTAAATTCTTTTTCTACCTCCTCACAAATCCAGGTGTTTGGTTTTGTTTTTCCTTTTTTCTTGAACCTAATGAGCCAATAGTCTAGTTGTTCAAGCTGTGATTGGTCAAACGCTACAAGACCTTGCTTCTGCACCCTGTTTGGATGAGCGTACTCGGCGTACCAAACTCGCCCGTGGGGTTTTTGAAAGCAGAGCTGGGTGGAAAGTTGAAATTTTGATGAAAAATGCCCCCCAAAGGCCACTTTTCCTACAGTTGTTTTCTCTCTCTCTCTCACTTTTTCAACCTCTTGTAATTGGAAGCCACATTGCAGGAATGTTTATCACAACTGGCTGGTGTAAAAGCTGGCAGAAAGACAGTGCAAAAATGGGGAATGAAAGATGGTATCTGGGGGGAAAAAAAATCACGGAACTTCCTTTTTCGGTATTAATATATTGGATAATATTTTTGACCAGTTGGATGAAATCTGAGATCTTGAAGTAAATGACTGTCCTTAAATATATTTATTTGTATTCTGGTAGCATCAGAGGTTCCCAGCTGAGTTCGAGGACCCATTTTACAAGGCCCTGTACAAACACATAGTAGGGAGAGTGGGGGAGAGGGATAACTCAGTTGAGCATTGGCCTGCTAAACCCAGGGTTGTGAGTACAATCCTTGAGGGAGCCATTTGGGGCAAAAATCTGTCTGGGGCTTGGTCCTGCTTTGAGCAGGGGGGTGGACTAGATGACCTCCTGAGGTCCCTTCCAACCCTGATATTCTATGATTCTAGATAAAGTGTGGGAAGGAAAAGAGGACCAAAGTCTCACTGCAGAGCCAGGAAGAGAACTTGTGTTTGCTCAACCTCAGACCACTGCTGTACCTACTGGGCCATGTAATTTAAAGCAGAATATGGGGATCTAAGGTCTGTGCCTCATTTCCCCCTCTTGTGCTTCTAACATGCATGGGCTGGTGGGTATAGCACTGAACTGAGATACAGAAGGGCTTCTAGTTCCCACTAGACTAGGTGTTGAGTGAACTTTGCATGTTGAAAATCTGCAAATAGTGAATGCTGAGCACTTGGAAAACGGGCCCTGGGTGGTGTGTGTGGTGGTTTTTTTCTTTTGTTTTAAGAAAATGAATCTGACCTTAAGTGACTTGCTCAGTTTCTCCAACTCAGACATTCAAAAATGGCTTAAAAACCATGAGGGTGTTGTGTGTTTTGTTGTTAAATGTTGGGTTCTTTTTATCTACCTTTTGGTTTTGGGGCCTTTAAAAGGATTAAGTTTCAAGCTCTTCTCTGCAACCATGAGGGTTATACATTTATTATTCTTTTATTTTAATGAAAGCCGAGATTATCAATTAAACACATGACTCCAGGAAATGGGGCTTCAAGAAAATCACCAAATGGCACAAGAATTGACCACACTGCTTACTCAGTGAGTTTGTCGGTGCTAGGAACTGAACTCACTGTTCAGACAGTTTCCCAACAGTGTCTTAATCATCAATCCATCTTCCTTCCCAGCGACTCACCTTCATCCAACTCTGACTCCTGGGATGAATTTGACACTGGGTATTTGCTAAGTGAATCCTAACTAGCTTTCATCTTAGGTAAATGACAAGTTGCATGCTATTTTGTGTGCTCGTAAAAAAGCATGAGTGAAGTTTGCTTTCTCAGCACTGTGGTATGAAAATGATGTTGCATATTAGTCGTTAGTAAGAAGTAGCTGTCTGCGTCAGTTTCTCGGGCTATGCCTGGAAAACGCAGACCAGGTGCACCTATGAGCAGTGGCATTTTTGATGACCCTGTGAGCTGGACAGCTTGTGCTTGCAACAACAACAACAAAAAACCACAACCCAACCCAAGCCTGGCTGAACCTTTTTGAAGTGGGCTGAGTTAGTTTCTTCACCTTAAATTTTTTTTTTTTTAAACCGTAACAGTTGCTATGGTATGATGAAGTTGCCTACAATGGCATATGGCCCATCCGTGACTGCTAGCAGCAAATATCCCCAATGAGATGGGACACAAGAGGGGGAGGGCTCTGAGTTACTACCGAGAATTCTTTCCAGGTTCCTGGCTGGTGGGTCTTGCCCACGTGCTCAGGCTCTAACTGGTGCCATATTGGGCTTGGGAAGGAATTTTCCCCTGGGTCAGGCAGGCGCAGACCCTGAGGATATTTTTGCTTTCCTCTGCAACGTGGGGCGTGGGTCACTTGCTGTTTGAACGAGTCAGCGGTGGATTCTCTGTAACCTGAAGTCTTTAAATTAAGATCTGAGGACGTCAGTAACTCAGCCAGAGGTTATGGGCCTATTACAGGAGCAGGGGGGGCGAGATTCTGTGGCCTGCGGTATGCAAGGGGTCAGACTGGATGGTCCCTTCTGGCTTTAAAGTCTGAGTTATTCCAATTTAAATACAAAGGCTGGGGTTTTCCAGCTAAAAGAAGTTAAGCCCCTAAATCGTATTTAATTTTGGTACCTAACTCCCTTAGCATCCATTATAAATTGTATGTAACTCGAGGGGAGGCGGTGTTCTGAGCCCAGTCCTCCAGGGGACTGTCTAGCAATGAGTGGACCATGCTTCGCACCGCCAAAGCCAACGGAAGTTTAGCATGATCAGCATTTTGCAGCAGCCGTGCCTTATGGGCCCAATCCAACCGCAACTGAAGTCAATAGTGAGACTCCCGTTAAAGCTAGGCCGGCACATGATGCCCTTATACGTATAGGGTCTGATTCTTTTTTCACGTGTGCCTGAACAAACCAGGACTAACTCCACTGAAATCAATGGGGCCAGAGGCTTAGTCACACGGAGGCCCCTTGGCAGCATTCTGGCTGGATGAAGTAGGCTTAATGTGGAGGCACATGACCGCTACTCTCGCTTTAAGGTCTCTTTCCTTTGCCATAGGCATGTAATAGGGCCTTGGTGCACCTGAGAACCAGCCCAATAGTGTTACGCTGATGTAAGCGCATGCTCATTGTGTTCATTTTTTCATTATAAATGATCCTCTCTTTCCCCGCCCCTTTCTCTATTCTTCACACTCTTTAGTTGTTTTTCATTGCACCTGCTCCATTTTCACTGGCTTTTACTGCTCCCCGTCTCTGCTCCTTAATTTCCACCCCAATGTCTTTCGGCAGCAAAATACGCACCCGGGCCCTGATTCAGGGAAGTGCCCCATCAGGCATCCTCTGTAGTGAGTCAGATTTTCCAACCCACCATTACTCAGGTGGGATTGATGTTCTGGCCTGAATTCTCATTTCCCCTCCCTCCAGCCCGTTTACCAGCCCTCTGACCATATAAAAGCGTATTACAGTAAGTGTAAATATGAACCGTCTAAATGTATCGCTGCAAAATACCCCTCCTTTTTTAAAAGGACAGTTTCCATTCCTGGATCTGCTGCTGTGGTGTTGCTGTTTTTATTAACTAGGTGGCCAAATCGTGTGATTGTTTTGTTTTTGTTTTTTGTTTTTAAAATTTTTTTATGGCCAATGTCACAATTTTGTTTTTTGTTTTGTTTTCTTGAAACTCCAGCTCTTGGAGTCATGTGAGAATCAACTTTCATGTAATAACAGAGTCTAAGGTCAGAAGGGACCATCAGATCATCTGGTCTAACCTCCTGTATATCACAGGCCACTAAACACCGCCTGGCACCTACGCACCTAAACCCAACCACTGAAATTAGACCAAAGTTTTCCAGCCCTCAGCAGGCTAAACTATAACAAAATAAGTAAGTTCTCATAGTTTTGGAGGCAAGCTTGAAAACATGACCTGCGCATGCCCAAAAGGTTCAGAGACCAGAAGACTAATAAAAAGAACCCCAGCTTTATTATTCTTTTAAAATCCCATGGGGTTTTTTGTGGAGGGGACAGGTCTGACTTAGGATTTTTGAACACTTGAGGTTATGATGAGTACAGTATTGCCAGTCGTCTTAGTTGCATCACGGTGTTGTCTAGGAGCCACAGGGTTCAGGACTCCATTACACCGAGGTGCTGAACAAATGCAATGCTTTATATTACGTTAGCAAGTTGAGGTCTCGGTCAGATTGGAGCTCTATTGCACTAAGCCTTGTACAAAATTAGGGTAGCATTTTCAAAAATGACTAACGAGTCTGGATTTTAGTCTTGCCCAACTTGAAACACCTTAAAGGGGCCCGGTTTTTTTTTCAGTGTGACCAGCACAGTCTTAAAAGGAAACCTTTAGTTAGGCACTGAAAATCACTAGATGCTTTGGGAGCACGTTGGCCATATCATAAATGACCATTGCTGTCCCAAAGAGCTTGCAATCAAAAAAGACAAGCGATAACCGGTGGCTGAAATAAAGAGGTAGGCGTGGTGAGGAAAGACTGGGTGACAAAAATTATAGGATTCTTTAGCCAGGCTGGCTGTGTGCATAATTATTTCGCCAAACAGCAGCAATGATAATAAAATATTTCTAATTAATAACAGAGCTATTCAATATTGAGTATTCTATTAAATATATATCTAATTGTGTTTTACTGGTCACTTAAATATTCATTGTTCTTGTGATTCATACATTTATTTTGCTCTTAGCAAGTGAAATATCTAGTTTAAGTTATAGAGTAGCCCAAAATTACTCCCGCTATCCACCCATCCATCCTTGCCCTGTTCCCATCACTGCAAAATGAGTCCCTGTATTGTAGCATGTTCTGTAAGGCCAGAAATTAATAGAACAATAAGTGGAAGCTATGGAGCAAGGGACAGTCCTGTTGTGTAAACATTTCTCTCTCTAGGCCTTTACTCCCATGAGTAGTTCCGTTAACATTAACCAGACCCCGCCATTTGCCCAAGTGTAGGGTTGTCTGCAGTTATTGCGAGCCTTAATCTGTCTTCCCCCCCTCTTTTGATGACTGTCCATTGTGGGAAATGACACGTTGTTTTCCAATTTTAAAACAAAAATTAAACATCCAATATAGGATTGGAATTTTTTTTTTATTTGCGTGTGAAGGCAAGAGAGAATTTTATTTGCGGCCATCTTGGCATCTGGCTGCTGGTTGGATTAAAGCAACCGAATCCTGGGCGACTGCCATAGTTTTTGCCGATTTATCACGGAGGGGCTTTTTTTACATTCTATCTAGGTCTGTTTTTTTTTTTTTTTTTTTAAATTCCGGGCTGAAGCCTGCTTTGTTTCTCTTCTCCTGCAGACACAGTGACGAAGCTGCTTCCATGCCAATGTTTTTTTTGCTTTGTCTTACCGGATGCCCTGGTGATGTTCCCTCAACCTTACGCTTGTGCGAAAAGCGGGGCTTAGCAAGCAGGAGAAAAGGGCCGTGTTTCTGTCGCCATTTACCAGGCCATTTTGGATTTGGAGTGGTGGATCAGAGTTTTAGGGGGGGCGACGGTGTGTTTGGGAAAGTGAATAGGGGAGGAAAAATAAATAAAAAAAACGCCCAAGGAAGACACTGGCTCTTTCAGAATCACCGTGGTGCCTTCCAGCGAAAGAGTTAACCCATTAGCAATTCCGAGCCCCTCTTCTGATAGTTAAACCTGATTTGCATGCATTTGCATAATGAATGTCATTTGCATTCTTGGAGGTTGGCTACTTCTGTGGGAAAAGTCAAAGCGGGATTGCGGGGAGGGTGAAGGGGGGTCGGCAAAGGGAAAAAGGGAAGATTCTCCCCCTCCACGTCCCCCCCCCCATCCTCCCCCAAACAGAGAATTTAACACGACATCTTGACTGCCTTTTCCTTCCGCAGGAGACACACAAGCCAAAGGCAGATAGGCCTGTCTGAACCGAACTACGTTCTTTTTAAAATTGTTTGTTTCACTGATTTGTTCCCCCCCTCCCCACCCACAACTGCTGAGATCTCCCCCCGCATTCATGGCTTATGGGTGGGGGTAGGGGGGATAAAAAGAGGATTGCAGAAAGGAAAAGGAGGAAATCCACCATCTTAGGCAGCCGGCATCTCTAAAATGGCCGATCCTCCTCACAGGTAATGAGTGATGTGCTCGGTAGCGTACTGCGTGTCAAAGTGGCTGTATTGCTCACCCTGCTGAGGGATGTGGCACGGGGACCCGTGGCAGAATTCCTCCCCGGTTTGCTAGCAGCTGGGCTGAGGCTGTGTCCTCACTGCAGGAAAGAGGGGTGTTGTTGTTGACATTGAGGGACAATGCTAGTGAAGGCAATGCATTGTAGTTTTGACCTCGCGGTAAACCCCACGTAGGGGATATAAGATTGACCTCCCCTAGTCTCATCGAGGTAAAAACTACCCGGGCCTTGTCCGCACTAGGATTTTATGTTGCGATCGCTATGGCGGTATCAAAAATGTAGTGAAGACAAAGGGAGGGTTAATTCAGGCGGTCACCTGACACGCCATTTGCATGGGGTGGGACACAAGTGTATGTTCACATATTACAAAAAAAATTACGGCTCTGTACAGAACAGTTGATATCATTCGTTTTAACACTTGACTGCAGAATTTTCTCTGAGATTGTTTATTCATCTTTATTACTTTTTGTGGACTCCAATCAATAGTAGGGAAAAATATATTATATATATTTTTTTGGTTTTCTGAGTAAAAAATCTCGACGGGCTTAATTTCCTTCACGTTGGATTGTCACTTACATCTGTGCAAGATGAGTGTAGAACACTCCCTGATAAGAATGGTGGTGTTTTATGCCCACTTTGCTGGTTAAATTAACGGAGATATCCTATTTATTAATTTATCTCCTAGAACTGGAATGGACCGAAAGGGCATCGAGTCCATCCCCCTGCCTCCACTAGCAGAACCAAATACTGATTTTGCCCCAGATCCCTAAGTGGCCCTTCCTCAAGGATTGAACTCACAACCCTGGGTTTAGCAGGCCAATGCTCAAACCACTGAGCTATCCCTTACATTATCTTTGTTTAAAGGACAACGTAAGGAGACTTCATTTATTTGTATCTAAAATCTTACTGTATTAGGCCATAGGCATTGTTCTCCATCACGTCTGAGAGTGAAAGTTACCTATGTGACGTAAGACAAGTGTTCTCCTATACGCCTATATGTGAGGGTGCCCGGTGCAATGTGCACAAATACCCTGGAGATTATTGCAACTGAAACCATTTGTGAAAGTCTCGTTCACTTTTCCCCACTTGACTGATCAGGAAGCCAGTCCCAACTGAAAACTCTGATCTTGCAAAGATCTACTCGTGTGCTTTGCTTTAAGCTTGAGGGAGGCCCATTGGCTTCAGTGGGATCACTTAGAACATAAGAACGGCCATAGTGGGTCAGGCAAAAGGTCCGTCTAGCCCAGTATCCTGACTTCCGACAGTGGCCAATGCCAAGTGCCCCAGAGGGAATGAACAGAACAGGGAATCATGTGATCCATTCCTTGTCGCCCATTCCCAGCTTCTGGAAAACAGGCTGGAGGTTAAAGTTCAGCATGTGCTTTGCACGATTCAGGCCCAGTTCCGTTTAATTCCCTATTTCTAGTCTAGTTCCCTGTTCTTGTGGCATAGCACAATGTAGTTGGGTTTGGGTTCCTAATGTTGCTGGGCAAGATTGGCATCATGATGTGAATCCCTCTCTTTGGACCATGTCTGAAGAAAGGAAACATTCTCATTAGGAGTTTGGTAAAGCTTTGATTATTGATTTATTTGTATTACTGTCAAGCCAAGACGCCCCAGGCATGGACTAGAGGACTCCATTACGCTAGGTGCTGTACAAACACAGAACAAAAAGGCGCCCGTCCCTACCCAGAAAGAGCTTTAAAATAAAAACCCTAGTTGTCTCCCTGATCCCTTGTGCTGACCCCCTCCCTTTGTTGTATCTGCCTCGCATCCCTCATCACCGACTGTAAGCTCTTTGGGGCAAGTGGCCACCATTTTGTTATGTGCATGTACAGTGCCTACCACGATGAGGCCTCTGGGTGCTACAGCAATAAAAATCAAAGTGAGCCTGATTTTTCGCTTACACTAAGGCCTCTTTATACTCCTGTGGCCGTGAGAAGGGGCTCTGAAGTAGGAGTAAATTAGTTACCCTCACTTGAAGGTGCCTTTTCACTAGCAGAGTGGCATAAAGAGGTCTTCGTGTAAATGAGAATTCAGACCAATAATAATTTGGGGTCCAAATTCCCTGTCGGATTCTCTTTAGCCCAAGTTATAAGAGGCCAGCAGCTGCATGTGTGGTGTTGACTGCTAACTTGTTTATCCAAGAAGGGGAAAATTATTTGCCTTAAGATTGCAAAAATGTGTGAGGCTCTTAGTTATTTTAGCTTAGCGGCATCCAGTTACCCCTTCCCCCCTGCTTTTACTTATAACCGTAGTCATTGCAGGGAGATTTCCCTCCTGCTCGTATGCAGAGCGCTGCAAGCTCTTTGGTAGCGTTTCCTAATGGTTAGAGCATGGAAGGACTAGCCATCTAGACTCCTGGGTTCTGTTCCCAGCATAGCAGTGTGACCTTGCTCCGTTCTGTCAGGATTGGATTGTGAGCCACTTACTTCCTCTGAATAGCCCCCTTTGATTTTGGAGGAATTACTCCTGGCTTTAATGTGAAGAAAGGGATCCCATCACGGTCAGATCTGAAAGTCTTCTATTTCCCCCTCTGGAAAGCAGATCTAGTAAAACCTCAGGTGCTGGGAAGCTAAACTAACCATGAAGTACTTGAACAGCCGTGGATGAAAGCCAAGACAGGTACCTGGAGTTTGCTCGCACTATAAGCAAATTAAGCCCTTCATCAAAGTGACACTGGAATGGTCCCAAATGCTATGGCCCAGATGATGTAAAGGAGCATGACTGCTGAAGTCAACGTAGCCGCCCCATTGACAGCAGTCAAGGATCTGGTCCAATATTTTACCACAATGTGGCCAGTGATCCTTTCCGGTATGAAACAGCGTTAAAGAAATGATTCTGCACTAGGCATGGCCAGCTGCCAGGACGAACCCATTCTGATCCCCATTCCTGGGTCCCCTCTATTACAGAAGCAGGGAGAGGAAGCCCTGCAATGCTGGGAAGATGACGGGAGAATGGCTGTGTGGCTAATGGTGGTAGGCTGTGTTTACTTTTTGGTGGAAGGAGGATTATCAGATGGTGGGTCCCTCCCGCCCTGTCCCAAGTAGTGGGCTGCAAAAGTGTTGTATTCTAAGGCCATCATCCAATGCCCGTTGAAGTCTACGGGCGTGCGTTCAGAAGGTCTTAAGCGGTCTTGAGTTTAAAGGCTTGGAACTTGGGCACTGGGTCCCATCACAGGCTCGCTACTTGTGGCCTCTTCTTCTGGGGTTTTGAACTACACCTATTACCAGGCTACTTCCCTGTCAAATAGATCAGCCGTGACTACGTGCTTAGTGGGCTTGATGGAGTCTCTGGTTCTTCTCCCTTGTCAGGTGATAGAAAGATCTGCTTTGGAGTAGCATTTTGGTTCTTGGTGGGGAAGGAGAGAAGGAAGCGGCTGATGTTGTGAATGTCGTTCTGGTTCCAGTACAACAGGTTGATCAAGCAGGGAGGTTTTTGCCATGTTTCCTAAAGGAAGCCAGACTCCAGATTCATCTAAGCTACTCTGGAAGTTCATTCCAGAGCTGGATCCATGTAACTGGTTGCTTTGTCCTCACCAGCTCTCACGTGCCTTGTGATCGGCATCTGTAAAATACACTTCCTCACTGGGGTGTTACTGAAATTATCCTCAACTGCTCCCATACGACAGTGATTGGGGAGGGACAGGGAAAGAGATGAGGCCAGATTTTCAAGCCCTTGGCACCCACGGGGGCCGCAGTGTGCTGAGTGCTTTTGAAAATCTACTCACTCAGTGCATGGGAACTGAGCTCTTTGACCCTGGTTGTGGTTGTAGATCCCTTCTGAAAATTCCAGCTGGGCAGCTGGGTTCCTGTTCACGCGAAGGCCTCATTAAGGCCACGCTATGCTTCCAGAGTGACAGCCTGTTTTATCTGTTGAATAGTTGTGGATGGTGAATTTCAAATGCATAATCCCAGTTGTTGCCAACTCTGACTTCTATTGTGAGTCTTGCAACATTTGCTGTTTTTTTTTTTTCCCCCCATTAAGCTCCTGCTCCTGGAGTCATGTGATCATGAAAGAATCTGAACTTTTGGTTTAAAAAAGAAAAGAATTTCTAGTCCCTCTGGTTACAGAGAAAAGCACAAAACCCAGAAGGCAAATAAAGAACCCTCAAATGTATTATTTTTTAAAATCTGATTTTTAAGTCTGTCTTCAAGCCTCAAAAAAAACAAAAGCCCCAACTCATGATTTTTTTTTTTTTGGAGTTGGCAAGAGTGTAATTCTGAGTATTTGCATCTGAAAGTCTGTTCTATCCATTACAACTATGCAGTCAGAAAACGGATCACGTGGCATTGTTTCTATCAAGCTTAACATTTTTCTGTAGTGCCCTTCATTGTCGTATCAAAATGCTTGGACCTGCACAGCCAATCAAAACACCCGCAAACTGTTTGCAGATGAGCTACAAGGCTCCATAACATTAGCCAGGCAACTAAACTCTTCGTGCAGCCCTGGACACCAAACCAAAGATGGTGTAATAGTGTGTGATTCCCATTTTGCACTATTGTAAATGACTGCACAAACTACAATGGCGAATCGGGCCCATGGGCCAAAGGCCGTGTTAGGTTTTTTTCCCTCTCTTGTGACTTAAAGGAAATATTTTGGGTCTGTTTCTCATTTACGCTAAGGTCTCTGCATCATGTTGGCAGTGCAAAGGGGCCTGAAAGTGAGCGTGACTGTCAGTGACATCCATTTTAGGGCCTTTTTATGCTGCCCAAGCAGTGTAGGTAGATCTGAAAACCAATGAAAATCCAAGTCCGTGTGTCCGCTCAAGCCAAAACAAGCTCGTGAGTTTGCAAGTGAAACCGTTTTTCACTGGAAAATGTCAACTCGCTGAGACCAGATTTTCCTGGAAATGTCAGACAAGGCCTCTCAGGTCCAGGATGGAATTTCTGATCAAAATCTGAGTCAGACCTGGGATCAGATCCCTGGTCCAAATCAGATTTAAACCGTGGTCTTTCACATCCCAAATGATTGCATAGACAGACCGAATTGGCTATTCTGGGGAATGGGTTTCTCTCTCCTTCACCCAGCTCTGCTTGTGAGCTTTTCCACTGAAAACCTGCATGATCTTTTCTGCCAGGGCTCAATTCTGGAAACCGCCACAAAGGAAGTAATGCAGGGGAAAGGCCCATTCACAAACCAACCCCTATCTTCCTGTCCCAGTTCCTGCTGGAAAAAGCAGGAAGAGAATCCAGGAGACCGTCCCAAGAATCTCCGTTGCTTGTGGATTATCCAGCCATGGAGTCTATTGCTGTTTAACACAAAAAGGGGTTTCCTTTCTTTCTCTTAGGGCCTGGCCTGGGTGACATTTGATGTTCTGCGTGTGGCACCTTCTCTCTGGACGGCGAATCGTGGGTCTTTAGCCCCTGTGAAAGTTCACTTGGAATCCCTGGGTAAGTGGAGGAATTTGAAAAGCATTCTGTCAGCTCCCATAATGGGGGCAAGTTTTTTATTTTAAACACAGGTCTGCAGCCCTAGTATAGTAGGGGTGAGTTTCCACCTGGTGTGTTTATGGGCAGGCACAAGACCACAGTGTAATAAGCCAAGCTTCCCTAAAAATCACGTTGGAGGGAAGAAGTGTGTCTAGGGGTTACAGCAAGGATTAGGTACCTGGACTGTAGTGGTCCGTTCCCACCCCTGCCATTCACTCACTGGGTGACCTTGGACCAGTCACTCTCTTTCTGTGCTAGATTCTCCTTCATACCTAGGCCCCAGTATAAAGGGGCTTTGAAGTGGACATAACTTTAATTTATACTCCCTTTAAGGTCCTTTTAGTTATCTTAGGTACATATATGGCCCTCCATCACCATCTTAGCTGAGCACCTCACAATTCTCCATTGCATTGTACAGATGGGGAAACTGAGGCACAGAGTGATTTGCCCAAAGTCACAGAAGGAGACTGTCAGAACGGGGAACTGAATGCAGCTCTCCCATGTCCAAGGCTGTTGCTGTAACCACCAGACCATCCATCCGCTGCTAGAGGGTGAGAATCGGGCTCGCTGTGTCTAAGCTTTCTTGTCTGCGAAAGTGGTACAGCAACAGTTTTTAAATACCAATCTTATAGAACTGGAAGAGACCTTGAAAGGTCATAGAGTCCAGCCCCCTGCCTTCACTAGCAGGACCGGAGGCCCAGATGCTGGACTGGGCATTAAAAGAACTGAGTTCTCCTGGCTCTGATGTGGATCTGGCTGTGTGACTTCTTTTCCCATTCTGCCTTGTGCCTCTCCTGAATATTTCAGTATTGTCAAACCCAGGCACTCAATGAATGAGAAGAGATTGTACTGGAAATAGTGTGTGTGTGTCGGGGAGAGGGTGGTTTGCTTTGCTTTCTGGTTTCTTTAGAGCATGCTTACTTCGTTTTCAAGCTTTTTCTCTACCACCGTATGGGCTTGAAACTTTAATAAAAAAAAAAAAACAAAGCTGAGATTCTCTCAAAATAACATGACTCCAGGAGCTTTGAGAAAAACCTCAGAATAGAATGACTCTCGAATTGGGAGAGTTGGCATCTACCTGTCCGTGTATCTCACAGCCACAGCTGCGTACAGAAATAATTCCTCTTTCGCGTTCTGAAGAAATAAAGGGCCTAATGCTCATTTACCCCACAGCACTGGCAGCATAAAGGGGCCTCAAAGCTCACGTAACTCGCACTTTATACAACTTCAAGTTGTCTTTGCATTGCCAGAGTGGCCTTCGTAAGTAAATGAGAATCAGACCCAAAGTTTCCATGGAAAAGAGGAGCTACCGAGAGGTATCGGATTCAATAGGGATGGAGTGCCATATAAGTGACTTCCGAGTTAGATATTCGAGACATGCACCTGACTGCAAGATGATCTATAGATTGTTAAGCACGCAAAGCAATAGATGGCTATGGACAAGTGGTGATGGAGTGATATGGCAGGTGGCGCGATAGAGAGAGATGCAAGCCAGGAGAGCAATAGAGTGACAGGAGGATGGTTCCAGGCAGGAGTGCTTTTCTCTGTGGGTGCTAGGGTATACTGGAGCAGGTGTTTCCAGCCCAAAAGAAATTAAATCTGTGGGTGACAGTGGAAAGGCTTCCCACAATAGTGGATTGTCCTTCAGCTGACAGGCTCTTCAAAGTTTGACCTCTGAGAGAGGTTGGGGGGGAGGGGTTGGAGTGGGAAGGGGAAGGGAGATGGGAATGGACTGAAGTCTGGATCTGACCCACAGACAGTGCTTTTATTAATGAAGCACAGCTGAAGCAGGATCTGTGCCAGCGGCCTCGCTTGATTCACAAACTCCTCATTGTTTTAGAGTCGGTTCAGCTTGGTTTTTTCCCTCCCCAGCCCCCCTCCCTTCTTTCCTCTTTTCTCTCCCTCACACAAAGATGTCAGTGTGCTGGGGACTTGGCGGCGGCCGTGTTATTTGGGCCCAAAAAAAAGGGAAAGAAAAAAAAAGAAACAAGCCAAGGTGAAGAGGCTTAAATCAGCTTAGCCCAAATGCCAATTAAAAGCGAAGAGGATTAGCCCTTGCGATGGGGAGAATACTGTCATTGTACCCTTAGGAGCCTGTGTGTGGTTCTCTCCCACCCCCCCCAGTCTATCTCACTCAAATTCTCTGTCAATTGTCATCTCTTTCCTATCTTATTGGGATGGAGAGATACACGGGGCCCAGCTCCTCATCTTTGGAGCTCTGCCAGTGCTCTCCAGCCTAGGAAATGGAAGTGTACGAATTCAATGCGAAACTGGAGGTTCTACCAGTTGAAAGGGAAATTTTTTGAAAAAAATGTCGGCGTACCTTCTCCTGTATCTCCGCTTTGAGGTTGACTGAATGACTGTGCTTAGTCTGACCTGTTGTCCACTGGACAATCCCTGCCCCAAACCATCCTACTTGCAGATGCCAAGCTCTTCACCTCAATGATCTCTCATGGCAATGGGGTCCACCGGTGAAATGCGCAGGGTCGGGGTGAACAGGTGACAATATCTCATTGTTAGGGTGATGGGATCTCATTTATCTGTTTATGGGAAGGTGAAAGACCTATGGCACTGATGTCTTGGCCTCAGTTCAAAATTATTTTACACCTCTACCCCGATATAATGCAACCTGATATAACACGAATTTGGATATAACACAGTAAAGCAGCGCTCCGGGGTGGGGCAGGTCTGTGCACTCCGGCGGATCAATGCAAGTTCGATATAATGCGGTTTCACCTATAACATAGTAAGATTTTTTTTTTTTGACTCCCAAGGACAACGTTGTATCAGGGTAGAGGTGTATTTTATTAGAATTCTGGTAGCATCTAATGGGGCATTTATGGTTGGTGCTGGAGGCATGTAACCTGCTGGTGACTGTGTGTTCTAGGTCCCCCTTTGTACCAATCCACAGGGGTTATGAGCTATTTCAGTCACCACCCAAAGACAGTTGGCTCTTTAGCGCAAGTTCAAGTAGATCATGTTTTTAGCTCTAGAGGTCCCCAGTTCAAACCCTGGTGCATTGGCCAAGACAGCAGCCATCACACATACACATAATGAGAGACCGTCCCTGCTCCAAAAGATAACTGTCTAAAGCCTGGTCTAACACCCCAAGTTGAAGCACTTCAACTAACGGTGTTCCTTTAAACCAGTGTAGTTAAACTGGTGCCGTGTGGAAATCTCTTAAATCTGTTTAAACCTAGTTTAGCTTGCACCATATAAACCAGATTTAAACTGATCTAAGAATCAGGGCCTTGACTGCACCTTTTTTTATGCCCCTAGTTGTGATCACGTTCCACAAACACACATGCAGTAGTACAAATGCTTGTGGGAATCCAATTTCCAGCACCTATGCTCCAATACTGGCAAGGAAGTGAATTTTTAATTCACTTTTCCAGGAAAATTTACACCATTAACTCAACTGAGCTTTTACGCGCCTCCATTCACGGAAAGGAAATGACACCTTCTGCCTTCCTTGACCAATGAAGATCAAAAATGTTGGCTACTGACCATGGCGGAGCAAAGCTGTGGAGTGAATGAGATGAGCGTGATGGTTGTGAGATGCTCCGAATGGTCCCGTCTGGTCTATGAAATTCACCAATGAATAATTCCAAATTCTGAATAAATCTGGGGAATCTGCTGAGTGACATCCGGCCAGCTGAAAGAGGTGAAATACATGAAGCAAATGATTGGACTTGGGTAGGAATATTCACTCAGGTCATTCCCTTTCAACTGGAGATAAGCCTGGCTGTAGGACAAGTCTAAGAAGGAAATTCTGGGTTTCCCATTGCATAGGTTTAGACGTCGGAGAAGACCTGTCATAGATACGGCGCCACATCCTCAGTTGTTTCAAAAATGATTAGGGTTATAGAACAGCTTCCATATGAGGAGAGATTAATAAGATTGGGACTTTTTGGCTTGGAAAAGAGACGACCAAGGGGGGATATGATAGGTTTATAAAATCATAACTGGTGTGGAGAAAGTAAATAAGGAAGGGGTATTTACTCCGAACACAAGAACTAGGGGACATCCAACGAAATTAATAGGCAGCAGGTTTAAAACAAACAAAAGGAAGTATTTCTTCACACGACACACTGTCAACCTATGGAACTCCCTTGCCAGAGGATGTTGTGAAGGCCAAGACTATAACAGGGTTCAAAAAAGAACTAGATACATTCATGGAGGATAGGTCCATCAGTGGCTATTAGCCAGGATGGGCAGGGATGGTGTCCCTAGCCTCTGTTTGCCAGAACCTGGGAATGGGCAGCTTCATTACCTGTTCTGTTCATTCCCTCTGGGGCACCTGGCATTGGCCACTGTCAGAAGACAGGATACTGGGCTAGATGGACCTTTGGTCTGACCCAGTCTGGCTGTTCTTATGTTGCAAATCAACACAGCTCCATGACTTCAATGGAGCTATGCCAATTTAGATCAGCCGAGGAGCTGTCCAGTTCTCTCTACTAATGGAGCAGTAAGTTGCTTGGTATTGGATAGAAGAAAATCATCTGACCCAGATGGTTTCATAGTACCTGGAGAGAAAGCATGGCCTGGTGTTTTATGCAGAGGACTCGGTGTCAGGAAGGAAAGGTTCTTTTCCTGGCTTTGCCACAGCCATTCTCTGTGTCCTGGGTGTGACTTCACTTTGCCAATCTATGCCTCGGTTTCCCCATCTGTGAGGTGAGCATAGTAACCTCTCAAGGGGCTTTAGTTCTAGAAGGGTAAAGGATTATTAGTCAATCAAGATGAAAGTTGAGGACCATGTTTCCTTTTAAAAGGCCAGAAGGGGCCACTTCGATCTAGTGTAACCGCCTGCATAGCACAAGGCAGAGAATTTCTCCCCTAGTAATTCCTGCATAAGGCCCAGAGCTTGTGTTTAGCCAGAGCATGGTGTGTTTGAAAAGATGCCCAAGGTAGATGTAAAGACTTCAAATGATGGAGAATCTACCAGGTCCTTTGGGAAATTGTTCCAATGGTTAATTACTATCACTGTTAATAGTCTGCCTTATTTCTAGCCTGTATTTACTTAGCTTCTGTTTCCAAGCCATTGGCTCTTTGCCTGCCAAATTTAAAAGCCCTCTTCTATCAAAAATCTTCTCCTTACGTAGGTACTTGGAGAAACCAAATGTCTATTATAAAGGAAAGCAGAGCTTTTTCCCCCCATGGATCCTAATGCCTGTTTGACACCAATTGGAAAGGCCTAGGATGGATGAGTCCTGCTCAGGTATGCCTTCTGAAGGCTGACTTTTCACCCGGTGCACAATTAGCCTGTAGAACTGATTGCCCCGTGACGTAACTGCGGCCAAGAGCGTAGCAGGATTAAACAATCAAAAACTAGATGTTTGTCTGGGTAACCAGACTATACAGAGTCGCAGTAGGGTGACTTAAAAAGCCCCCAGCATTTGGGAAGGGATTATAAACCGTCTTTCTGCAGGGAGTAAAACAACCTCTCACTCGGAGGCAGGTTATTCCCTAGCCGCCTGCTTAAATTTCTATTACATCAGCAACAAGAGACTTGAGGTACAATCCTGGGCCCATTGTACAAGCTGGTTCCTGCCCGAAGAGCCTACAACCTGGCAAGACGAGACCGGCCAAGTGGTGGAAGAGAAACAGATGGCAAGTGTCTTGTCGAAGCTCTCCAAACATGACCGTGGAGATTAGAACCCCGGTCTCCTGAGCAGTAGGTCAGGGGCCTGCCCATTGCATCACATTGCAGCTCTAAAATTCTTCTACCTCCCCCTGAAGGAGCTGTCACCTGCCACTGTCAGAGCCAGGGTACTGGGTGAGATGGGCCCAATCCAGTCTGGTGCCCTCAATTCCCTAGGATGTCTGAGAGTCGAGGGCACACGGCGTTTTGCAGGGTGAATGAGATTGACTAGAACAACGCAGATCCTTCTTCTCCACAAAGTGGCTTCATGTAAACACAGCGGGGAGAGCTCCGTTAGCTTAACTTATCCCTCTCTGCGCTTCCTTCCCTTCTCCTTTCACGGCCTTGTTCCAGCCGAAGTCAGAGGCGGCCATTTTGTGTGCCGGTTCGCGCTCTGGATGGGAGCTGGGTTTAATACGCGGGACTCTGTGGCTAGTACCATACAGGGCGTTATTCGCATCTCCTCTCCTCAAGCAGCTAGCAAATCAGGCCTTCTCTTCGGCCTGGGGAGCCAAAGGTAGCATCTGGGATAAGCAGTTGCAATGTGGGGGAGGGATAGCTCAGTGGTTTGAGCATTGGCCTGCTAAACCCAGAGTTGTGAGTTCAGTCCTTGAGGGGGGCCACTTAGGGATCTGGGGCAAAATCAGTACTTGGTCCTGCTAGTGAAGGCAGGGGGCTGGACTCATGATAGGTATATTTCCATATATTATTATAATGTGTGCATTTACACACACCCTGGTGTACCATCTGGGAGTGAGCGGAGGACTGAATGGTGCAGTACCCAGGATAAGGGGAAGAATCTCTCTCTCTCATACATGCTGGGAGATTTTTTCCCCTAGTTTTGTGCCATTGGCTGTCCTGGTTTAGCCTTAAACTACCAAATTCCATAGCTCTGTGTTTGCATGAGAGCATAGCATTGGGACCAAAACACTCCTTTCTATTCCTGAGTAAATCCCCTTCCAGAGAGGTGTAAAGCTATGTCTGTACTACAAGTGGCACAATCTTTAGGCC
Organism: Trachemys scripta elegans; assembly: GCF_013100865.1. NCBI lineage: Eukaryota > Metazoa > Chordata > Testudines > Emydidae > Trachemys > Trachemys scripta. Next base: position 10,011,232 of record NC_048321.1, read on the forward strand.
AGAGTCAGAGAGGTGGAGTAGACCCTTTGCTCTTCTTCTTGTTAGTCTTATGCTCTTACCACTATGGAACGCTTCTTCCAAAAGGTCTTACCTTTTGGCTTGTTGTCAGTACAATAACAACTGCTCGCTAATTGGCAACATTACAGCGATGCTTGATACAGAAGACTTAGTTGCCCTTGAGGGGTGTGTGGGGGGGAAGCATTGCTCCCGGGATATCTCTTGTTCTTATGGCAGAGGAGCAGGACCCCGGAGACCTGGGTAACATTCTTGGCCGTGTTGCCGGTTTGCACTGAGTTTGGCCAAGATTTGCAGAAGAGCTCGGCATGCTGCGTGCTGCGCTGTTTTGAAAAATTGGGTCCCAGTGGTGGGTGCTGAACATTTGGAAATCTGGCCCTGAGCACTTTTGGGAAATGCCGAGCCAGTTGTTCGGGTGGAAATAATGCCAAACTCGTTTAAAATTAGCAGTAGCTGTTTGAAATGTTGCAACCAATTTTTGGTTGAAAAATGGCCTTTTAACCCCCCCCCCCCCCCCCCAAAAATCAATATATTTACAAAATTCAAAAATGAAAAACTTTCAGTGTTTGGTTTTGCCTGTTGTTTCTCCTCCCCCTCCCCCCCCCCTTTTTAGAGGCAAAATGTGGTGGGGAAGTGAGTTAAAACCAACAAAAAATTCTTCTCCAGAGTGGCTGCGGTGTGGCTGTGTAACCAGAGCCCAATTTGTGCCAACCAGAGAGTGGAGGTATAGGCCTGGCACTGTCCCTGAGTTGCCTTGGGACCTTGGGGAAGTGACTTCAGCTTCCCTGTTTGTAAAATGGGCACAGCGATACTTGCCCACCTTTGTAAAGCACCATCAGACTTGCAGATCAAAGGTGCTCTCAGCTTGTCATTTAGAGCCCCCTTATTCCTCTATCCATCCTAGGTACTTACTACTGTAATATCCGAGCACCTCACGACACCGGTCAGCCCCAGTGCAAGGGCTTGTCTACACATGCAAGTTATTCCAGAATTGGGAGTGAATTTAAAAGCAAACTAGTTCTTCCAGAATAACGCCGTGTGTGGACACACTCCATTCAGAATAAATGCTTGAGAGAAAAACTTAATCCAGTTTGGATTAAGGCACTCTTATGTGTAGACAAACCCTAAGTGACGTGCTCAAGATCATCCAGGGAATCTGTGCAGAGGAGGGCATTAAACCTTGGTTGCTTAAGTCCCGCTTGACTGCTCTAACCACTAGTCTCTTTCACTCATGCTCACTAGTGATTTACCACTGAAATGGGCCTGTTCAAATCCAGGAAACTCAGGCTGCAGGCACAACATTGAATTTAAAATAAAAAGAGAAGGGCGTTTGAGTGGTGCCTTTTAAACGATGGAAGCAATATACCCTTTCCTCAGACTGATACCAGGGTGAGCGGAGTAATTCCACTGAAGAGCATGCTTGATTTTTAGAGCTGGGGGAAATATTTTTAACCAAAAAAGGTTAAGGAAAGGGGGAGGGGGAAGCTTTTTGACCACTAAAGAAAAATGTTTCACTTTTTGGTTGAAATTTTACAGTTTTTAGTTGACAAATGGGCCAAAAAGTGTTTTGGTCATTTTTTTTTTTTTTCAAACCATAAATGTATCTTGAAAACAGGTTTTGCAAACCAAATGTGTTTCAGTTTCTGTCCCTTTCCCCCTTTCCTTTCTGAATAACTGAAAGTTTTACACTGGAAATGGCAAAAAAAAGAAACAATTTTTTTCTTTTTCAAAATTCCATGCAAAAAAATGTCATTGGCATTTTTCGATCATGTCTACGGATTTTCCTCTAGCTTACGCCGGTTTGCATCCGGCATTATCCCAATAAAGATGGTGGTGATGTAATGGTTTGAGATCAGCATTAAGGCCAGCGCCGTAGAGGTGATGCTGTCATTTTTTTTCAGATCGCTCAATGTGTCAGCGTTCATTCCAGAGCTCCAAGCAGAGGGAGGGGAGAGCAGTGGGGACCGCTGCAGAAATGTCTGTGCATCGTATGAACCCCCTGAGTCCCTGCATGTTTTCTGGGGTGTTCTCGATGTACTAATGAGGTTGGCCAAAGGTGGGTGAGAGTAAGGGGGTCCTCGGGATGGAAATTAGAAGGACCAGGTATTCTCACAAAAAGCTCTTTGGCTCTGGCATTTACTTTAGCTGATAGTTGGCCAGAGTCTTGTCTTGCACTTTGTTCGTGAGGTGAGATGCCTCTTTTTAGCTAGCATTTCCCTCAGTGTGTGTTTTGGGAAACCCTTCAAGGCATCGGTCTCTTGACTTTTGGGAGTCCAGCTGGTGGGAGTCCTCTTGGATGATCTGTGATGAATGGAAAACGGGGTCCAAACTGGAGAAATGCTGCGCATTAGCACGGGGAGGTGCAGGTTCTTAGAAGTATGTGCAATGACTAATGCCTACCTGAAGGGAGGGCATGACGCACGTCTCAGGGTCGAACCTTCTCCTTTGAACGCTGAGAGCTTCCCAGGAATCTCCAGCATTATTAGCAGTAAGTATTACAGTAGCAGCTTGAGACTTCAACCAAGATCAGAGCCCCATTGTGATCGGTGCTGTTCAGACTTGTAGTAAGAAACAATTCCTGCCCCCAAGAGCTTACAATCACCATAGGTTAGTAGCAGAGCCAAGGTTCTGGGTCTCACTCCATTGCCCTGCCTGCAACTGCCAAAGGAGAATTCCATCTCCATTTGAGATTGGGTGCAGAGAGGCACCATTTTGCTTGGACTCTGCGGTTCAACCAACTCTTGCATGGGAGCTCCAATGTCCACAAGCAGTTAGGATCTTAGTTGTACATTTAACTCTAATTGATGGCATCTGTGACTGCTGTCGTCTTTCTCCCCCTGCTCCCCTGGCATCACGGAAGGGCAGTGGTTTAGTTACTGACTAAAGCGTTTTTGGCATCAGGGGATCCAGTGTTTAGCTGAGTTTGAATGCTGACCATGCCATAAATTTCTAGACTGATGTTAGCGTTATTTATTGAGCACCAGTGTGTATTGTGCCTGCAACTATTATCTATTTACCGTAGCACTCAGTGCATGCATGGTGCTCTCCAGGCTCTCAAGAAGGAGCTATCTCTGCTCCGAGGTGCTCACAATGGGAGGAGGGACAGGCTAGCAGACGGAAGTTGGGGGAAGGGGAAAGATAGGCAGTTTAGATCCAAGTCAACTTGATTCACCATGGGCGGTGGGGTAGAAGTGGATCTTCAAGAGGGACTTGAATGTGGATGGGGGAGGGGATAGAGCTGATTGAAAATCCTTTTTTTTAAAATACCCCCCTCTCCCACACGCATACACCCTGGCAATTTTTTCAGCAAACGCTCCAAAATGTTCCATGGAGATGGTTCAGTTTTCAGCCAGACAGTTGAAACCCAAAAGTTTCCATCCCAGAAATTCAAAAGCTGAAAGATTTCAGCTGAAAACCAACAAGATTTCAGCTAAGAACTCGGTCTGAAAGATTTTCAGCCAAAATCTGGTGTTCGACAGAAAGATTTTTGACGAGAAGCAAGACTTCCCATGGGAAGCAGATGCTGTCTGTCCAAAGCCAATTTTCCTTCCATAAACCGTTTTAATGGAAAAATTTCACCTCTCCCTTCTAGGGGACCTTGTGGATGAGTTTGTGTGTGTGTGTGGGGGGGGTCTTACCGTGCTTACAGGGTTGTGTGAAACCAGGCAGGAAGGTGACTGTATGAAAATCTGATTAATGGGCAGATGAGGTTGGGAGCATTGCTGGGACAAAGGTATGGGGCAGCAACACGGATTGACTGGGAAGGATCAGTAAGGAGGGGGCAGAGCTTTGATAGTGGTGAAAAAATTAAATTTGACGGGATATCAGCTGGGAAGCCAATGAAGGAGGCACGAGGTTCTTTATTCATTTCTAGCTTGAATTCAAAGTCCTAATCTACAAGGCCCGTGGTGGGTTGGTACCAGGTTACAGCAGAACACTTCTCTGAGAAGGCTTGTCTCCTGCTCAAAGCTGAATAAAATAAGAGAGAAGTATGAGGTGGGAAAAAAATATACATTGGGAATGTGGGAAACCCAAGAAAGTTTAGCTCCTTCCTGGGACACAATTATCCACCTTCAGCTGTTCAATGATGAGATGTCCCAATGGCAGGAACCTTAAAAGTATGAAAGATGGACGCTGCATTGGGCTAGGTATTGTGGAGGCATGTCATGGACTGAGGGATGGAACGGTAGATGCTATGGATGGAAGGATGCTGGGGGCATATGCTGGGGGGAGGGGAAAGCGAGTGAGAGAGTAGAGGTTAGTACTGGATGGATTGAGGTGCACATAGCAAGACTCTGTAACTATGGTCCCCTTCTCCATCTTGCCACTCCCGTTGTTTGTCTTAAATGATTGGATTATGAGGGCTACAGGACAGGCCTACTCTCCCTAGTGTTGGTACAGTACCTAGCACAATGGGGCTCCCTGATCCTGACCTAGGACCTTCTGGGGTACACCATGACCCTTCCAAATGAGACCTGCGTTGGATGGCTGGAGAGATCCCGGGCACTTGAGCGGGGCTCTTCTTTCACTAGGGTGCAACAACAGAGAGATGCGAATGCCGACCGAGCTGGTAGGAGGAAAAAAATGTGTTAGGGAAAGGATCCGCTGCCCCTACTCATGCCGAGGAAGGTGGGGGCCGGTTGGTGGGAAAAGAGGGTAGGGGAAAGAAAGAAGCATTTCTCTTAAGGAAAACATTCATGCCACCAACATCCGAGCGCCCGGCCCTCCTGCATTTGATGCCAGCCAGAATCCAGGGAGTGGGGGCAGGGTGCCGCTCTGTAGCTGCCGTGTAATTTATGATATGAGAGGCCGCCATTGTCTGGGCCCATCCTGTATTTTTCTTAGGGCTCTGCCTCTCTTCCCAGACCCCTGCTGCGCTCCCGCTACTGTATGGTTGCTATGTGACACGCTCCCTGTGCCGTCGCTATGCGGGGAACGGCTGGGGAGGGGTGACGGCTGCCGCTAGACCCATCTGGATCCTGAGGCCTGCCTCCCAACAGACTAGCCCGAACTTGGCCCCCGTGACGCCCAGAGGGCCTGGGAATGGGTCTTTGCCTCTCCTCAAGTTCATGGCCAAGGGAGGTCAGTTGACAAGGGGAGGAGGGGGCGGGTGGGGGGAGTTGGGCGTTTGACTCAATTCTCCCTTCTCTACAGCCATTCAGTTCTGTCAGTGTCCCCGCTGCATATTGATCCCTCAGTCCCTTTCTCCCGCTGACATGTGCGCACATAAATAAATTACCCCCACCGCGTGAGTGTGGAACAATCTGTCCCCTAAACTCTATTCATCTCCAGACAGGCCCCATTATTCCCCCGATTAAAGCCGCCGGAGTACTTTGCAAGGGATACTGTTACTCTGTCAAACTGTAAATAAGACACTAAAAATAAAGGGAGCTAGAGAGCGAGGGAGAGGAGAGAAAAGCTAGACTAATGCCTGCTGCTAGGGAAACCGAATGAATCCCTAATGACCGCTGTGTACAAACTGCAAATAATGAAGCAAAACTGACAAACGGACCCTGGTCTGTTTGCGACGAGCTGTTTGTTATGGGAGTCTCCATGAGATCCTAGTTTTAGAGCAACCACGTCGCCAGCAGGGACCTGGTCTTCTGCATTTCTCTTCTCTTTGCGCTTTTTTCAACCCTTCATCTGGACCAAAAAAGAAGTGGGGGGGGCACTCCTGCAAACTTTCTGCCTTCCGCTCCCTGCAGTGGCTGAGATGGGATCTTGACCAATTTCCTTCCACCCCACCACTACTAAATTGCCCCAAATCCCATCTCAACCCTTGCTTCGGCCTCAAATCAGGAGGAAAGTTAAGTCTCATAGACGTCCCTGGGGTTTATGCCTGTGCTAAAATGCTGCCCCCAAATCAGGGTGGCCTGTCTCAGTCAGGGACTGTGGGAAGAATCATGCTGTCATTTGCTGACTCTGGATTCGTTTTGGCTGATGTGGGCTCACGGCAAAATGTCTGTCACTTGTTACCTTAGAATGACCTGCACAATAAACAGCCCTGAATATTTTGCTTGTCCTCGGATATTGTTGTCATTGTTAGGTGTTCTCTTGCTGATGGTTCCATCCTCTTTCTTGATGCTTGGTTGATGTCTTGCTCACGTGCTCAGGGTCTAACTAGGGTGACCAGATGTCCCGATTTTATAGGGACAGTCCCGATTTTTGGGTCTTTTTCTTATATAGGCGCCTATAACCTCCCACCCCCTGTCCCGATTTTCACACTTGCTGTCTGGTCACCCTAGGGTCTAACTAATCACCAGATTTGGGGTTGGGAAGAAATTTTCCTCCCCGTCAGATAGGCAAGGATCTTGGGGTAGGGTTTTTTGTTTTTTGGTTTTTTTTTGTTTTTGCCCTCTGGGCACTCCCCAAGGGAGGGAAGCACCTAAATATCTTTGGGGATCCGGATCTATGAATCTCCAATGTCACAGATCCCCATTCCAGTTCACTGTTACATTTGGGAAGACACAGACCCTGGGAATAGTTTTAATTTTCAATATATTTAAAAAAAAAATTTATAGTGAGATCAGTTGACCCATCTTGAGCAGTAGGATGGTCTAGTCTAGGCAGTGGTTCTCAGACTTTCCCACACCCCTCTGCCTTTTAGCTGGGATCTAACCACATCTGCCCACCTAATTAGTGATCGTGCTTCAGATAACCGACCAGGACTCAGGAGAGCTAGTTCTCCTCCCAGCTGTGCTGTAGGTGAGTTGAGGTGGATTGCATGACAAAACGTGCCCTGTTACAAAAAGCCTCTGGTGTATAAATAATTTTCTTTCTCCCTAGCTCAGTTTTCCCCATCTGCAAAATGGGGAGATTTACCTCACAGCAGATGAATTTATTCATGTGCGAAACCATCCTTGGCTCTGCAGGTGCTAGAGAAAAGGCGAAGTGGTATTAGAGGTGGTCTTGACTTGGGTGCAGTTTTGAACCTCTTCTAGATTCCGGTGGTGGTTGGAGATGGGTGTTTTGTTTTGGGTCGATCTTGGATTGTTATAAAATCCACAAGCCGTTAGCCTCCTCCCCCCAAGCTCCGCACGCACAGAGAAAAGCTGCTGGCCCATTAGAAAGAGAATGGTCCGTATTCTGCTCATCTGCTTCAGCGAAAGGCCTCGGAGGATGTTTTTCTTCTCCAGCTCCCACCCCATCAAAGCCCTGGAGTACCGACCCACTAAATAACTTGCCAAAGACAATTAAGGGAAACTTGGGATAGCTCTGGGAATTGGAACCCAGTTCTCCAAGGTCCTAAAGGAGTGCCCGACCCACAAATCCATCCTCCATAAGGACATAAGATCACCCATGTTGCATCAGACCAACGGTCCATCTAGCCCAGTATCCTGTCTCCGCCAATGCTAGATGCTTCCGGCAGGCCCAGATTTAGGGAAACTTGGAGCATGGGGTTGCATCCCTGACCGTTTTGGCAAATAGCCATTGAGAGATAAGTTAATGGAGGAGGGAGTCCATTTTTTTTTTTTAACTCATTTATACTACTTTAATGGACGCTGATCCACTGGGGATAGCTCCCTGAGCCAAACTGGGTGGAGTGACGTGGCCTGGACTCGGCTGGGAGCTTGTCCGCAAACAGCACAGGGCAAGGTCTAAAGGGGCTTTGAACCAGAGCAGTGTGCTCACTCGAGGGAAGGGCAAACTGATGTTTGCAGAGAGCTGAAAAATTTGAGTGGCCCTAATGACCCTGGCTAGAAAAAATTCCTTTGACTTTAAATGCCGAGCGTGCTTCACCTTTGCTTTGGGGTAGATGAGAGCACAAGTGGAACGTTGCCCATTCTCATTCAATAGCTTATTGTGCTCACTTTGCACTGGTGCAAATGAAGCGTGCAAGGCACAGGGCAGCAGTGAATCAGGCCCATAGGCTGACGCACGGTAACTAACGAGGTAAAATCCTAATGAAGATAAGACAGTTTGTAGTTTATACACGAGTCAGCAAGTCAAGATGAATCCTTTGCATCCCCATAGTCTTTACCTTGACCTGCTAACTGGAGTGACTTTGCAGTTCATTTGGAAATTTAAGTGCTTGAAATCTAGAGCGAAACCTCTCCTGGTGAGATTTTTCAGTCTGGTTTCCAAATACCAGGGTTTGATTCTCCTCTCCCTTAAACTGGTTTCATATCAGTGTAAAGGCATTTACTTAAATGGATCCGCTCTGGATTTACACTGGCGTGAGATGGGAGTCAGGCTCCTTACTTCTTAGTATTTTTTTTATATTTATACTGCTGGATTCTGATTTCATTCACACCAATGTAAATCTGGACTAACTCCATTGAAGTTAATGGAGCTGCCAGTATAAATCTAATGTAAATGAGAAGTGTTTCATACCTATAAAGTAATAAAACTGTACAACCATTCTCTGAGGTACGTCATTGTTATTACTCTGATTTTACAGGTGGGGAAACTGAGGCACAGAGAGGGGCCCGCACTTGCTCAAGACTCATGGCGGATCCTGGGATTAAACCCCGCCTTCCACTCCTGTAAGTCTGTCTGCAAGACCTCGTTGCCTGTCTAAACAGCTGTGGCTCTGATCAGCTGTTTAAAGCCCAGAGCGGTGCTGATACCATTCTAGTTACACCCGTTTACATCACCCGGCGACCTGGTCCGCAGAGACTTTTTGAGATCAGCCCGTTTTGGCTTGCGTCTGAGAACGTGCTGACCGTTTTCAGGCCGTTCTGGAGGAGGGGATCGTCTCTAGAGCTACGCTGCTCAGAGCAGGGCCGCTTCCATTGCAGCCCCTTAGCGTTCCGTCTCGTGGCCCAGCGTGTCACGTTCGGTTGCGCTGATGTCCGCTGAGTGTGACTTCACATGCTGTGAGCAAATCGGTGCCAGCAGCACGGCTTCCGTGCGAGGGGCGGTGTGTTCCTTTGTGCTGTTCCTTCTTTAAGCAGCTCTGATCAGGTCACCTGTCAGTTCGGGCGGATGATGGGCACAGCTACACACTGAAACTGTTGCAAATCGCTTTGAGAGGAGGAATGTCGGGGAAGCGTTAGCATGTGCTTAGTCAGCCCAAACGCCACTGCTTAATTTGTAGGCTTGCTGCATCTGTTATGAAGGTAAAAAATGACACGAGCCCCAGCACCTTTTTCATTACAAATTAAGCCCTGCCAAACTCCCCAGTGGGGATGGAGGGGGGTTGGGGGTGTACACTCACAAGAGTGCCAAGGCCTAATACTTCAAACCCTCTGCAGGCTGAACGCCCATGGACTGCACTGGGAGTTGTGTGTGTGTTCTAGGGTGACCAGACAGCAAGTGTGAAAAATCGGGGCGGAGGGTAATAGGAGCCTATATAAGAAAACCCCCCAAATATCGGGACTGCCCCTATAAAATCAGCCACCCTAGTGTGTTCAGGGCTTACAGGAACTGAAGTAGTTCGAAAACTTGCCTCTTTCACCAAGAGAGGTTGGTTGAATAAAAGATATGACCTCCGCCCACCGCGTCTCACTCAGGAGCTAGTAAAATCTTTTCCCCAGCTCGGCCGCTGACCTGCTGTGTGACTTCAGGCAAGTCACTTTCCCCTTTCCGTGCCTCAGTTTACCTCTCCGGGGAACCTCTTTCCCTTGTATGACACTTTTGACCATTTTAGCCTTAATTGTTAAATGACCTAGACTTTGTTTAGACACACAAGTTGTGTCACTTTCACCATTCCAGTACAGTTAAAACAATACAACCCCCCCATTGTGTGGCTGCTCTTATATAGGTATACAAATGCTTAAACCAATACAGCTGTTCCTATAGTGGAAGAGGAATACTGGTATATCGATTTTAAAAAATCACATTCTTATCTTGTATAGTTAGACTGGGTCAAAAATCTGAGCATAAGCTAGGCCTAAGTTCCCCTTCCCCTTAAAAAGTCTTTTACACCATTGCAAAGGGCATGCAAACTGAATGTAAAATGCTACCCGCTCAGAGTGTACACCTATCTTGTACTGGGGTAAATGATTGCTCAAAGTGCAGGGCAATTAGAGAATCAGGATCACTAATTTAGGCTCAGATCAGAGTTACAGAGCAAACCGTTTACCTGCCTCTGAAATGCTTTCGTTTCTGGGGTGGAACCTGGCAGGTGCTTAACCGTGCATAGTAATAGGAAGTGATGCAGAAAAGTATCATCAGTTGCAACTGCTGGAGGAGTTTAGGGAGATGGGATGCAATTACCCGCACTGGATTTTGTACCTTGTATGAAAGACTAAAATAACAATTAAACAAACTTAGATAGTCTGTTTCTTTAAATTGGCCTCCAACTTTGTGCCCATAATCAGTTGTGGGTGCAAATTTGTGAGCACAGTGGTGGGTGCAACGGATGGCTTTTAGACCTCTAAATTATTATTACAGCAGTGCCTAGATGTCCAAATCAGGTTGGGGCCTATTGTGTTAGGCGCTGTACATACACATATTAAAAGACAGCTCCTGCCTTACAGAGCTTGTAATCTAAGTAGTCAAGACAGAAGGAAAGGAAGTATTATCATCATCCTTGTTTTTATAGACCGGGAGAAGTGAGACCAGGGGAAATCATGAAGTGATTTGCCCAAGGTGTCACAAGCAGCCTGTGGCAGAGCCGGGATCTGAACCCAGAGCTGCCAAATGCCAGCTCAGCTCTTTAATGTCTCGAATACCTGATTGTACTGACCATTCAGGTAGCTAGATGCCTGCAGACCTGCGCCTGCCATTGATTGAGGCCCGCACAATTCATTGTTCTTGCAAAACCTGGGACTCCTTTAAAAAATCTGGCCCTACAATTCCACAGGTGGGAAGAGTTCATTTGTTTTTGCTGAATGAATCCAGCCCTTGGTTCAGGGATGATCAATTTTCCCCCAATGTGTTTCTTAGGAAGGATACTTCTTTTTTTGTTTTCTGACTGAAATGCCTCATGACTTGAAAGAGACATTCTTAGGACAATCCTTAAGCTTAGTGGCATGTGGAGAATTTCAAGCAGCAGCACGTAGATTCAAATCTCCTCTTTATTTCTGAAGTAGCATTTGGTTATTTGCTCTGGGGAAAACTCATAGTGGAGCAAAGAAAACCCAGAGGAGCAAACTAGATAAAATGCTGATGTTTGGTGCCCTGTACAACCCATGTCTCCGTGAGCCAAGACAGTTTGTAGCAGTGTTTCCAACTTTTATGATCCCTGATGCTTTTCTTAAAGTCCCAGCTCCTGGAGTCAGGTGATTAGGTGAAAATCTCAGCTTCTGATTGTTTTTTAAAAGTAAGTTTCTAGCCCTTCTGGTTGCAAAGAAGATGCAATCCCTGAAGGATCCAGCACTGGAGAGCAAATGAAAAGAACCCTCACATTTATTTATTTTTCAAAAAAATCTCATGATTAGAAAGCCCATCTCAGGATTTCTTGGGGGCTGGCTCATAATAGCTGAATGCTTGGAGTTGGCACTATGCATCCAAAAATGAAGACTCAGCATCCGCTCTTCTCTGGAAGATTCTTTTATTATTATTATGGCAAACAGAGGCCCTAACCCAGATCGTTGTGCTAGTCTCTGTACAAACACACATACACAAATGCAGAGTGTCCATGGCCTGTTATCCTTATAATCTCAGGCCCTGATCCTGGAGAGACTTGCACATGTGGTTAACTTCCTGCACTGTGAATAGTCCCATTGAAATCACAGGGGTAATGTTCAGTACCAGGTGCAGGTCTTTGCTGGATCGGGGCCTAAATTGGTAGCATGGGAAGGAAGGACTCTTCTCCTTTCTTATAGACTGCAGAGGGAAGCACAGAGACACCGAGGGCCAGATTTTCAAAGTATTTCGCCACCTAACCATGCAGATACAATTTTGAAAGCTCTTGTGCAGGTTAGGTGCCTAACTCTTATTGATATCAATTTGTTGTTAAGCTCCTAAATGCCTTTGAAAATCTAGCCCTGCAGCTGAAATCCACGAAAGGACTTAGGTGCCTGACTTCAAGAGAGGGTTAGAAACAGAAGAACGGCCACAATGGGTCAGTCCATCTAGTCCAATGTCCTGTCTTCCGACAGTGGCCAGTGCCAGGTGCCCCAGAGGGAATGAACAGAACAGGGAATCATCAAGTGATCCATCCCCTGTTGCCCATTCCCAGCTTCTGGCAAACAGAGGCTAGGGACACCATCCCTGCCCATCCTGGCTAATAGCCATTGATGGACTTATCCTCCATGAATGTATCTAGTTCTTTTTTGAACCCTGGTCTAGTCCTGGCCTTCACAACATCCTCTGGCAAGGAGTTCCACAGGTTGACTGTGCATTGAGTGAAGAAGTACTTCCTTTTGTTTATTTTAAACCTGCTGCCTATTAATTTCATTGGGTGACCCTTAGTTCGTGTGTCAGGAGAAGGAGTAAATAACACCTCCTGATTTACTTTCTCCACACTAGTCACAATTTCATAGACCTCTATCATATCCCCCCCTTAGTCGTCTCTTTTCCAAGCTGAAAAGTCCCTGTGTTGTTGTTCTCTCCTCGGATGGAAGCCGTTCCATACCCCTCCTCATATTTGTTGCCCTTTTCTGTACCTTTTCCAAATCCAATGTATCTTTTTTGAGATGGGGTGACCACATCTGCATGCAGTATTCCAGATGTGGGTGTACCATGGAGTTATATAGCAGAGCTTGATGCCAACCTCCCGGAGAGGAGCAGGGCTTGGGTCACATCCCTCTCTTCAGCTGCTCCCCTTGGCTAGCTTAGGCAGCACCCGATGTAGCACGCTGGCTTTTGGGGCTCCCGTTCTGAAGCCCCCCTCACTCCCCATGCATTGTATAGGGAGCCTGGGCACCGAGCTCAGGGCTTGTGGATTCCACTGGGTGGCAAAGGCATCTGAAAGTTACAGGCTGTGATTTTCAGCATGGCAACACCCGAGTCCCTTTGTGGGTTTGGGCATTAGGGACGTCCCCAGGAAATGTGTAGGCAGGCTAGAGATGGATCCCAGAGACCCGAAGCCCAGTCCAGCACTTTAACAACAGAGCTATTCTTCCTTTTAAAGGCCTGGCCCTTTTTACTGGGATTCATTTCTATTTGCAACATCCTATTTCAAAAAACTGATTCCTGACAGTGGCTAAATCAAAGAGGGACTCCCAGCAAATACACACATACCAAGCAGTGATCAAAGATCGCCCGGGTAAAGGACTCTTTTTTTGTTACAATCCCCTTCTTAAAGCCGGTTGGAATACCTCCCTGCTGTTCATGGCAGAGCAGGTAAGCCATTCATTTGAACAAAGAGGTACATGCCATGCATCACAGCCACACCTGGGAAGCCCAGCCCCGGCATTGCACCAGACAACTTGGGGGTTGATGTTCCATATTCCATAAAGTAGAGTAATTAAGAATTACCAGTTGCGATGACTTCAAACAGAGTGACTCCAGGAAATAAGCCCCTTCTTTATAATTAGTGGGATTTCCTCTGCATCAGATGGAGGATTGATTTTTTTTTTTTTAATCTGCTCACATGCTTTTGATTTGGGTGCTCAGCTCACTTGTACCAGCTGCTTCCCCCCCTGCTCCTTCCGATAAAGCCCTAGCAAAGGAGATTTCAGGGAGGCATGACCTGGCCTGAAATCTAGGATTTTCTTTTTTGATTTGTATAACTTTTTAAAAAAGTCCCCATAATAATAATACTAAAAAAATCAGCATGTGCCCAGGTCAAAATGCTTGCATTGCCCCACCTGTACCCCCTCTGTCTGATCATTTCTGATTCATGTGCTATATGACCTGGCCACAGCTCTGCACTGTCCAACATGCAAAATTTTGCTCTCAGTATAAATCTAGTGTAACCCTGTTAACGTCAGTGAATTTAGTCCTTATCTGCCCCAGAGCAGCAGAGATCAGAATTTGAACTCTTGTCTGTAAAACATGTGACAATCAATTGCGTAAGCCATAAGACACAACAAAATGACTGATGTGGGAAGAATTTGTTTACAGGGCTATTGTCATAGACTCATAGATTATCAGGGTTGGAAGGGACCTCAGGAGGTCATCTAGTCCCACCCCCTGCTCAAAGCAGGACCAATCCCCAACTAAGTCATCAAGTAGATAAAGCTTTAAATGCAGGTTCTGGTAACAGTTATTTATCATTGGTGCTACAGAAGCAACCAAAAATCAGGTCCCCATTGTGCTAGATGCTAGAAGTGTGCAGAGAATGGAAATTGCATTTCATGGAAGATTTTGAAATTCCGATTAGGAACAAAACCTGCACATTTCAAAATTCTTCACAAAATGGAAATTCTGAAAAAAAAAAATACACTTCGAGTCAGTCAGAATGATTCATTTCTATTTTGACTCGTACAAATTGCCTAGGATCTAATGATAGACTAGACTACAAAAATTATTTAAAAAAAAGGCTAAACCAAAAGTCGTTTTGAAAGGGAAAACTCAAAACGTTTCCGGTTCAGTGTTGCCGGAACTATTTGCCCTCTTCTCTTTTTTCCCCAACCTCAATGAAATGGCAGTGGATTTGCCGCTGTTTTGCCAAGCGTTCTGATTGCGACAGAACTGCATTGTCCGATGGAAAACAAAGTCCATTGCCCTTTTTCTGCCCAGCTCTTCTGAGAGCGGTATGTGCCCAAAGGAGACGGTCTGTGCTCAGTGCGTTTCCAATCTAATTACACCTCTATCCCGATCGAATGCTGTCCTCAGGAGCCAAAAAAATCTTACTGTGTTATAGATGAAACTGCGTTATATTAAACTTGCTTTGATCCACTGGAGTGCACAGTCCTGCCCCCCTGGAGCGCTGCTTTACCGCGTTATATCCAAATTTGTGTTATATAGGGATAGAGGTGTAGTTGAAGGATTATTCCCCCATTTTACAGAGGCACACAGACATTAAGTAACTTGCCCAAGGTCACAAAGCGACTCAGATGGAGCTGGGATCTGAACTCGCAGCTCCTCGGACCCTCCTGTGGAGTCAGTTTCTTTGGAAGAGTGTTTGTGAAGCAGCATGGGCCAGTGGACAATGCGGCAGACTAGGAGCCCTGGGTTCTGTTTCCGCCTCTTGCCTGCTGTGTGGTCTTGAGGAAAGTTACTCCACTGCTCTGTGCCTCAGTTTCCCCTCTTGCTCTTTGGCTCTATTTGGATTGTAAGCTCTTTGGGACAGGGCTGTCTCTCACTATGTATCTGCACGGTGCCCCCCATGCTACTGTATTAGAAAACAATAGTAAGTGGAAACAGTGAATTTTAAGCCAGTACATTATTTACTCTTAATATTCACAAAAGTCATTATTTATTATTCGTATTCATAGAAAGCAAATTTTCTGTTTGAGCGGCAGACACCTGCTTCCAATCGGACCGGAACCACCCCATGTGACCTCTGCATCCAATCAAAAGAGCTGGATTATCGAGCTGTTACAATGAACCGCTCCAGGGCATGAGTTATTTGTGGGAAATTCTTGGGTGAAACCTTCCGAGAAAATTGCAGATGGGGAAAAAAGGGCAAAATGCAGGGAATAAATTCTTCCTGGCTCTGGTGGGAACAATCAGCGAGAGAGCACCAGGTCTCTGTGGCCGGATGCTGACCGTAGGCAAAGTCAGCACATGCCATATTCTCAGCTGGTGCCAATTGGAGTAGCTCCCAATGATTTCACCAGAGTTAAGCCTTATGTGTCTGTTCCCGTAGTGCTGTCATTGTAGCTGCAGTGGTCCTGTGTGCCCAGGTGAAATTCATGGTACTTCAATGGCTGTGTGAGGGTATGTCTACACTACGAAATTAGTTCGAATTTATAGAAGCCGGTTTTATTGAAATCGGTTGTATACAGCCGATTGTGTGTGTCCACACAATACAATGCTCTAGGTGCTCTAGTCGGCGGACCGCGTCCACAGTACGAGGCTAGTGTCGACTTCCGGAGCATTGCACTATGGGTAGCTATCCCAGAGCTATCCCACAGTTCCCGCAGTCTCTGCCACCCTTGGAATTCTGGGTTGAGATCCCAATGCCCGGATGATGCAAAACAGTGTCGCGGGCGGTTCTGGGTACGTGTCGTCAGGCCCCTCCCTCCCCCGTCACAGCAACGGCAGACAATAGATTCGCGCCTTTTTACCTGGGTTACCTGGGTTACCTGTGCAGACAACATGGAGCCCGCTCAGCACAGCTGAGCTCACCGTCACCATATGTCCTCTGGGTGCCGGCAGACGTGGGACTGCATTGCTACACAGCAGCAGCTGCTAACTGCCTTTTGGCGGTAGACGGTGCAGTAGACTGGTAGCCTTCATCGGCGATCTGGGTGCTGGCAGCCGTGGGGCTTGCCTTTTGGCAGTAAATGGTGTATTATGACTGTTAGCCGGCCTATTACAAGTCGGGTCATCGCACATTAGCAGAGTCTTCCCTGAGCAGCAGCTCGTGCAATAGGCCTGAAGACCATCGTCATACACCGCCCCGTATTTGCTGCCAAGCACCCAGAAAGATGCCGAGGGCTATCAGTCACGCTGCACCGTCGTCTTAAGATGTAAAAAAATAGATTTTCTCTGTATTCATTTGCTTCCCCCTCCCTCCGTCAAATGAATGGCCTGCTAAACCCAGGGTTTTCAGTTTAATCTTTGGGGGGGACCAGTCTGTGACAGTTGTTTGTGTCTCTCCCTGATGCACAGCCACCGTTCTTTATTTTAATTCCCTGTGCCTGTACGCCATGTCGTCACTCGGCCCGCCCTCCCTCCTTCCCCTAGGCCGTCAGATACTACGTTTGCGCCACAGCTCGAGCCGAGAAGCGGTTCGCGCCTTTTCTTTGAATTCTGGGTTGAGATCCCAATGCCCGGATGATGCAAAACAGTGTCGCGGGCGGTTCTGGGTACGTGTCGTCAGGCCCCTCCCCCCTCGTCACAGCAACGGCAGACAATAGATTCGCGCCTTTTTACCTGGGTTACCTGTGCAGACAACATACCATGGCAAGCATGGAGCCCGCTCAGCTCAGCTGAGCTCACCGTCACCATATGTCCTCTGGGTGCCGGCAGACGTGGGACTGCATTGCTACACAGCAGCAGCTGCTAACTGCCTTTTGGCGGTAGACGGTGTAGCATGAGTGATAGCCGTGGGGCTGGCAGCCGTAGGGCTGCATTGCACCAGCCCCTTGCAGGCAATGGTATATTATGACTGGTACCCATCGTCGTCGTACTGGTATGGCTGTCAATCATGGCCACCTGGGCAGACATGCTACTGTTTCGATGATGACGGTTACCAGTCATAATATACTATTTTCTGCCAATTGCCCAATATTGTCCGCTAAGCACCCAGAAGAGGCCGAGGGCGATGCTGGGTGCTGGCGGACGTGGGGCTGGCAGACGTGGGGCTGCATTGCTACACAGCAGCAGCCCCTTGCCTTTTGGCAGATGATGGTATTTTATGATTGGTACCCATCATCATCGTACTGGAGAGGCTATCACTCATGCTGCACCGTCGGCTGCCACCTTAAGATGTAAAAAATAGATTTGTTCTGTGTTCATTTGCTTCCCCTTCCTCCGTGAAATCAATGGCCTGCTAAGCCCAGGGTTTCCAGTTTAATCTTTGGGGGGACCATTCTGTGTGACAGTTGTTTGTGTCTCTCCCTGTTCCTGTACCTGTACGCCATGTCGTCACTCGGCCCTCCCTCCCTCCCGCCCTCCTTCTCCTGGTCCATCAGATACTACTTTCGCGCCTTTTTTCTGACCAGGCGCCATAGCTAGCACTGGGATCATGGAGCCCGCTCAGATCATGGAGCCCGCTCAGATCACCGCGGCAATTATGAGCACTATGAACACCACGCGCATTGTCCTGGAGTATATGCAGAGCCAGAACATGCCAAGGCGAAACCCGGACCAGGCGAGGAGGCGATTGCAGCACGGCGACGAGAGTGATGAGGAAATTGACATGGCCATAGACCTCTCACAAGGCACAGGCCCCAGCAATGTGGAAATCATGGTGTCACTGGGGCAGGTTGATACCGTGGAACGCCGATTCTGGGCCCGGGAAAGAAGCACAGACTGGTGGGACCGCATCGTGCTGCAGGTCTGGGACGATTCCCAGTGGCTGCGAAACTTTCGCATGCGTAAGGGCACTTTCATGGAACTTTGTGACTTGCTTTCCCCTGCCCTGAAACGCCAGGATACCAAGATGAGAGCAGCCCTCACAGTTGAGAAGCGCGTGGCGATAGCCCTGTGGAAGCTTGCAACGCCAGACAGCTACCGGTCAGTCGGGAATCAATTTGGAGTGGGCAAATCTACGGTGGGGGCTGCTGTGATCCAATTTGCCAGGGCAATGAAAGACCTGGTGATAGCAAGGGTAGTGACTCTGGGCAACGTGCAGTCAATAGTGGATGGTTTTGCTGAAATGGGATTCCCAAACTGTGGCGGGGCCATAGACGGAACCCATATCCCTATCTTGTCACCGGAGCACCAAGCCACCGACTACGTAAACCGCAAGGGGTACTTTTCAATGGTGCTGCAAGCCCTGGTGGATCACAAGGGACGTTTCACCAACATCAACGTGGGATGGCCGGGAAAGGTACATGATGCTCGCGTCTTCAGGAACTCTGCTCTGTTTCGAAAGCTGGAGGAAGGGACTTTCTTCCCGGACCAGAAAGTGACCATTGGGGATGTTGAAATGCCTATCGTGATCCTTGGGGACCCAGCCTACCCCTTAATGCCATGGCTCATGAAGCCGTACACAGGCAGCCTGGACAGGAGTCAGGACCTGTTCAACTACAGGCTGAGCAAGTGCCGAATGGTGGTGGAATGTGCATTTGGACGTTTAAAAGCGCGCTGGCGCAGCTTACTGACTCGCTCAGACCTCAGCGAAAAGAATATCCCCATTGTTATTGCTGCTTGCTGTGCGCTCCACAATATCTGTGAGAGTAAGGGGGAGACCTTTATGGCGGGGTGGGAGGTTGAGGCAACTCGCCTGGCCGCTGATTACGCGCAGCCAGACACCAGGGCGGTTAGAGGAGCACAGCAGGGCGCGGTGCGCATCAGAGAAGCTTTGAAAACGAGTTTTGTGACTGGCCAGGCTACTGTGTGAAACTTCTGTTTGTTTCTCCTTGATGAACCCTCCAACCCCCCCCCCCCCGACCCGGTTCACTCTACTTCCCTGTAAACCAACCACCCCACCCCACCCTCCCCTCCCCTCCCGCTTGCAGAGGCAATAAAGTCATTGTTTTTTCACATTCATGCATTCTTTATTAGTTCCTTACAGAGGTGGGGGGATAATTGCCAAGGTAGCTGGGATGGGTGGGGGAGGAGGGATGGAAAAGGACACACTGCATTTTAAAACTTTAACTCTTATTGAAGCCCAGCCTTCTGATGCTTGGGCGATCATCTGGGGTGGAGTGACTGGGTGGCCGGAGGCCCCCCCACCGTGTTCTTGGGCGACTGGGTGAGGAGGCTATGGAACTTGGGGAGGAGGGCTGTTGGTTACACAGGGGCTGTAGCGGCAGTCTCTGCTCCTGCTGCCTTTCCTGCAGCTCAACCATACGCTCGAGCATATCACTTTGATGCTCCAGCAGACGGAGCATTGCCTCTTGCCGTCTGTCTGCAAGCTGACGCCACCTATCATCTTCAGCCCGCCACCTCTCCTCTCGTTCATGTTGGGCTTTTCTCATCTCCGACATTGACTGCCTCCACACATTCTGCTGTGCTCTATCAGCCTGGGCGGACATCTGCAGCTCCGTGAACATCTCGTCCCTCGTCTTACGTTTTCTCTTTCTAATGTTCACGAGCCTCTGCGAAGGAGAAACATTTGCAGCTGGTGGAGGAGAAGGGAGAGGTGGTTAAAAAAGACACATTTTAGGGAACAATGGGTACACTCTTTCATTACAAGGTCGCATATTTCGGCTTGCAGGCAGCCATCGTAGGCCACAGTGTTTTGGCTTTTTTAACCTTCTTAACATGTGGGAAAGGTTGCAAACAGCAGCGCATTTCCCATATCAAGGATGAATTGGGTTGTCCATTTAAAATGGGGTTTCAATGTGAAAGGAGGGGGCTGCGGTTTCCCGGTTAACATGCGGCACAAACACAAGTAAACCACCCCCCCCACACACACACGATTCTCTGGGATGATCACTTCACCCCTCCCCCCCACCGCGTGGTTAACAGCGGGGAACATTTCTGGTCAGAATAGCAGGAACGGGCGCCTCTGAATGTCCCCCTTAATAAAATCACCCCATTTCAACCAGGAGAGCTTTCTGGAGATGTCCCTGGAGGATTTCCGCTCCATCCCCATACACGTTAACAGACTTGCTTGCTTTTTTTTTGTAATGTTTACAAATATTTACAAAGTTACACTCACCAGAGGTCTCCTGTGTGCCCTGAGGGTCTTGGGTGAGTTCGGGGGTTACTGGTTCCAGGTCCAGGGTCACAAACATATCCTGGCTGTTGGGGAAACCGGTTTCTCCGCTTCCTTGCTGCTGTGAGCTACCTACAGTACCTCCATCGTCATCTTCCTCGTTCCCCGAACCGTCTTCCCTGTGTGTTTCTCCAGTGAGAGAGTCATAGCACACGGTTGGGGTAGTGGTGGCTGCACCCCCTAGGATCGCATGCAGCTCCGCGTAGTAGCGGCAAGTTTGCGGCTCTGCCCCGGACCTTCCGTTTGCTTCTCTGGCTTTGTGGTAGGCTTGCCGTAGCTCCTTAATTTTCACGCGGCACTGCTGTGTGTCCCTGTTATGGCCTCGGTCCTTCATGGCCTTGGAGATCTTTTCTAATACTTTTCCATTTCTTTTACTGCTACGGAGTTCAGCTATCACTGCTTCATCTCCCCATATGGCGAGCAGATCTCGTACCTCCCGTTCGGTCCATGCTGGAGCTCTTTTGCGATCCTGGGAGGACTCCATCACGGTTACCTGTGCTGATGAGCTCTGCGTGGTCACCTGTGCTCTCCACGCTGGGCAAACAGGAAATGAAATTCAAACCTTCGCGGGTCTTTTCCTGTCTACCTGGTCAGTGCATCTGAGTTGAGAGCGCTGTCCAGAGCGGTCACAATGAAGCACTGTGGGATAGCTCCCGGAGGCCAATAACATCGAATTCCGTCCACACTACCCCAATTCCGACCCGCAAAGGCCGGTTTTATCGCTAATCCCCTCATCGGAGGTGGTGTAAAGAAACCGGTTTAAAGGGCCCTTTAAGTCGAAAGAAAGGACCTCGTTGTGTGGACGTGTCCAGGCTTAATTCGGTTTAACGCTGCTAAAGCCGACCTAAACCCGTAGTGTAGACCAGGCCTCAGGGACCCACTGACATGCGTCTGATGAAGTGGGCATTCACCCACGAAAGCTTATGCTCCAATACATCTGTTAGTCTTAAAGGTGCCACAGGACTCTCTGTTGCTTTTTACGGATCCAGACTAACACGGCCACCCCGCTGATACTGGCTAAACAGTTCTTTCACTGTCCCTATGAACTGTGGAGAGGAGCTTCAAGCCAGCCCTGCATAGGCTGGTGTGGAAGGCTGTCAAGGCTGCTTCCCCACTCTGAACTTTAGGGTACAAATGTGGGGGCCTGCATGAAAACTTCTAAGTTTAACTACCAGCTTAGATCTGGTCCGCTGCCACCATCCCAAAGTGCTAATTCCCTTCCCTGGGTAGCCTTGAGAGACTCTTCACCAATTCCCTGGTGAATACAGATCCAACCCCCTTGGATCTAAAACCAAGGAAAAATCAATCAGGTTCTTAAAAAGAAGGCTTTTAATTAAAGAAAAAGGTAAAAATCATCTTTGTAAAATCAGGATGGAAAATAACTTTACAGGGTATTCAAACTTAAAGAGCCCAGAGGAACCCCCTCTAGCCTTAGGTTCAAAGTTACAGCAAACAGAGATAAACACTCTAGCAAAAAGGTACATTTACAGTTTGAGAAAACAAAGATAAAAACTAACACGCCTTGCCTGGCTGTTTACTTACAAGTTTGAAATATGAGAGACTTGTTCAGAAAGATTTGGAGAGCCTGGATTGATGTCTTGGTCCCTCTGAGTCCCAAGAGTGAACCCCCCCAAAAACAAAGAGCACAAACAAAAGGCTTCCCCCCACCAAGATTTGAAAGTATCATGTCCCCTTATTGGTCCTTTGGGTCAGGTGTCAGCCAGATTACCTGAGCTTCTTAACCCTTTACAGGTAAAAGGATTTTTGGAGTCTCTGGCCAGGAGGGATTTTATAGTATTGTACCCAGGAGGGCTGTTACCCTTCCCTTTATAGTTATGACAAAGGTCAATATGGTTTGGCCAGCTGAGGCCACGTTTATGACTCCAGTGGCCTTTGGATCCTTATAGGATGGGCGATCATATGGTTAAAGCACTGAGTTGGGACTCTTGAAACCTGTGTGGCATTCCTGCCCCCTGCCACACGCTCCCTGCGTGCTCTTGGGCAAGTCACTTAATCTTTCTGTGCCTCAGTTTCCCAACTGTAAGAAGGGGATAATAATTTTCACACCCCTTGTCTATTTAGCTTTTCAGGGCAGGGACTGTCAAACTATGTGACCGTACAGCCCCTAGCACAATGGGGATTTAGTGGATGATTTCAGCAAGTAGCATGGAATAGCACTGTGGGAAGGGCATAGGGCAAACCAACCACTGCGGTGTGTACCCTAATATCCAGGCTTGGGGGATATTGGACTCCAGGCTGGAGTCCATAGGTAGGTACATAGAGTACCAGTTTAGTATGCCCATGGCATGCCTCTTCCCTGTCTGGAGTGGTGTCGAACACAGATTGTATAATTAGGGAGCCGGTGAATAGGTAACTGTACAATTATGCAAATAGTGATCAAAATCACTGTTTTCAGCAGAAATGCCTGAAGATCAAGACAGAAGCTTCATGCAACCTTAATTTAATCTGGTCCTGCAGGAGAGGGGAGGTCTGATATATGACCCAACCTCATGCCTGTCTCGGTTTAGCAAGGATGGGGGGCAGGGGAAGACAGCAATGCTTTAGCATGCTAAGAAAGCCCCGTGGCATGGGTGGACAGGGAAAAAATGATCTTGAGATCCCTTTAATCTATTGATAAAACGTTTTTAAAAAATGGAAGTGTTGATATTTAGAGTGTTTTTGCTTTCTCTCCTTCTGATTTGCAGGTGAACGATGCAAGCCGGAAAGAAAGAATTTGATCATCAAAGAAATAAAGAGCAGCAAACTCCTAAAAACCTGGAAATCTGCGCTAATTGCTTCTGAATGTCTGTGTCTGAAAAATTATCAAATTGATGCCGTCGTGCTTTTTTTGACAGCCTGTCTGTTACAGTTTTTTTTTTTAAATATTCATGCACGGAAATCTAATTACTAGGCAAATTTAATGATAATGAAATGAAGGCACTTCAGCGGAAAGCGTGGGGACCCTGTTCATGTTTTCTCAGCCTCTGTCTTGTTCAGAATGTTTTTTTTTTTTTACGACTGCCTTTCTTGTACTTAAACAAAAAAAAATATGCCAAAAATAAAATGTGGATTGCTGAAAATGTTTGCGGCGTCTTCATTTTTAACGCCGTGGCAATTGCTGGCTGATTAGAGGAGTTTTGCAAAGATCAAACGAGACTAACCTGATCAGATCAGGCAGACGAACTATTACTAGTTTTGCCTTAAGATGGTTCTTAGAGGCCTCCACTGAGATGCGGGCCTCCTTGTGCTAAGTGATGGGCCTACCCGTAACAAGTGACAGGCTACCTGTCTTAGTTACTTCTATGGCCTCCGTAGCACTTGGGTCCCCTTAGCACATTTATCCTTACATCCCCATGGGAGGTAGGGCAGTGCTGTCATCCCCATTGTACAGATGGGAAAATAGAGGCACAGAGACACTAAGGCCCAGATCATCAAAGGGATTTAGGTGCCTGACTCCCATTTAAATCAATCAATGGGAGTTAGGCACCTCAATACCTTCGAAGAGCTGAACCTAGGTGCCGTGGCAAAAGTCACACAAGAGGCCTGGGCCTCAAATGCTGGCCTCGCAAGTCCAAGGCTAATTCCTTACCTGCTGACCCGTCCTTCCTCTCAGTCCCTGCCCCCGAGAATGTCCATTCTAAAGCAGAGTGTTAGACAAAGGGGAAAACAGAGGCACGTAGCGTCTCCCACAAGGTTGCATCTCAGGTCAGTCGCCAAGCACAGGAGAGCACCCATGTCTAGGGCTCTAACCATTGTGCCAGGCTGCCACAGTATACAATCATCTTAGCAACAGGGCTACTGGATGTATCTGTGACATGTTTTCTTTGTAACGAGGAATCCTCCCTGATCACATGGAGGTCCAGCGTTCAGACCCTCCCTGGCTCCCCCCTATGTCAGATGGTACCAGCTGTTGCACGATGCTTCACGGTGGCTTGACTCCTGACACACAGGTTGGTTTGAGAATTATATTAATAATGAACCCAGGGGGGCTTTATCCTGCTATCATCCCGTGGTGCTCAACAAACACCTGTCATTCCAAAGGATCCCAAAGTGTGTGTGTGTGTGTATGTGTGTATATATATGTGTGTGTGTGTGTGTGTGTATATCTATATACACCTCTACCCCGATAGAACGCTGTCCTCGGGAGCCAAAAAATCTTACCGCGTTATAGGTGAAACCGCATTGTATTGAACTTGCTTTGCTCCGC
This sequence comes from Trachemys scripta elegans, assembly GCF_013100865.1. Taxonomy (NCBI): domain Eukaryota; kingdom Metazoa; phylum Chordata; order Testudines; family Emydidae; genus Trachemys; species Trachemys scripta. The sequence continues at coordinate 10,035,732 of NC_048321.1, forward strand.
CGAAGCGCTCAGCCCCCTCCCCACCAGAGCGCTGCTTTACCGCATTATATCCAAATTCGTGTTATATCGGGTTGCGTTATATCGGGGTAGAGGTGTGTATATATATATATAGGAATCACTTTGCCCACTGCTGAAATTGCCTCATCCACCTCAGGGGTGGAACCTGTCAGGCAGCCTGGTATAACAGCATCCTCCAGTGATGTACAGCCGCTTAAATAAGGAAGGGACGTATGTGTGGATGCTCGAAAGCTGGTCTCTTTCCCCCACAGAAGCTGGTCCAATAAAATATATTACCTCCCCCACCTGGTCTTTCTAATATCCTGGGACCAACATGGCTAAAACTAGACTGCCAGCAACAGTGATTTCCATGGAAGTGACAAGCCTGAATGCCTTGGTGGATTTGGGTCTTATGAGACTGAGAGAAGATGAACGGGACTGGGGCGTAAGACCCTTTTATGCTGCCTGGGCGGTATAAAGGGGCCTCAGTGTAAACGAACATTTAGGTGTATGGAGTTCAGTTCTAGATCTGGGGTCTGGATTCAGGATTGTGGCTTAGACTCATTCCCACCTGTTGGCTACGAATTGTGAACTTTCAGGGCAAGATTGGGCCAAGTTCCAGATGAACCTTGGGGAAGTTGGGAGGGAGGCTGGGGGATTTATAGTGTACCTATGGAGCTGCTGGTAACACACAGACCAGTAGGCTGGTGCAGGGGGTCGGGCACTAGCCTCAGACTTTGGAGAGCTAAGTTCAACTTCTGGCTCTGATACCGAGCGTATGATCTTGGCCAAGTCACTGAACCTCAGTTTTCCATCTGGACAATGGGGATTGTGGTACCGCTCTCCCTCACAAGGATAAATACACTAAAGTTTGTGGGATGCTCAGATGTGACGGGGATAAGTACTTGAGCTATCTAGACAAACACAACACCGGTTATGGTGAATAACCATGCAGAATTCAAAGGGTAGTGGGTGCCAAAACACACATGAAGTGGCCATATGAACAGAAACTGATGGGTTACAGCCAGCTTCATATGCAGAGCCCTGCTGATATATTCAATATTGCAACATACTTCCCTTAACACCCATGCGTGTAGTGACTGGAAATAAACACATGCTCTAAAACAAGGGTCCTGAGACACAGAATTGGGAGAGGGATTCAGATCAAAGTCTGAGTGTGCTTTGGCTTGTGGGTACCGGTGTAGCCAGCAATAGAGAGTCGCACACACTGCAACGTTTGCTCTAGATCCAAAACTCAGCTGCCTGGAGGGGCTCACAGTGATGCTTATGTAGAACCAACAGTGAGGAAAAGCAAGCTGATTGGCTTGGTGGGCTCTCAATCACACAGAGAGACAAAGGCGGGACTTCCCAGCAAAGGGTTCTGGGTAGGGAATCCCTTTATAAAACGCCCTGGCTTAGGGCTGGCAGTCAGAGTGGCTGGAGGAAGGAGACCCTGGAGCTGTTGGAGTTCTGTGTTGGAAAATGTTCTGTGGTTGGTGTGTTTGTTTTTTAACTCTGTCTTGGTATGATATTTTTCTAAACCCTCCAAATTGTGTCTTGCTACTCTAGTGGATGGCCTGGCTGTTGTAGTCTGCCACAGCCGGACTTCTTGTTGTGGGTCAGGCCTATCTCTGTTTAAATAACAAATGCTAATTCAGCAGCAGAATTAGCATACATAGCCACTGGTGAGTTTCTAGCTCTTTAAAGCCAGCAGGAACCATGGTGATCATCCAGTCTGAATAGCACAAACCAGAGAATTTTATCCACGAGTCCCTCCATTAAGCCCCTATCTTGTGGTGGAGCTAGAAGATGTCCACAGAAAGATGTCTAATCTTGAATTTAAACCCTTCAGATGATGGAGAATCTACCACATGCTTTGGGAAGTTTTCCAATGGTTACTTAGCATGACTGTTAAGAAGTAGCACCTTATTTCTAGCCTGCGTTTATCTAGCTTCAGGTTCCAGCTATTGGGATCGCTTTATGACTTTGTCTGCTAGATTAAAGAGTTTTCTACTACCAGAAATCTATTCCCTGTATCGGTACCTCTACACAATGACTAAATCGCCTCTCAAACCTCCATTTCTAAAATTACAGATTGCTACCTTAAAACAAAGCAAGGAGGCTGAAAAATCAATGCCTCTTGTGTTTGACTGGGTTAGGGGCTGGGATCTGTCTCTCATTCTGGTTCTGTGTTGGCGTTAGTCTGTGGATTCCCACCCGCGCAAGTGAGACTCTGCATTGTGAGAGCTGATTTCTGATCTTGGGTGGGGGTTTCCCATTCAGAGTATGACTTTCCCTTAGGGAACTCAATGACTGAAGTCCAGGCACCTGATTCTGCTTTACCTTGCTCTTTGCCCAGTCATTCACGAGTCCAAAAAGCTAACGTTCTGACCTGGTTTCATTTTCTACCTGCTTCATGCTGGTGGACATGACTGCGGGAGGTGCAGGGCGCTGGAGAATCCGGTCCAGGAGGTTGTGATCCTGGATGTCAAGGCTTGAAAGTGATTATTTAGCATTACTATTGCAGTAGTATTTGGGGACCTCAAGTGAGATCAGGTCCCCATTGTGCGAGGTAGTGCACATCCTCGTGGAAAGAGACAATCCCTGCCCTCTAGCGTTTACAATCTAAACGGACAGCACAGAGGAGAGAAGGTGTCCTCGTTCAGATTGGGGAAACTGAGGCCCAGAGAGATTAAGTGAACTGCCCCAGGTGATGCAGGGAGTTGGTAGCAGAGCCAGGAACTGAGCCTAGATCTCCTGAGTCCAACACCAATTCCTTAACCCACAAGGCTACCCTTCCTGTCTGTCTGGGGGGCGGGGGCAGGAGTCCTAGGACAGGTTGATACAAGTTTATCAAGGTTGAACATGCATCTCAGTTACCCATCTGTAAAATGTAGCTAATGCTGTGCTGGGTACTGCTCTGCTAGGGATGTCGTGAAGCAAAATTAATTCATGGAATGGGTTGAGCTCCTTTGATAGGGTCTGGAAGAACAGAGAGCCAGACCCCCAGCTGGTGTGACTGGCCCAGCACCACTGGAGTTGATGGGCCAGATGCTTAGCTGGAGTAAATTGGTGTAGCTCCCTTGGCAGTGATGGAGCCCCTCTGATTTACCCCAGTTGGGGATCTGGGTCAGAGTTTATGATCAGAGTGACAAAGAAGAATCAAAGGGGATGGGGGAAGGGAAGTCCTTTTTTGTCTGAGATCTGTCCATTTCAGCGAGGCTGGGGGGCATGTCTGCTGGGCTGGCATGAAAGGTGGAGTTGGGTGGAAGATGCCATCCTGACAAAGAGCTTTGCCACCCCATCTGGGAAACCACGCTACGAAGCCCTCTCTCCCCCTGGCAGGGTGCACCTGCCGGCAAGGCGCTGGGCTCTTTCTCTCGCGATTCAGAGAGCAGTGAATAGATACAAAGCACCGAGCGGCAGTGTTTTAAATTCTCTACGTCAATCGTTCCTGCGGTGGGCAAGGGCTGATTGTTTGGGATGAGACAGATTGTCTGCCACGCCATCTGCCGGCTCAGCGCTCGGGCCTGGAACTGGGGCAGATGTGGGCATCCACCATTCCAACAACACAGTGTGGAATAGAGATGCCCTGGGGGAAATAAGAGGGCAGGGATAAGACCCCAGCCATCATCCACACCCTCCCACCCTGGTGACCTCTGAAAACCACTTGTGCTATTGGCAACCATGGGCACTGCCTCAGATTCCTTCAGCTGGCCTCTGACGGAGAGATCCGGACCAATCAACTCATTGCTCCGCTCTGCACCCTTGCTGCTACCTGGACGTTTTCCACCTTCAGAACCTTGCTATGAGGGGGGGCGGAAATGCAGCACCCCTATCTACAAGCCAGTGTCCCCATGACCAGTCCATGGACCTGCACCGGTTCCTGAGATCTCCCTGACACTGTTCAGGAAGGCAGCAAGCCAGGCCCTGGTATCAAAAAGGTTGAGAAACACTGGATTAGACCACATGGCCATTACTTTAAACCGCAGGTGCAATGCCAATCTTCGATCACCTTAGTGGACTTTCTAATATACCCCCTTCAAATCTTTCAACTGGTCTCCTTTGGTTTCTACTGGGATTCAGTAGAGCCAGGAACCAGTAGAACTGTTGGCTCCATTCCAAAACCTAGTTGCCAATGGGAACCAACTGAGTTGCTCTCACAGAAGCATGCACTCTCTCTATTTATTTTGCTGAGCTCTTCTCGCGGCATTTATCATGCCAAAGTGACATTTTTCTATTCGTGAACCGCAGCCCGCCACGGTGATTATAATTGTTGCTAATTTCTTTCTCCTGCAATCAGGTTTGCACCTTGGCAGAAAACGACGGAGACCGCTCTGAGCGCCGCTGGCTACGAAAGGCAACTGAGGCATTAGGGAGTGAATTAGTAATGGGTTATGGGGCCTTTACCTCTGGGTCACCATGACACTTTATGGGTGAAACTCCCCCCCCCCCCCCCCCTCAGAAAAATGCAGATTTTGTTTGATCAAAATATGTAGAAAATTTGTGCCATTCTCCCCCCCTCCAATATTTTTGAAACAAAATGTTTCCCCTTTTCCATTCAAAATGACTTTTCATTTTGTGTTTTTTAAACAATTTTTTTTTTTTTTTTTTGAAAGAAAAAACCCTCAAACAAAACAAGTTTTTTGTTTTGGGTCGAACAAAACATTTTGTCCCACCTGACATGCATTTTATTTTTTTTTACTTCAATTTGCTGCAAAAAAAAAAAAATGGAAAAAGTTAATTTGGGGTTAACCTGAAATGATTTCTTCTTTAATTTTTCTGTTTGGCAACTAGTCGCTCTTGAAAATCTCGGTGCCAGCCTCAGAAGAAAGACCGAGGATTGAAGGAATGATAGAGGTTTTTCAGAGACTGGGAAATGCCCCAGCTGGGAGGAATACATCCCTTGTGCATGCATCTGGGTACTGGCATAATCAAGCCCGAGTGGGAGCTGCTGGGTGCTCAAATGCATTTGAATCAGGTCCCAGAGGTCGTGATCTGGGATGTCAAGGCTTGTACGTTATTTATCGTTACTATTGCAGTAGTATTTGGAGACCTCAGGGGAGATTAGGTCTTCCTTGCGCTAGGTACTGTACATCCACCTAGAGAGAATTCCACCTGCTCTTAAGCGCTCGCAATCTCAATAGAGAACACAGATGACAGAAGGACTCCTATCTCTGAGTGGCAGATGGAAAAGCTGAGGCCCAGAGAGATTTAAGTAAACGCAAGTGCCCCAGGTGACACGGAGTTGGCGGCAAAGCCAGCTCAGATCTGAGTCCAAGATCTGAGTGCTTTGGGAGAAGGGGGAGGGGAAGCATGGACAAAGGGAGAGAGGGAGGCAGGCGTCCTAGCAGAGAGGTTCATGCAAGTTTGAAGAAGGTAGGATTGCAGCTCAATTATCCATCTCTAAAATGTGGCTGGTGCTACCCACGGTACCGCCCTGTGAGGCTGAGTGAATCCCTATAATGCTTCGAGATCTTGAGGTAGAAGGTGTTCTACCAGCACAGAGGGCTGGCTTCCCTGGTTGGCATAAATCCGCATCGCTCCCTTGAAGTCACAGAGCCAGCCAATGGCAGCGGGTCTCTTTGGAAAACCCAGCCCTGTCTTAGATCCTAAGTGCTGGGAAAAGCCTACTCCTGGAGGATCAAGGTGAGGGGCATTTGAGATTTCAAGAGCCCGGTTAGCACAGAAGCTGAGGGGAGGGGGGGTCTCCTGGCAGGAAGGAAGGCGTTTACTCCACGAGGCTATTCAGTCTCTCAGGGAGAGCTCATGCAACCCCCTCCACCCTTACTCCCTACCAAAAATGGATCTAAGCTTCCTCCCACCCATTTATCTCAGGCCCTTGGCTTGTATGTCTCCTCGTTGGTATGTTAATGAGGGTTGTGGGCTTCCATGAAGCCCAAAGAGGTGTGTTTATCCATTAGGGCCACTCAGTGGCTGCCTGCTGCATTATCAACCCACTTGGCTAATTCCTGCCACTGAACTGGCTAGGCCTGAGCGGATCCTGGAGGGCGGTGGTGTGGGGCAGCGTGTGGGGCAAAGCGCAGATTTTGGGAGGGATAGTTCAGTGGTTTGAGCATTGGCCTGCTAACCCCAGGGTTGTGAGTTCAATCCTTAAGGGGGCCACTTAGGGATCTGGGGCAAAAATCAGTATGTGGTCCTGCTAGTGAAGGCAGGGGGCTGGACTCGATGACCCTTCAGGGTCCCTTCCAGTTCTAGGAGATAGGACTGTGTTCCATTGCAGCATGCCCGTCTCAAGGCCCCTTAACGTAGGAACAAGGAGACACTTGCTGAAATTAAAAGGTGGCACATTGGTTTTCAATCAAAGGAAAGACTTTTTCCACACTAGGCCTTGTTGGACTTTGGAACTCACCGCCACTGGAAGTCACTGAGGCCAAGAATGTAGCAAGATCCAAAGGGATTGGACAGCTACATGGATAACCTGAATATCCAAAGCTAGAATACTAATGCTAATGAATTTTGGAAGGGAAAATCAAAAATCTTGCTTCAGGGTTAAAGAAACTAACTATTAGAGATACAGTTATCCCATGTCTGTTACTGTGGGGGTTATACACCTTCCTCTGCAGTATGTGCTGCTGATCACTACCAGAGAGGATGCTGGACTAGATGGACATGGGTCTGACCCACTCTGCCAATCCCTTTGATTACATGCCCTCTGGCAGTGCAAAGGGGCCTTGAAGAGGTTAGGGGTCTATTACAGGAGAGGGTGGGCGAGATTCTGTAACCTGTGATGTGCAGGTCAGACTAGATGATCATGATGGTCCCTTCTGACCTTGAAGTCTATGAAGTTGGCATAATTTACAGGACCGACTAAGGGGATTCCTGAGTAAGAGGCTGGTGCCCTGAGCATTGGGCCGTCCTTCCTTTCCTCCTCTTCCTCGGAGGTGCACCCAAGTTCTTGTGCTGCCTTCACAGATGCTGGAAGAGGCGCTGTCCATGGTATTGTTAGAAATAGAGGGTGTGATGAGGAGCCCTTCCTCTGACTTCTTCGGGCTTTGGATCCGGCTTGCCAAGGGCTGTAACAGGACTGGAGCCCCGTGGGGTGGTCTGACTTTCTCACACTGTCCTTCCAACTGCACCTCCGATACCGGGGAACACCGTGACTGCTCTGTGCAGGGACGGCTGGGGCTCGGTCCGCCGTTCCTCTGCATCCCGTGCAGGCGTTGACACTGTGGCAAAGCACGTGCAGATCGTTGCCACTCTAATCCAGTTCTGCTCCTGCTTTGCACTGGTGTAAACATCTGCCCGGGGCTGCGGCAGGGCAGCGATGGCATAGGGGCAAATGGAGTGCAAAAGCCAAGCAAATCCGAATTGTAGGGCAGGGGTTGTCCTTCGGGTGAAGGTCCCTTCCTGCCCCCACCTTTTAAGTGTGAATCAAGCCTGCCCACTTTGCACTGGGGTAAACGACGATGCTACGGGCCCAATTCTCACTTACACTAAGGTCCCATGAGTGTAACGGGGCTTTAAAAGGAGTAGAAGGGTAAAGTGCATCCTCTAAGGGAGAGGTGTCAAGCTTCCATGTTGTAAACGAGAATTCAGACCAAGCAGCAGGACAATGGAGTATCCAGGGCCTGGCCTTTACTCTGGGGTCAGTAAGAGTAGATTTTAGCCCTCAGATTATTTAGACCAAAAAAAAAACATGGGTTGCAAAAGATTCCCAGAGTCTTCAAATAGTAACACGGGACCAAGAAAAAACCCTCCCATAAAACAAAGCCGTCGATTGTTCAGCCAACTAAAATTACCGGCACATCAAATAAAATATGTATAAGCATTCAACTAAAATTTGCATTGCAATAATGCTTTATTAAGCCCATTAGGAGATTAAAAGAATCAACCTGTTTGTTCCTGTTCACATCGTGAGGGAAATTTGCATTTCTTTCCCTACCTCTAACTAGCCTCTCTCCACTGCTTCTCTTGCAAGAGTCCTTTTTTTCTCAAGGAACCTAGCAAAGATGGCCCAGGAAAGAGGGGTGTGTGTGTGTGTGTGTGTTTTAAATCAAAGCACTTGACTTGCCTGCATGTTTGTCTGCATGAGTGTGCAGCAGAAGAGGGAGTAAATTGGAGAAGAAAGGATTCGTCTGCTCCCATTTCAGCTAAAATGGTTAATTAAGACAATAGAGGCTATGAAACAATTGGGGTCTGGTCTATGAATGGTTGTCTAGACTCTATAGTTCAACTGCACGTTCTGTCGGAATTTTAACTTGGTTCGTCTCTCCCCCGTTACCCCACCCCTTAGCCTATGTCCATCCATAAGTTCCTTTTCTCTTTTGTTTGTTTCGGGTTTTTTTTTTTGTTTTGTCCTTAAACAATTAATCTTTTGAGAGATCCCAGCTGGACTGACAGCTCTGCTTGTCTGAGGCCTTGCATTCACCGCAAAGCCACCTTCCCAGAGCCGAACACAGGGATCGTAAAAAAGGGGCATTATTGTTAAGTGTTTTCTCTCCCCCATGGTAAAGACGTGATTCTCACTGGCCCCCGGGGCCCAGCTCTGGCAGTGGAAAGGGACACCAGCCTGCCGCAACGGGGCCTCGGTGTGAATGAGAATCAGGTCGGGATCTTTTTCTTGCCCTCGGAGGAAACTTGATCGGGAGTTGCTAGTGCTCAAGCAGATCTGTAGGGATGTATAGAGCTAATTCTCACTGACCCAAAGGCCCAGATCCTCAAACATATTTACGTGCCTAACTCCTACTGGAGGGGATCTGGGCCTGCCACCACTCTGGCAACATAGCTAAGTGTAACTAACGACACCCAAGCTGTACTGTTTTATACCAGTATAGCTATTCCTGTATGGGAAGGAGAATTCGCTAACCTGGGAGTGGGGGTTTGATAGCCTTCAGCTACCTGCAGGGGGGCTCCAAAGAGGATGGAGCTCAGCTGATCTCAGTAGTGGCAGATGACAGAATAAGGAGCAATGGTCTCACGTTGCAGTGGGGGAGGCTTAGGTTGGATATCAGGAAACGCTATTTCACTAGGAGGGTGGTGAAGCACTGGAATGGGTCACCTAGGGAGGTGGTGGAATCTCCGTCCCTGGCTTGACAAAGCCCTGGCTGGGATGATTTAGTTGGGGTTTGGTCCTGCTTTGAGCAGGGGGTTGGACTAGATGACCTCTTGAGGTCTCTTCCAACCCTAATCCTCTATGATTAGGCACCTTTAATATCAGTCTCGCTGCATCCACGCTAGAGGTTGTACCAACATAACTGCATCTGTTAAAAATCACCCCCCGCAACAGAAAGGGTTGCCCTGCTCTGAGTTGTGCGTATGGCCCAGACCAGAATACAGCTGTAATACGTGCCTACTTTAAAGCCCCTCCACGTGGCTACAGTTGTGTAAATGAGACTCCATCAATACTTTTGGAAGAGTTTGAGATTAGAGTCAGAGTTTAAGGCCAAAAGGAACCAGCTGATCTGGCTTCCTGTATCTCACAGGCCACAGACCCCCCACCCCTCCCACCCCCGCCTCCCTTGGCACCAGCACATCAACCCCAACAACTTGAAGGAGACCACATTACTACAGCCCTCAGGAAACTAGACTATTCTGTGCCACAGGCAGAGAATAGGAGGGACCAAGATGCACCAGTGCTCAAGGTCCCCCCAGCTCCTGTCTCTGCTACTGCGATTCCAGTGGGACCTTGGGCAAATCTCTTGACTTCTCAGCGTGAAGTCCTCTGGAAATTTGTACTGAGAACGCTTCCCTGAATTGTGAATTTACACTAGCTGGGGGTCTGAGCCATCCTGCGCACTGCTGAAGGGGTGCGAAGGGGCTTGAATATAAATTAGATTCCGGCCCAAGGTGCAAGGCAATGGGACCTCCACGGGAAGCCACCGCAAGGAGCGCAACCTCTGGGCACGCAACGCTTTGCACTCAATCGTCGGGATGATGATTTTAAAAGCACACCAGAGCTCGGGTGGCTTTCTCCGGTAGCGACTCCCTTCTTACTTTCAGGGGCTAGCCCAGGCGGTTTTACAGGACCGCAGGAGTGGCCTCACTGCTATAATGGAAAAGGGCTAGCTGCAGGAACACGCAGGGATCTAGCCACGTCCTCTAAATAGGAGCTAGATTATTCCAACTGCATACATGCAAATGAGACCTGTCTGTCGACAGGAGAGACAAAAGGTCATTAACTTCCCATGTAGAGCCCCCAGCACCGCTCCTAATGTACCATAATTCTAACCCTCTCCCCAGCCTTGGAGTTTTATGTTTAAGATTAAAAGACCTCACGGCAGCCTTGATAGGTGCTCAGACAGTTAGGGTTTTCTGGTGAGCTAGACGGAGCGATGGATAGAGTGGGGCTAGGATAGGCTAGATGTATTGTGATCCATGGGTGTGTATGGGGATCGATAGGTGTGAATGAAATGTTTAGTTCATCTTTATTAAACTATTTAATTTAAAAAAAATACAGATCACAGACTGGATCCTTGCTCTCACTTTGGGCATGTCTACACCACATTGTAAACCTGAGTCTGTGGGACCCGGGCTTGTGGGTTTGATGTTCCCAAGCACACGCTTGAGTGTCCACACTTCATTGTAAACCTGGGCTTACAATTGCGGTACCCAGGTTTCACAGCCCTGCTAACGCAACCTATATTGCACCTCGCAGACCTTCTGACTTGGTTCAGGGGCTCAACCTGCATCCACACTGCAAAATGACGGTGCTTGGGTCCAAGTCGAACTGATTTGTGTGTGGACGGAAGTTGTGCCTGGGCTTGCTGTGCAGAGTAGACTTACCTTTTAGTCCCCTTTAGTCTTCCAGACTGAGATAAAGGACTTTAGTGTAAATGTAAATCAGACCAGATATGTGAAATCAAGTGCTTGAGCTTCCCCCCCAAAAGTAGCAAGTGGTTAAATGCCAGGATTTTGCTCTGGGCTAGTTGCAAAATCAGTGTTGCGAGCGCTCAGGATTGTATCAACATCCATCAAATTGTGTCTTATAGCCCCAGCGCCTGGAGTCAGGTGCTGACACAACAATCTCGGGTTTCCTTGTTGTAAAACAAGGACGTTTCTAGTCCCAGTGGCTGCCTAGAAAAGCTTGAAAATGTAACCCACCCTTCTTGCCCAGTGCATCTGTAGAGTTTCAGAAGGCAAAAGAAAAGAACCCAACTTTTATGATTTTGTATAAAAAGCCAATCATGAGTCAGGTCCCAAAAAATCATGATTTTTTTTTTTTTGAAGGCTTGGTGATTCTGCAAATCCCATGTCAGGATCAGGGTTTAAGATTTCGAATAACTTCCTCAAATGAGTATGAGTATTTGAGGGGTATGTGTGTCCTTGTTCATGAGTTCCTTGTTGTAGCCTAGGGCCTAGTGGATAGTCCTTGGCTAGGATACTGGAATTTTCTTTGCAGTTCTGCTGGTGACCTTGGACAAGTCAGTTCCCCGCTCTGTTTCCCCATCTATAAGATGGGTAGAGCCGGTCAGGAATTTTTTGACCAGAAAATTTGCAGGAAATGGATCCGTTCAGCCAGCGTATGTGTCCTGCCAGCAGAGTGGTGGTTTGGGCACTCACCGGAGACATGGGACATTTGGGTTCAAGTCACAGCTCTGTCTGAGTTTTGGAACAGGGCATCTCGCAGATCCTAGCGGAGTACCCGAGCTGCTCTGAGTTCTCTCTCTCTCTAAGTTTTTTAACAAAAATATTCAGAATCACATTTTTCAATCTGCCTTGGCACAAAAACCAATGTCAAAACCTCAGTGGTTTTTTTTCCCGCCCCCCCCACGAAACAGAACTTGTTTTCTAGCCAGCCCTAAAAATGGGGGTGATAGTGACTTCCTTTTGTGAAGCGTTTTGAGACCTTCCGATGGAAAATGCTAGTGTGTATTTTTTTTTCACTGGTGATGTGGGGTCGGGGATGGGATCTTTAGCCCTTTGTTGGCCCACTCCTCCTTAAAATCTGCCTTGCCTGAGTGCCGCCAACACATCCTGGGTCCTTGGAGGTGGGGAGCCAACATCTGCTGAGGCCTCATGCCTCCAATCTCACAAAATCCAACCCGCCCCTAGCTCCCCCACCCTGTACAACCTGGCACATGGATACAGCCTTGATGCCATCCTTCATGCGAGCAGCACCGGCTGCGGTTGTCATGGAAACACATGGGTGGGCCGTTAATGTAGCTGGAAATGGTGTGCACGCACAAAAAGCGAAGCAAGGCGGGTCGGAAAGCACATTCTGCCGTTGCTGTTTTATTTGAAAGTGATCAGATGCCCTCTGCCACCAATCTCCGCAAGTCTCCTCCTTGCACGGAAATGCAGCAAACAGGCTCTGCGGGTCAGCTGTGTGCTGGCTGATGCTAAAATTGCAGCCTTCCTGAATCATCAAAACGAAGGTTGGCGGAAGCCTGGCTCCTGGTGGTTTGGCTCGGGAAGGAAAGCTAAAGCACAGGGCCAGATCCTCTGATGGCATAAAGGAGGGGAGCCAGCTCTGGATTGGACTTTGTCGATCTGCCTCCAACTACTAGCCTGTTTAACCGGCAGGCTTTTGCCTGAGGTTTCCCATGAGCTGCTGTGATACGGAGAGAAGAGACGGGCGAGTGAAATTAGTGGCAATGTTTTTAAACTGGTGCCGATTCGGGGGGGCTTAAGGCAGACCCCTCAAGTCCCACACTGCTGTAGCTAGGTTCAATTCCCAGGGCTGTTGTGGACTCCATGAGACCTTGGACAAGTTATTTATAAATTAGGATCTTTCTCTTCTCTCCCCCACCGCTCCCCCAATTTAGATTGTAAACTTGGTGCTCGATAATCACATTGGTGCTGGAGGCAGATCCTTTTGATCCGGGGACCACTTCCAATTGCTGCTGCATAACCGGCTTCTGCAGATTTCTTGTCTCTGAAGCAAACCCAGAAAAGGTACAGTTCCCAATACCACAGTGAGCTTTGGGACAGGAAGCATGTCGTATCATAGACACATAGGGCTGGAAAGGTGGTCTAGTCCATGCTGCCCCACCCACTGCATGCGGAGCAGGAGTAAGTATGCCCGGGGCATCCCATTAAGTATCCCTAGATCCTCCGCTAAGCTAGTATGTGTTTATATAATGAAAGCCTGCTCTCAAATGGGGTCTCCGATTGCTGCCACATACATAACAATTCTCCTGGACCGTTGTAGAGAGGAAAATAGGCAGCAGGTTTAAAACAAACAAAATTCTTCACTCAATGCACAGTCAACCTGTGGAACTCCTTGCCAGAGGATGTTGTGAAGGCCAAGACTATAACAGGGTTCAAAAGAGAACTAGATAAGTTCATGTAGGATAGGTCCATCAATAGCTATTAGCCAGGATGGGCAGGGATGGTGTCCCTAGCCTCTGTTTGCCAGAAGCTGGGAATGGGCAACAGGGGATGGATCACTTGATGATCACCTGTTCTGTTCATTCCCTCGGGCTTTGGCTTCGGCTCTGGGCAGTGGGGTTCAGGCTTCAGCCCAAGGCCCCAGCAAGTCTAGGCCAGCCCTTGGCGACCCCATTCAGAGGGGGTCCTGACCCACCGTTTGAGAACCGCTGATTAATCAGAAGGAAACCTTTCATTTTGTGGTCAAACGTTTGACCTACAGTAGAGGGCTTCTTTTAATTTGGATGCCAAAGAATTGGTTTTCAGTTTGACCTGAAAGGATTTAAAAAAAAAACAAACAAACAAACATATCAGAATTGCCCATGAATCAACCCCCTGTCCCATAACTGTTTGCCCAGTTCTAACCAGGACTCCTGGGTTCTCCGCTTGATACCTCAGGCCTGGCTTTTAGAACACTGACCCACCCCATGGCTACTGGTTGATTTGAAAATGGAAATTGTGGATGCCCGAACCAGAGCAATCCAAAAAGGAGTCCCCCCACATTAGTGACCACTTTTGAAATGCTCTGCCTGTATGGGGAGGGAGGGGGGGCACATGTGCATTGAAATGCAGTGAAGGGCTTTCATTCTCCCTCCCAGGAAGGGAGCCTAGGGTAGTGCAAAGCGACCCTTACGTTCCTTGTACTCTGGGTGCCCTGTAGGGTAAACCGGAGCGGACTCCAGGCCACTCGCTTACGCTCCCTATAGGCCCTGGAAACAGGAACTAGCCACAGCGTGGTGCACTGGGGCCGTGCGCTGGATTCACCAGGAGACCTGGGACTCAGAACAGGGCCCTTACACCAGTTACACACTGGCTAGGGAGGCACTGGGGGGGGGGGGGGGGGGGGGGGAGATTCTCAGGGGGCCTCTTCCAGGGCCTTTATACAACTACAGTGGCCTGGCAGTGTTCGGTTAGAGTAGGGTGACCAGACAGCAAGTGTAAAAAATTGGAACGGGGGTGGGGGGTAATAGGTGTCTATATAAGAAAAATCCCCTAAAATCGGGACTGTCCCTATAAAATCGGGACATCTGGTCACCCTAGGCTGGAGCTACAGGACCATCCTTTTTGTTCTGCTTAAGGCAGATCGGGCCTATTTGGGTCGGGGCACATGCGGTCTCACTGCTGTCAGGGAGTCTAGCTGAGTCACTCGGACCCGACAGAAGCTCTGGGAAGATCAACACCCGAACGGGGGCTGGTACCTCAGGGGATGAAACAGCGGAGGGTGAATAACGAAGCCAAGGGGGCAAAGCTGTGGGTTATTCACCTACAAGAGGCAGAAAAGTGGATTAAACAGATTAGGCCAAATCGCGGGGGGGGGGGGGGGGGGGGGGGGGAAAGGGAAGCAAACACCTCTCCTCAATCTCGAGATCCCTATGCTTTTTGTCTCCGAGAAAGAGGAGGTGAAAGTGACGCAGACGTTTAAATAAGTTTAGCCCCTAGATGAGCGGGTGGGTTGGGGAAGGGGCCGGAGACTGGCAGGCAAGTCTCTCCTCCTGGATTGAGAGTTTATTCACGCACTAATCAAAGTGACATGATGGTGAGTTACAGACTAAAGCCATTCACTCCGGGAGCCGGGGAGGGCAAGAGGTCACCCAGGTTCACAAGAATTCAGGCCTTTGTTATGGAAATTGGTGGAGACCAGACCAGACTAAGCAGTAGAGGCTGGGTCCACAATCCCCCACCCCGTAATAATCATAAATAATAAGTAGCTGGTTGAAACTGGCAAGTGTTTTCTGTGAAACTTGAAAAGTTGGGTTTTTTTTAATTATTTTGTTTTATCCGTATAGCATCTAGCACCATGGGACCCTGGTCTGTACTTCAGGTTCCTAGTGCTATGGTGATGATTTTTTCATAGACTTGATCAGTTTCTCAATAAAATTTAAGAGAAATCAGTTTGGTTTTGGTCACCCCTCTTCCCCCACCCCCCTTTGCTCTCAACACTTTCTACTGGAAACATGGGAGATAAGGGGGCGAGGGAGAGGAAGAAGAGAAACTCCACAAACTGTTTGTCAAAAAGCTATGAAAGTTATCCACTGACTTGGTGGTCTTGCTTTTGTCAAATGGTTTTGATTATTGATTTAATACTAATAGGAAAACTCCCCTTCCGTCAAACCAAATTACTAGTACGGCAAGTTAAATTAATGCAAAGTACTAGTTTTTTTACACACACACACGCACACACAGTGTGCTTGGGACGTGCTTGGCTATGCTAATGAGGCATGTGGTTGAAGATAGATGGTATACATAGATACTGTGGATGGAGGAACAGACCGGTAGGTGGATACCATGGGTAGATAAGCATGGTCATAGGTGCTGGAACTGGGGGTGCAGCCACACCCCCTGGCTTGAAATGCCTTCCATTATATACAGGGATAACAGTTTGGTTCAATGGCTCTCAGTACCCCCATTGTACAAATTGTTCCTGCCCCCTGGACACTGTGTCAGAGGTTTGCTGCTTCTAAAGTGTCCCCTTGTGACCCAGAGTGGTTCTGCAGCAGCCCTGCCTCTGTTTCCCTCAGATTCCTGTAAATAATCCACAAAGACTTTCTCATGGCTAATAACACCCTAGCTGTGGGGCTGGTTTAATAACAGACAGCTGAAAACACTCAAGTCCCAAAATAAAGCCCATCACCACAACTCAAACCATCAGACCCCACTCTGAGGTCTTCTGCCATTCTTGGGGCTTTTCATCCAGCAGCTACTCCCAGGGCTTCCTACCTGGAGTTCATCCTTCCTTCCTTTCCCCCTGGAAGAGGATCCAAAACTCTCTGGCTCAGAAACCAGCAGATCATCCCCACTGCTACTCTCCTTACATCTCAGGGTCTCCCTGAAGGAGCCTTGCCTTCATTTGCAATCTTCTCCAGGCCTTCAAAGTTTTTCTTCTGCCTCCCCCTTATTTATCCCAGAGGCCTGATCGAACCACGTGACCCATCTTTCATTTCCCCCTCCTGAGGAGGCGAGTTAACAAGTGGTTCTGAGACCCCCCCCCCTTCCCTTTAAAGGACCACCCACCCTATGACACGGGATGGGTGGACACTGGCGAGATGGAGGCACGGATGGATGACTGCTGTGGATGGCGGAATACCATGGATGAATAGATACTGTGGATGGCTATTATCAATGGATAGTTGGGTACCATGGATGGCCATTGTAGGAGATACGGTGCAGGAGGGTAACGTGTTGGCCCACCTGTAAGAGCTAGGAGGCTTGGGGCTAGCCCAACCCTGTTTGACCAACCCCACCTGTGCTGTAATTAACTGCGTCCCAGCCTGAGTGGATGGGACCAATGGGATGTGATGTTAGTATGGCCACCACCTGAGCCTCCTAATAAAAAGGTTGACGAGAACACAGTCAGGGGCTGGCTGTGGAGGAAAGTGGCTGGGCTGGGTTGTGGTGGGAGAGCTGTTACTGGGCTCGTGGGGAGAAGCCTTGGCGTCTGCTACACTGCAAACGAAGGGTGCGATGCTGTCGAGCTCTGTTGGATTTGGAAGGACTTTGCAGCCAGCCCCAGGGGGAGCTGGGCAAAGAGACTCTCGAGAGGCCAGCTTCAAGCCTGACCGGTTACAGCTGGACTCTTCTCGCCGCAGAAGGGGATGCACTTGAAGTCGCTCCAAAGAAAACCGCTGCCAACCAGATCCGCTAACTAAAGGGGCTGCTTGAGTGGGAAGAAACCCTACAATGCTGCGTCCCGACCAGAGGGGGGCGTGCTGGTGGTGAGTCTCCCCATGACACGTAGGACTAGACAGGGCTAGGCCAAACTTGCCTGTGTTCTGATCCATCCAACCAGCATGCACGGCCCCTCCCAGATACGTGCCTGGAATTGTGCACTCGCAGCCACGCTCAGCTCCTGCCCTCTGCAGCAGGTCATGACCTCTTTGTTCTGTGTTTGTACAGCACCTAGCACTGCGGGGTCCTGGGCCAGGACTGACCTTCCTAGGAGCTACTTGCAATATGAATGGTTATTACTAACCCTACCCATCCCAGATGGCTAAACGCAAGGGGGAAAAGGGATGCCAGGCTAGATGGGAGCTGAACCCGGATATGAAAAAAGTTGAGAGTAACAGAGCTAGGGTTTGGTTGTGGCTTGTGACCCAGCAGAAGAACTGCCTAGACACATCTCCAGCGGGTGCAAGGATCTGCAGCAGCAGTATAACCAAGCAGGGGCCTTCCCTTCCGTCTCCGGGTCTCCAGCCCTTTGCACTAGCCTGTCTGGCTCCCGGGATCCTAGGGCAACGATAAATCTGCCCCCCCGGTCTTCTGCATTGAAATGCATCCCCAGTTTAGCCTCTCCAACCCTGTCTTCCAGGGAAGCAGCTGAAATCAAATCACGTCGAGAGCTGGGGGAGGGAGAAAAGGGAATCTGGAATAACAACAAAACTTCCCTCTCATTCTCCCTCTTTGGTTTTTTCATTCCCTCCTTCATCGCCGAAGGAGGACTTCGCTCCCACAATCACATTCACCTCACATGATTCTGTGCAGCAGGAGCTTATCCTGGCAAAGAAGGATCTTAAAACTTTCCTGAATGAGGGGGGGAGAGGGTGGCTGGTGAATGAAGGGGTCATACTTGAGCTGAGAAACTGGCCTTTGTTGATGGAGTTCCCAGCCATCAAGAAATGGCCAGCAATATTTCTCCCCCTGCCCAGAGATAAGTGAAGATTTTTTTTTCTCCCCCGTCTGGAGTGGTATTAGCTAAGGGATTTTTTTTTCTTTCACCCGTTAATTGAAATGAAATAATAAACATTCCAACGTTTTCATAGACTTTCCCCTGAGAAATAGTTTTTCCTTCCAGCTAGAAAGGTGGTTTTTGATCTTCCAGGGAGGGGGAGGGATCCAGTTGAGACCAAGTTCTAAATTTGCCGCTGACAGAAGCAAGAAAGAGAGAGAGGCTTGTCTGTCCTGCTCCGAACTAGAACCAAGGAGATCTGGATTCAATTCTCCGCCTCCACTAAAGGCAGGGGTGAGCCATTCGTCAACAAGGCAGCAGGTCTAGTTGTGGAGAAGAGATTAGAGCTGGGTGGGACGTGGCTTTCCCATCCTGGGAAAACTTTAGATTTTTTTTTTTAAACTGTTTCCCATCCCAAATTGAGGTGGAAATCTTGAGAATGTTCACAAAACGGAAAATGTTCACAAAACAGGGGGTGGCAATCCATTCAGGTGAATTGAAAGGTTTTGTTGCAAGAATGTCAAACTATTTCTGCTTGGATATCCGGCTTCTTTATTTAAAAACTCTTTTTTTTTTATTGTGAATTAATTTAAATATCAAAATGAAACATCACTGTGAACCAAAAAAAGGAACTTTTTTCGTTTAGAAAATGTCAAGGCTCCTTTTGACAATATTGAAACTACTTTTCCGTTATTATTTTTTTTTTTTTTCTAACCAGGGAAACTCTGCCTAACTGACCCTTTCTTGCCAAAGTTTCAGTTCTGAGAAATGGGTACTTTTCTCACACTTCACTGAAAAATTCCCAACCATCTCCAGAAGAGCTCTTGAAATGTGCTAGATGGTAAGATTCTCCAGTTCTAGAAATAGCAGGTTGGCCTCTGCTTGCATACCAGAGCCCCCTGGTATCACATTAATCAAAGCCCTTCTGGAAACCTGGCCCTCTTTCTCCAGTTCCGTCATACTATATGGGCTTGGCAAGTCACTTCATTTCTCTGGGCCTCCATTTCCCCATATGCAAAATGGGGATGATACCATTTCTCTTGTCTCTTTAGACTGTAAGGTCTTTGGGACCCGGGGCTGTCTCTCATTGTGTCTGTATGCCTACCCAAAAGAGGCCATGATCTCAGTTGGAGCCTTGAGGTGTTAACGTACTTGATTTTTTTTATCCAGAGATCTCAAAAGCACCTTGCACAGGAGGGTAAATATCATTATCCCCTTTTTGCAAGTGTGGAGAAATGGAACAAACGGGGGAGCAATTTAAGGATGTGCCACAGGTTGATGGTAGAGCTGGGAACAGAACACCAACCTCGGCACTTTCTGAAAATCAGTCCCCTTTAAGGAGACTCAAGTTGGATACCCAGAATCACTGGTTACTGTGGAAAATTTTGGCCCACAGTTTAGCAAGATTCAACAACAGATTAGACTAGAGCTGGGGGGAGTTTTCATCCAAAATATTTATTTGATTTGAAAAATGGCCTTTGAACCAAAATGACCAGTTCCGTTCTTTCAGTGAAAAACTGAAGTCAAACAATGTTTTCCATGCCACCCCACCTCCGTTTTCAGTGGATAAAAAGTGAGATAAAGGGAAAAATAAATAAAACAAAAATGGATTCTCCCCTTCTACCCCCCCACCCCCTTTGCAGTTTTCACTTAGTCAAAACCCAACAAAATTCTTGGAAATCTTCAAACAAAATAGTAGGTTTTTTATTTTGTTTCCTTCAAAAACGTTCACTGAACATATCGAGCACTTTTCTATCAGCTGCAGATTAGACTGTGACCTGAATAATAAAGAACGAACCCCCATTATTTGAGATAATTTTGTAGGAGGGCTTTACTTAGGATTCGTTGCGAATCTTCCTGTGAAACTTTAGTGACAAAGTGGTGTTTTTTGGTCAAAATGGAAACTTCTGTGGGAAATGTCTGTTTTCAATGCTGTATGCAGTGTAGTTGTAGCCATGTTAGTCCCAGAATATTAGAGAGACAAGGTGGGTGAGGTAATATCTTTTATTGGACCTAATTCTGTTGAGGTGAGAGACAAGATTTCAAGTCATGCAGAGCTCTTCTTCGCTTGAAATCTTGTCTCACTCACCAACAGAAGTGGGCCCAATAAAAGAGATTACCTCACCCATCTTGTCTGGTTTGTTTTGTTTTGTTTTTCCTTGAGGGGGAAAAAAAAAAAAAAAAAACTTTTCAGGTTTTTCACTGTGGAAAAAACAAAACCCAACATTTTTGCAGGGCAACAAAAACGGAAGAGTGGTTTGTTTGTTTGTTTTGTTTGTTTTTTAACCCCACAAAAGAAGAAAAAAATTCAGCTAAAAATTATTTTTCAGCCTAAATTCTTCAGGTTTGGGGTCTTCATTGAAAATCCAAAAATGTTCACCTTCCCCAAGGCCTTTCCTCTGTGGAAATCGACACCAGTGCTGGTCTCTGGAAATGTGTCCAGAAAACAAGGGGTTGTGTGCTGTGTGGCTCAACCTACAAGCCACACAGTGAATACGCTTCTCTATTAAGACCTCTGCTGGCTACTCTGATAGAGATATGTCCAGTGGCAGGGCGTGAAATCCGACTGACTAGATGTCTTCCAGCTGAAACAGCTCTACGTGCCTGGGAAATAACTAAATTAGCTCCCTGCTTCCCCAGTATTTCCTCCTTGGTTAACATGGGAGGGCTGGCAAAGTCACACCCAGGTGAGGTTTGATAAGGAAGGGTTTCTTTGAGCCAGATCTCCATTTATACTACGGCCCCTCTGCACCACTCTGGCAGTGTAGAGAGGTCTTAAAGTGGGCATAAATTAGTCACAATGCGGCCAACCCCATATGCTCCAAAATCCTGAGACTGTTTCAAGAAACCCTCATGATTTTTAAGCCAAACGCTACAATTTGGGTCCTTTTTTTATTTGTCTTTCGAGCCTTTTAGGGTCACACTTGGGTCCCGTTTTCAAGCTTTTCTCCTCAAAGGCCAAAAAATTACTTCATTTTTTAAATGAAAGCTGAGAGGCTCACCAGATCCCATGAATCCAGGAGCTGGAGCCTTCAATAGCAGCAGGTACTGTGAGACGTGCCGAAGTCCACAACATTGCTCAGTTGAAGAGGCGTTGGTGTAGATGAGAATTGGGCTCCATGTGCCTGGAGCACATCTAGCACAACAAGGCCCCGATTTTAACAACAATAATAACCCTATAATGCTTTTCATCCATGCTTTAGAGAGGAGGTTGGTACCAGGATCTCCATTTTACAGATAGGGAAACTGAGGCAGAGAGTGGCGGTCACTTGCTCAGGGTCAACCAGCAGGCCAACGGCAGAACTGGGAAATAAAACCTAGGTCTCCTGAGCTCTAGATGAATGCTCTGTCCACTAGGCTGTACTTCCTCCCTTTAGGGCTATTCTAATGCAAGTAGTAGTAATAGGTTATGGTGCTGCAAGTGGGGGTACTAGTGCGTAATGGGCTGAAAAGAAACCAACAGAAAATATCCTCACTCCCCAAGGGAAGCGGTGGAAACCCCTGGAGTTCAGATATTTCAAACCAGAGTGGCAGCTGATCGACTTGGGGGGGTAGTCGTGTCTTGGCTGGAGCTCTGAGGGGCCGTGGCAGTTTTACTGTCCTATGAAATGGGAGCAGGTGAGCTCAAGCAAAGGGAAACATGAGTCATCCCACTGCTCGCTGGATCCCTCTGGGGGGTGTCTAGCAATCCTTCACCCCTTCCTCTTGTTCAGTCCAGGCCTGGGGTTAGTTTTAGACCTTCCATTCATTTTGAACCATTCGAGCACACTGATTTTTTTTTTTTTTTTTTTTTGTGTGTGGCTTCAAGCAGGCCCATGCAAGAATTCATCCCTGAACCATACATGTCTTACTAGATTCATCATACAGGCTCTGCTCCACCAGTATGCAATCCAAGACGCCATCAGTTGCAGTAGGGCGTAGTGATCAGAAGGAGATTGGGAATAGAACCCAGGAGTCCTGCTGATTCCCAGCCCTGGAAGGGGAGGGGAGTCTAGTGGTTTAGAACCAGAGGTGCGGGGCTGGGAGTCGGACTCTTGGGTTTATTCCCAGTGCTAGGAGGGAGTGTAGTCTAATGAATTGAGCAGGAGGCTAGGAGCCAGGACTCCTGGGTTCTGCTGCTAGCTCAAGGAATCTAGTAGTTAGAATGGGGGTCTGGCAGGTGGGACTCGAGTTGTGTTCCAATCTGACACTGTCTCAAGCTGTGGGCCGTGTGTATCAATCCCCCTCCCTGTGCCTTGGGTACCATTGGGCAAACGGTGCCCTATAACTTCTAGTGTTTGTTCCTCCTTTAAAATTCGAGACAATTGTCAGCTACTTCTCAAGCAACACCGCAGCACATTGCTCCAAATTTAAGCGTGGAGCGTCTCTCAGCAAGTGTAAAACCGTTAGAGACCTCGTGAGCGGAGCAGAATGTTCCAAATTCATTAAAAAAATCCGTGTTAAGAAGCTGATTTGGGGAGGGGGGTGCTGCTTGGATGGCTGTTTAAGGGCTTGTCTACATGGCGCTATTCTCCAGAGCGTTCTAATGCGTTTGCGTGCCGACTGTCTTGTGTAGACACTGCTGGCACACTCTATTGTGGGTTAAATTAGTCCTACATAAGCACAAACTAGACCGCTTTTAGTCCACGCCGGCAGTATCTACACGGGGCAGTTCTGGACCTCACACCCCTCTGAGTCACAGCGCGGCACCATGTAGGCAAACCCTAAAATAGACACTACGAACAGACATACAGAAGCCCATCTGTGTCTCTGAACAATCGGCCATACTCTGCCTCTAGCTCTCCAGCCTAAATCAAACCTGTGCCCATTGCTTTGGTATCTGGTACCAGACTTAATGCCTCCTGTGCTCGCTAAGGCCCATGCCCATTGACGCCAATGGAAAGACTGCGGTGATTTCACTGGGTTCTGGAGCGGGCTGTAGGTTCTATGCAGATACAGCAGTCCAGGGGGAAATGTCGGCCTTGATTTCTGCCCCCCACCCCACGTGGATCCCTGGAAGATCTGCTCATCCACTGGGCCAGATTTCCCAACTGCTATTAATCTGCCTAGCTCCACTGCAATCCAATAGAGCTATGTGTGTTTACACCCGCTGAAAATCCAACCTGGTCTGAGGACAAGGAAACCTGCAAAATCAGAGCGGGGGCCAACCCCGCTCTGCCTGGCGGGGAGCTGGCTCAGCAAGGGCAGGTGGCTCAAAATGGCGGCTTGGCACAAGCCATCTTCGCCGCTGGCCCCTGGAAAGAAAGGCGAGCCCCGAGCGCCGGTGCTGTCCTTTGCCGCTTGCAGATGGGCGGCGAGGGGCTACCCAGAGGGTGGTGCGGGGGAGACGCGGGGTGAACACTTTCTCATCGTTCTTGCAAAAGCCAGAGCGCGGGGGGCTCTGACTAGCAGCTTTATCCAACGCTGTCCCCCTCCCCTTGCTCCCGCCCCAGCTCCCCCCTTCTGCCGGTTGCTCTATAGGAGGCTTTGGTACTTCCTGGGTGGTGGTTGGAAAATATTAAGACCGCCGCGAGAGAGGGGGTGCGGGAGATGCGTGACCAGTCGTTCCCGGGGATGGGGCATGCTGAGAGGGGTTTTTTTTGGGGGGGGAAGGGGTCGGAATTGCCAGTGCAAAATGATCCATAAAACGACTGTCTTTCAGTCAGAGAAAGCCAGTGGGAGAGACAAAAGGGGAGGTGTTTTTTTTCCCCCCCAGGGGGAATACAATGTGATGAATTCATCGCCAGGGCGGGCGACACCATTAATATACTTTCAGCTAAACAGTGTTTCTATGGCAGCCGGGGGAACCAGGCGAGCCCTGCACGATGGGTTTTGTGCACAGCTTTGCCAAGGCATTCGTGTCAAGGGGCATCGGTGCCAGACGGGGGATGGTGCAGACCCACTACTCGAGACCAGGGAGGGGGCTGGAGCTGGGGAGGGGGGCGGAGGAATGGAACCAAAACAAAGTTAACGGGCTTTTTATTTTATTTTTAATGCTGTAAAACAAAAGGGGCGACGGAGTTAGCCCTGGCGCGGTTGGCATAATCCGTGCATAGGGAGCTGTGTCTGGGACGCCATCGTCTCGGTGAAACGCGCTGGGCAAGCAGAGCTTTCACGAGTGGACGCATCCAGGTAGCCGCACAAAGGAGCGAGGGGAGGGGCTTGTTGAGCCCCCCAGACAAGGGGCTCTCTGGGCTTTCTAGCTCACCCTCAGTCTCTCCCCTCGGACCCCTTTCCCGTGTGCCGAGGGGCCTGCGAAAATTCTCCCGAGGAAGAGAGATTGAGGAGATTTGCGGGAAGGGGAGCTGATTTCCCTGCGCCGTGTGTGGCCTTTGACACACGTGGAAGGGGAGCGTGAAATGCTATTGCATGGGAAGGGCAAGGCCTGATCCTCCCCTGCCTTGGGCAGCTCCAAGGGGCCTCGAAGTGGGTGAAAATTGCAGCTCCCTTAACAATGTTCGTTCCCACACCCTGGCTTGGTGCAAATGGGAATAAAGCGTTGCCACTCTGATCTAGCGAGGTTGCACGCCCCTGTTGCACTAGTGTAAGTGATTACACAAGTGACAGGCCAGCGGAGAACCAGACTCCCAGGTGCAGTTTACAGCATTTTGAAATACTGGGGGTCTGATTCTCATGTGTAATTTACGCTCCCTTTTGGGGAGTGTTGGCACTACACACTAAGCCCGCTCTGACTCAGGCATAAGCCCAAGCCCCTCTTCCATCCACACACAAATCAGGCTGACTTGAGCCTATGGACTTAGGCTAATGGACCCAGCCGGGGGGGGTCAAGTCCTGCTGTGCCTCCGGGCCAATCCCCGTCACTTTGCAGTGTGGAAGGAGCTCAAGCCGCAGACCCGAGCCAGAAGGTCGGCTCAGTGCAGTGCGGATGCGTTAGCATGGTTGGAACACCAGGGTCCAGCAATTGTAAACCCAGGTTTACAATGCCGTGTGGACACTCAAGCACGGGCTTGGAAACAGAGTCCACAAGCGCCGGTCCCGCCGACGGGTTTGCAGTGCACTGTAGACGGAGGAGGCCTCAGAACTGCATAAAGGTGGAGAGTCAATAAGGAGTCCGGCCTAGGTCGCTGTCCTGGGCTGGCTTTGCCATGGCATAGCTACACCAGGGCTGAAATCCGTCTGGGGAAGGGACTGCTGTGGCAGCTCACCCATTTTATTGTAAAGATGAATTTATCCTGTCAGCACCACTGTGAGGTGAGGGAAGGGCTGTTTATCCCCATTTTACAGATGGGAAGCCAAGGCGCACAGACCCAAGGAATCTGTGGCGGAACAGGAATCGAACCGGGGTTGCCTGAGCCAACGGGAAACACTAGACCACCCATCCAGTCAGACACATTCAGTGCATCCCCCTGCGCGTGAGCCCTGAGAGACCAGCCAGACTCCCGGGCTCCAGAGGATCCCTGTGCGCCCCTTTCCAGAACCTCTTATCTACCTGCAAAGTGACCCCTCTGCCCCCACCAAAGGGCCAACACAGACCTCTCCCCTCCCACAATCGAGCCACAGCAATCTCTCTCCTATGGCAGAGTTGGGCATAGAGGATTTGCTCCAGCGTGGATCGAAGCAACTTTGATCCACTGGGCAGACGGATCCAGCAAACAGTGAGTCGAGGCTAATAGCCAAAGGAAAACCTTGCCCGGGAAATGAAAGGGGCTGAGGGTCAGTTTCACCCAGTGGTAGCCGAGGCTCCCAGAGCAGCCAGACTGTCCTCGTTCTGCAGCATGGGGGCGGGGGGGGGAAGACTTCCAGCTTTCCCCCCCATGTTCGGGGCTCTGTAGAGCTTTGGCAGAGGCCTGTGCAGAAGGGAGTGGTGTTAGGGAGGGGAAGGCCTTGGTTTCTAGTGGCCACAAAGCCATGTGGAGGGCTGGGCTCCTCTCGATGGCCCTGCTCTGGCTTCGAAGAGGGTTCTGCAGCGTCACTCTGAATTGAGCGAGACTCTCTCCCCTTATTCCCTGCAAGGGTCTATTGCCCCACATGGGCCAAATCCTGCTCCCCATTACGCTGGTGTAAATTGGGTGTAACCCCATTCACTTCAATGGGGTTACACCTTCTGTAAGCCCAGAGGTTTTCTTGGCTGCTTTTAAAATCCCCCCTTTCCCCCGGTTACCTGTCTGCTTCCTCACTGATTGCTGGTCTTCACACCATTTAGAACAGTTTGGTTTTTAGTGGGTTGTGGGGTTTTTTTGTGTGTGATACTGAGTATTTTTGGTAGATGGATAAACCAAAAGGCTGAGGGCCAAATTCTCTGCCCGTGCAAATCAAGGGCGTTTCATGGGGTCAGATCCTCCGTGGTGTAACTTTTAAATGACCCTCCACCCCCTGAAACAAATGCATTAACATTGCATGAAAATGTTAGCCAGACATAACCCTGCTGAGAATCTGGCCCTTCATTAATTATTTGAAGTGATCATCTCCATTTATTCTGCGTCTTGTGCAGTCATTTGCACGGGATGGGACTGGTAGTGCGTTACACTTGGTACTGGTGTCATGGTGTAGATGACCGTGCAAGGAGCAGGGCGATGGAGAATCCGGCCCCGCCCGGCTTGATCATTCCACTGTTCTGGCAGCATAAAGTGGCTCTAAATAAGTTTCACCCGCTGAAAGACCCCTTGACTTCGCCGGCACAGCATAACTGGGACTGGGAAGGAAACTCAGGCCTGGTTTGACATAGCCATGGCGTGCAGGAGCGTGAAGAAAGCCACTCCCCTAAGCTTTGTGGCTGTGCTGCCCGTAGTGTAAACGCAGCTAGGTTGATAGAAGAATCTTCCATCAACCTAACTACCATTGCTCGGGGAGCTGGAATTCCTACCGCAATGGGAAAAACTCCTTCCGTCGCTGTAGGTTGCATCTACACCAGGGGTGGGCAAACTTTTTGGCCTGAGGGCCACATGGGGGAATAAAAATTGTATGGCGAGCCGTGAATGCTCACCAAATTGGGGTTGGGGAGCGGGAGGGGGTGAAGGCTCCAGTTGGGGGTGCGGGCTCTAGGTTGGGGCTGGGGATGAGAGCTTTGGGGTGTGGGAGGATGCTCCGGGCTGGGATCGAGCAGTTTGGAGAACGGGAGGAAGATCAGGGCTGGGGCAGGGGGTTGGGGTGTGGGGAGAGGCTCCGGGGTGCAGCTCTGAGCAGCGCTTACCTGAAGCGGCTCCCGGAAGCAGTGGCATGTCCCTTTTCCAGCTCCTACGTGTGGAGTGGCCCTGGGAGCTCGCGGGCTGTAGTTTGCCCACCCCGGGTCTACACTGTGGGTTTACCCTGGGCTAGCTACAGCACCCTGTAGCCTCAGAGGGAATGTTTACGCTACAATAGACCTGTGGCTGGTCTGGGTCTGCTGACTTGGGTTTGTGGGGCTTGAGCGATGGGCTATACAATAGCGGTGTATATGTTTTGGCGTGGGCTGGAGCCCTGGTTCTGAGACCCCACAAGATCACAGCCCGGGATCCAGCCTAATCCTGAATTGTAAGATATTTTTAGCCCCACAGCCCCAGCCTGAGTCCGCCTATCGGGGCTCTGAGACTGGGTGCTCCGGGTTTTTTTCAGCGCCGCGTGGACATACCCAGAGAGACTCTGTTCTAGCAAGAAAGCAAAGAACGGAGCCGTGTCATCCCGGACGTGTGAACGGGGTACACAAGCCAGGTCAGAAATCTTACAAAAGACGACAACCGATCTGCAAGGAAAAGTCCCTTGTTCCAGGAAGTGTCGCCGCTGAATGTTTGATTCCTTCCCCGGCACACGTGGCGGCGCGGGGTGTTAATTTTTTTTATCCGCAGCATATATCAGCCCGTCCCAAGTGGTGTAACAGGCCCTCGCCCAGGTGAACCTTTCCAAGTGTGGTCAGGAGCATTTCGGATGCTCGGGACATGGAAAAACAGGAGTCTTAGGCCAGTGCGGCTGGCAGAAAAAGTGGCGGTGAGAGCCTCTGCTGGCAGAACCCTTAGAACTGCACTCCCCCGGGGCTGAACGGACAGAAAGGAGAGTGTGGAAAATGCTAGAAAAATGAATGCCCGCAAAAAATGGCAATGGGCCAGATCCTCTTTTCCACCAAGGCCCCTTCACGCTGCTCCAGCGGGGCCATGAAGTTGGCTGAAATTACATTTATACGCACGTTAAGAGCCCGTTGCACTGTTAAAGAACTGGAAAGGGGTCCTAGTGTGTACATGGCATTTACAGTCACTGTCCATTTCCCTGCCAGAATTGTGTGCTACAAATCGGAATCTCGGCCTATGGTCTCTGTATGCTGCTCTGGCTGTGTAAAAGGGTTTTGCTCTAATGAGACTGAGGCCCCTAATATTGTCTGTTGTCTTGACCTGTCTGGAGCAATGTGGCGGATTTATAGGTACAAATCCGTTAAGGGCCAAATCCTTATCTCGTGTCTTTCATCCTCAGAACTGATGGACCGCATCCATCTATCACAGAAGTAGCCGTGGGTTGCAAAGGAAGCAGAATCTATATTTATTATTGAATTCTACTTAAAACCGAGTTTCGTCCCTTGGAGAGAGATCCTCCACTGGTGTGAACTGGGATTGATTCTGGTGGTTAGGTGGATTTGCATCAGCTGAGGATCGGAACGTTTTAAACATTTGTCTGTCTAATATTTTATTTTGTTCTGTTCTGAACTGATCAGAGTAAGCAAAGCAGACCTGTTCTGGGCTGATGCATTATGGTGGATGAATTGCATCTAGCAGCAGTAGCGTTTTGTGATGACAGCTACAGGAAAACATATTCTGTTTTGTTATTGTTAGAATGTCTGTCTGTCTGGGCTGGTTGGGAAATGACTTTCGTTTTCCTGGGGGAATTTTGTCAAAAAATATTTCGATCAAAATAAATTTTCTAAAATTTTGGGGGGTTTCCTTCCAAAAAACACAGATGAGTTTCAGTTGCCAGTTTTTCTTTTAACACTGACCTTTTTCACTTTTCCAGCAAATACAGTAGTGGGTTTTTGTTTGTTTGTTTGTTTTGGGTTTTTTTATGAGAATTTCCATTTAGTCAAATGGAAATTTGGTGTAGGCGGAAAAAGTTTTGAGGCGCATGTTTGATCAGTTCTATCTAGCTGTGTATCCTGCACCTGATCAGAAAATCGTCTGCTTTTTTCCTGTGCATCCCAAAGTAAAGCTCGGCAAACCATTTTTCCATTTCATTGGTCAGGCAAACTTTTTTTTTTTTTTTTTTAAATTGTACTTTATATTAAAGATAATTTACAAAATAATTTAGGTAGGCTCATAAAGGATGAGCAAAGCTTTCAATAGTGGCTAAATCAACTGGCACAGTGTTCATCAAATCGCCTCTGCTTATAATCATGGCTCATAATGCTCTATGATGCTGTCTACTGATTTGCTTATAACGGTCAATAGCACATACTGCTCATGTCTGTAGTATGCCTATAACATTCATCTGTCCTTTGCTAACTCTTTATATACTGTTTATAAATGTATCCCGACTCTAAAGTATGCCCAAAAGGGGGGGGGGGAATATTGTAACCAACTGAGAACAAACCCTCAATGCATGGTTTCTTTTTTTTCTTTAAGAAATACATTTATATATTCTATATCAGACCAGCACAACTTTTGATTAATCAAAAACATGTCAAAATCCAACTGTGACTATACCGTATCCATTTCTGATTTATTGTATTGGCTATCGATGACCACAAAGGTTAGGGCCTCCACCCCCATAGAGCTGAAAAGGCCATTGGGTATTCTCAGGTACAGGGAGCTTAAATATAAAATCCATGCACAACAGACACACAGATACCTCTCCCTTTTGTTGCCTTAAGCATCACCTTATAAATTAAAGGTGAAAACACCTTAGTACCAGTCCTGCTCTGAGTTTAGTGGGAGTTCTGCTGTTGAGTTTAATAGACTTGGTTCTTCTTTACTCTGAAAACTGCTTAATAATAATAATAATTAACTAATATATCTATAGCTCTTATAGCACTGTTCAGCAGTAGATCTCAAAGTGCTTTAGAAAGAAGGTGAGGAGCACCATTCCCATTTTACAGATGGGGAAAATTGAGGCATGGGGAGGGAAAGTGACATGCCCAAGGTCACCCAGAAGCCCCTACACCACTCTGGCAGTGTGAAGAGGTACCATAGTGAGGGTAACTGTAATTCACATCCACTTTGAGGCCCCTTTACACTGACGGAGCACTTTGAAGGGGTCTTAATGTAAATGCAACTTGGGTGCAACTATACGGATTTGGGATTATTTTACCTTCATATTGCACTGGTGTCAATGCCTGCACAAGGTACTGGGTGAACCTGGTCCTTGGTTTTTAATTGCCGGCATGTAAACACCAGTAAAAGGAGAGAAGGGAACACACAAGCTAATCTTTTTTTCAAAGGGAAATGTGGTGTGTGTGTGTGTGTGTGTGTGGTGGGGGGGAGGGGAGGGGAGAGAGGAAATCTGGCTCCTGTTCAAATAGAATCAAATAAACCCCTATATAGAATCTCAAATAGTAACTCAGGTTTTATCCATTTCAGCCTGAGGAGTTTGCCATCTTTTCTGTTACTGCAGAGATTGGCGTGGGTGATATCTGTTATAAACAGATTTTTGCTGCTTTTTAGTTAATTTCTGCAGACATCTCTCTCCCTTCCCTCCCCACCCATCCCTGGCCTGAGCTTTTTCTCACTGAAAGCGTGTGTGTGTGTGTGTGTGTTCTTTGTTCCTTGTTAATCACACCACTCTTATTAAAGGCAGATTAATTCAAATACAGCAGCCAGCCCAAAAATAAATCAATAAACAAATAAAAATGTTGATATCTGCTGACCGTTCCTCTTTATACCGCATGCTTTAAGGCAGGGGTTCTCAAACTGGGGGTTGGGACCCCTCGGGGGGTTGCGAGGTTATTACATGGGGGGTCGTGAGCTGTCAGCCTCCACCCCAAACCCCGTTTTGCCTCCAGTATTTATAATGGTGTTAAATACATAAAAAAGGTGATTTTAATATATAAGGGGGGGTTGCCCTCAGAGGCTTGCTTTGTGAAAGGGGTCACCAGGACAAAAGTCGGAGAACCCCTGCTTTAAGGGATGCTGCCACCTTGAAATCGAGTCGATTTTTAGAAAAGAAAAGGCGTTTAAAAGTAATTTGGGGTCTTTCACCTTCGTCTGAGCCTCCTGGCCAATTTTTGATGTCTTTTTTGCAATCACATTTTTCTATTTCAGTTTGTCTCCCTGGTTGCGCTACGGAAGATCCACACACAGCAGGAAAACTGACTCCACGCGGGGGAAATATATTGAAACTGACTAGAAACAAGAGGCCTGATTCTCTTTTGACACTAAGCCCTTTTATATACCACTTGGGCAGCATAAAGGGGCCTGCCGTGTAAAAGAGAATCAAGCCCAAGAAGGAGCATTGCTGGAAACCAGAGGCCTTGTGCTCTCATTGGAAGGATGGTTTCCCACGGTTAAGTCGTCGGCCGGGGATTTGGGGAGATTTGGTTCAATTCCCCGCTCTGCTACAGACTACGTGTGTTACTCTGGAGGAGTGCACCCAGTTGGCTCACCTAGGATCTGAGACGCGCTGCCGCGGGTGTGAGGTGCACTTGTAGGGTCTCCACAGCAGCTGGAAGGAGGCATCCCAGTGCAGATAGCACCCCAAAACCAGCCGCATGGCAGGGGTGGCAGCTTGGGCCAGCCACTCCGCTCCGTACCCAGGGGGTCGGGTGGGATTCTGCTTGCGCCAAACTGCTGTTTGTAGCGCATTGACTCAAGCAGACATAGGTGCTGGAATCAGGAGTGCTAGGGGGGCTGCCGCACCCCCTGGCTTGTGGTTTCCGTCATATCCAGAGTTTACAGTCTGGCTCAATGGCTCTCAGCACCCCCACTCTACACACTGTTCCAGCACCCCTGAAAGCAGATCTAGCATGTTTCTGTCTACCCGCCCCGGGCAGCACGCGCTCTCTGCTGTGTAGCCGGACCCTTCCGGTCTCTGCTCCCCACTGTGCCGTGGGGGATAATAGCATGGCCCTAACTCACCGAGGAGCCATGAGGCGCTCAAATAATATGGCGATCGGAGCCATAAAAGGGCCTCAGCTAGATAGATTTTTGTCCCAGTGTAAAATGCATTCAGATGAGAATGGTAGCACTTTGGACTCACTTTTCACCCGGTAAATGACTGGACAAGGCAACAGAGGGTTAAGCCCTTGGCAATTATTTCCTGTATTGCAATTATTGATACCCCCTTGATTACTGCCGTTGCAGTAAACACACACGGCCTGATTCTCATTTACAAAAAGAGTCTTGAAGTGGAGGTCTGTTCTATGCGATGTACGTTTTTATATCACTCTCATTACTGTTGTAGCTGAGTACCTAATGGTGCAATGGCAGAGGCGATACATGGGGGGGGGGGCATGTGCCCTCCCCCGTTTCTTCCAGGGTGTATAAGCCCTGCCCTGAACCCTGGTGGCTGGTGCATACCACCAGAACCTTTAAATGGTGCCCTCCCCCACCCCCCACAACAGTTACCCATTGTTTCTGTGTAATGGTAATTCCCACCCAAACGTAGTCCCCTCTACCCCACCAGAGCAGTGTCCGTGAGAATCTGGTCCATGCGCCCGTTCTTCAGCTGGTATAAACAGGAGTAGCTCCATTGAGCTCAATACACATTCATACATAATTTTTCCAGGCATTTGGGATCATTGTTCTGATGAAGACTTCCCCCCCCCCACCCTCACCCCCACCCCTCGTGCGGGAAGTCCAGTGGCTATTACCCTGTATGCCTGTAGAACTATAATAGGATTAGTGGTCTTAGAAACCCTTGTGTGTTAAATCCCATCACCACTGCCGGAATCTGAGGGTTGTTTTTTGTTGTTAAGAGCACGTGTAGTGCGGGAGTAGAGAGGAATGACGTGATCCAGATCGCAGTGAAATTGGAGGTTCAATGACACCCTGGGCAGATCCTCAGCTGGTCGATTTTGTCCTGCCTCCGTTAACGTCCGTGGAGCTAGGACAACTTTCAACAGGGGAGGATCAGGCCCAGCAAAGCCAGTGATTTACACGAGCGGCAGGTCTGTCTCTTGTGGGTTGATATAGGTATAAATTACAATTACACCTACTTTCAGATCTCTTTATGCTGCCAGACAGGGCTGGCCTTACAAGTGGGTGACCTGATCAGGTGGGCACCATCCACGTGCTGCAAGCTGGTGGGCCTGGGCTGCTGGAGAGGGGTTAACTGTGGGTGAGCCTGGGCCTGGAACCCTGTGGCCAGCTGGGCGGTGATGGGGTAGGTGGTGATGCCCGGAGCTGCCAGCCTGGTGGGGAAGCACAGGCAGGAAGGCTCGCCCCTGCAGAGCAAGAAGGCCAGTCCTTGAGTCCCCCCCCCATACCCGTTCTCCTCCTGCTAAGGTCAGGGGGTGTATGGCGGGAGCTCAGAAACTCCTCTCTGTGCAGGAGCTGGTCCTTGCGCTCTGTGCCGCTGTTCTCAAACCAATGACAGGGCCCCAAAATACAAGTTCGCCCAGGGGGTCCGTTTCCCTAAGGCCGGCCCTGCTGCCGGAGTGGGGTGTCCATGGGAACCGGGCCCTGTTTTGTTTGTTTGTTGCTGAATACAGCGACCCAGATTGGGGCCCCATCTTGATTCTTCACCTGCCACTTGCCGCCTCTGCAAAGCCGTAAGGATCAGGCCCGCCTGTAGTGAGGATGAAACGCAATCCCTTCGGATACCTTTTATTCAACCTTTATCAGGATTAGGAAGGAAGGGAAGAAATGAAAAGCCTAGACAATGTTATCGTCAATTGCTTCTATATAATTAAAGGATACGTATGTCGGACTTTATCATCTTTGGAACGATCTTGGGTTTTTTTCCTTTCTAATGGAGGATTAGGAAGAAACGATGCCTGGCCCACACAAAAAGAGGGCTAGCCGTGAAGCAGCCTTGCCCGCTTTTTAAGAGAGCGATAGTACGTTGGCGGGTTGTTTGGTTTTAGTCCCAGAGGTAACGATGGAAGTTGTCAGTGATTCTGCTCTGTGGAGATCTTTGTGTTCTCTTTGTACAGCCCCTGGCACAGTGTGGCCCTGGGTTACTACTATGAAGAATAATAAATGACCATCTCTTAAGATGCAACAAACCCTGTATGTTGGCCAGGGGTTGGACTAGGTTGCAGTCCTTGTCACCCAATGATTCTAAGATGCAAAGGCTGAAATGATGTCAATGAGCATTGGCCTGCTAAACCCAGGGTTGTGAGTTCAATCCTTGAGGGGGCCATTTAGGGAACTGGGGTAAAAATCTGTCTGGGGATTGGTCTTGCTTTGAGCAGGGGGTTGGACTAGATGACCTCCCGAGGTCCCTTCCAACCCTGATCTTCTATGAAAACTCCCATTGACGTCAACGGGGCCGGATTTGCACCCCAAGGGCCCAGTTCTTGTTGATACTATGGACCCATGCCAGAGAAAGGCATCTAAGGTTGTTTCTACACTTGAAAGGGTTTGCCAGTGTAGACACTCCAGGAGAACTATACCAGCAACCTCCCCCCCCCCCCCGCCCCCCAACCCCACCAGTGGAGATACAGTTTATACTGGCCAAAGAGTCGTTTAGCTTAATCCAGTTCCCCAAATGGAGTCTGCTATACTGGCACAAGGAATGGTGGTGGTAACTGTGTCTACACTAGGGTTTTTGCCAGCACAGCTATCTCAGTTGGGATGGGGGGGGGGGGGGAAATCACACCCCTTACCACTATAGTTATGCCAGCAAAATTAGTATCTGTAGACAAGGCCTGATTGTAAATGATAATCAGGCCTGCAAACCTCAGCAAAACCTAGGGCCCAAACTCATCCCTGTATAAATCTCTCCCTAAATCTGAATCTGCCTTGGTTTAGACTAAGGCCCCTGTCAGTGTAAAGGGGTCTTAATAGTAATTTAGCCCCACTTTAAGGCCTCTGTACCCTGATGGTGTAAAAGGGCCTTAGTGGAAAGGCGAATGAGGCCCACTATGTTAGCGGTGCTTGTGAACACCCGATTACAGCCCCTGGTTGCTTCTAGCACCGAGATGTTGGCTGCATCCCCTCTGTTATATTACAGAACCCGGGAACCTCCAGCCGACCCCTGATTCTTACTCCAGATTCCCAGTGTACGACACCTGCATTGATCCGGAGATAGGCTGGTCTAAAACTGCCCCAGCGACAGTACAACCAGTGTAAGCGCTCGAGTCTCATGTACACTCAGGCTGCGATATGCTGCCAGGGAGGTAAGTGGATGTAGATGTATACGTTCCCAGTCAGCCCGGGTGCAAAGGGGGCTTAATGCCCGGTATTGAACAGACAATGGGGGAAGAGCTGGGGTGATGAGGTGCTGGGAGGGACTCTTACCCAAATTCCTGGGTGAGGGGTTTCCCATGCAAAGGGCCCTATAATATCACCAGCTACAAAGTGTTTACAATGTAGGTTTGATACAAGAGATGGGTCTCAATCAAAACTCAGACCTTTGCATTCCCAGGGTCCAGACTCTGAACCTGGAGCACGACCCAAATTTGACAGCTGGCTTCTCCTGGATGGGCCAATAAAACCCCCCAGCTCTGAAAAACCTGTGTATTTGGGATCAGAATCTGGATTCTGATCTAAATGTTGCCGAATTTGGGGGATAATGATATGAATTAGGATTTTTATTGCTGGAGTTAAGTATTAATATTGAATTACTGTTAATATATAAGCACAACTGTATTGTTAAATATTAATACAAGATCTACATCTTCACACTTAACAGCAATGCATTGAATTTTATATATCTTTATCCAAGCGTCTTCGGCATCTTACAAGCAAACCAGTTCCAGTTCAGGCCTGGTCGTTGTGAATAGATCTGCTGATTGCCATTCACAATATCAAGGACAATGTATATTGAGGGGTCCTATTCGATAGGTGCCTAATACTGTCATTAATTGGAAGAAATAATGGCTCATTCTCACTTACTCTAAGGCCCCTTGACCTCACTCTGGCATTGTAAAAGGGACTCGTGGTGTAAGCACCATCATGTCCCTCTGAACCCCCGGGCCTTGTATGTTGTTCTTCTATTTGCCTGTTTAGATATACATGAGCTAGGTCCTCCACTGGTATGGGTTGGCATAGCTCCATTGAAGTGACAAAGGTAATCCTGGTATTCATCCCTAGCTCTTACCAGTAAATCTCAAAGCACTTTACATAGGAGGTCAGTGTCATTGGCCCCATTTTACAGATGGGGAAACCGAGGCACAGAGCGGGTGTCCAAGGTCACCGAGCAGGCCAGTGGCAGAGCAAACAGAAGCCAGGCCTCCTGAGTCTCCGTCCAGTGCTCTGTTTATTAGGCCACGCCGATCCTCCAAATGCATGTGGCACTGGACTCCTATGGGTAGTCCCAACCACTTCAGTGAGACTGTTCGAGTGAGTGACGTATGCAGGTGCTTGACGGTTTGAAGGATTGAGGCTTGTGCTTGATAGCAAGTCTTTCTGGAACAAAATACTATAGGGCTGATTCTCAATTTGATCTATGCCAATTTACATCAGCTAAGGATCTGGCATATGTATGAAAGTTAGAGGGATATGGAGGTGTGTGTGTGTGTGTGTGTGAAACAGACAATCGTATTAACTCCAGTATTAGCTCCTTATCTTATTTTATGTATATTTATATATATAATATATTTTAAGTAACCATTTATATTAAAATATTATATATATAAAAATTTAATATAAATGGTTATTTAAATCATTGTATATCATGAAACAAAATGCTTCATTTGTCAGTTTAAGCCCTCTTGATAATACTAAAAAATGATCAAATGACAATTGAATGTGCCAAAAGGAAAAGGAAAAATTCTCTGTTCTGTTTTTAAACATCCAGTTGCAGTACTTTCTAACAGAACTTTCTTTAAAATGAAGTGCTTTAAATAAACAAATGGCATATTTAACTTCTGTGGCTACAAACGTATGAAGTTTGCTTAATAGGAAAACAAAGAAACAATATTTCATGATAAAATTAATACCAGGGGATCAAATGGAAAGCCGCCTTATCCTGTATAATTCAACTAACTATTTTTCAGGATTTACAGCTCTTCTGTACTCCTGTAGTTTACCAAATGGAGGTCCTGTTTGTGTATTAAAAATGTCTCCATTTTGGAGAGAGCTCCAGATTGTCTGAAGTTTACATGTGTCAAAATACGTTGAGGCTGCAAAATCAATGGATGGAGTGATTGAGAAGACTGCATAAAAACTCCTCCCTAGAATAAAAGCTGAAAGATCCTGTGATAGGTCTAGGACACGTTCCTTTTTCATGCAAAGAGCTGTGTTTATTAGTTTTGAGTACATGGTAATATTTCTTTACAGGTTAAAAAAAAATCCATCTATCATATTTCTTCTGTCCGCACCTTTCCAAACTTCTGGCGGCTGGTCTAAACCATCTTTCCCTTTTGCAGTCGCTTTTGTGAAGCCAATGAATCAACTAGAATATAAATGTTTTCAAGTGAGAAAAAGAATCATTTGTAGTCCTCTACCCAGCCAGATCTTT
Organism: Trachemys scripta elegans; assembly: GCF_013100865.1. Classification (NCBI taxonomy): domain Eukaryota; kingdom Metazoa; phylum Chordata; order Testudines; family Emydidae; genus Trachemys; species Trachemys scripta. The sequence continues at coordinate 10,073,179 of NC_048321.1, forward strand.
CTTGTTAAGTGCTTTGCTGTTTGGTTGCTTGGTTCCATTTATTTGTAAGTAGAATAGTTTGGGAAGGTAAATGTCGTTGCGAAATTGACCAGCTCGAATTTGGAAAAGGGAAATTGACTAGTTCGAATTTTGAAAAGGGAAATTGACTAGCTCGAATTTGAGAGAAGCTGCTCCGATGGGGGAATTGACCGAGTCGCGGGAATTTTTTCCCTATCTGCAGAATGTGATGCGCAAAAGGGAAAACGTTCTGGATATTTGTCCTACAGCGATTTATTACCGGTTAACCAAATTTTTAGAAGAGATGCCAGATTGGGGGGGAGGGGGAAGCAATTCAATTAATTTGTAATCTTATGTTTCATTAGGAAATGCAAGAATAATGACCGCATACAGCAGGCAGAAAACAAAATCATAAACGATTTTCCCTTCCCAAATCAGATTATAAAAACAAGCTCTTTTTTTAATTAAATCAATTGATGCACAGTTGAATCAAACTAACCTCCGATTATAACAAAGAAAGCCAAAACAAGCAAGCAAAAATGAATTTATTAAAGGAGAAAAAACGGGCATCTCTTTTTTTTAATGGGAACTTTGGAATTTCAATACATGGGTTTTAACAAACTAGGAAAAGTGGAGGAGAGGGTGAATATTGCAGGATAATTTTACAAGTAAAATCCCGATCTACAGGTAAAATGGAAAGTAATTTCGCAACAGATATTCGTTTACCGACATAATTCTGTGTTACAAGAGAAAACGGTCTTTATTAAACTTTTCAGACACTGAATGGCTTTAAATTCTACCATCCCTCTTGACTAAGAAACACGAAGCTGTGCTAGTAATTTTGATCAATAGTTCAAGAGGAAAAGAATTTCAAAGGCAGAACGTTTTTTAAAAAATGTTTATCAAAAACTGCCCCAAACTCCCCCTCCGCCCCTTCTTGGAATGATTCTAACGAAAATATTTGGATCCGATCAGCAATGCAATTTACATGTAGCTGCAGAGACAAATGCAACAGCAAATAAAAATACGACTGGATATTTTTTGCTGGTTCTTTGAAATCGCTTGGTAAATTAAGACTCTCTCTTTCTCTCGCACGCTGCTCTATCTTCTGGTCTATGTTTCCTTCCTCATTCCACCTCCAAAACAGTGAAAAGAAAATATCTAATAATCTGGGTCGAATTTGAAGGTGTGGCAAATTTTAAGTTTGATCCTTTTTTTGTTTGTAAATTAGACTTCTTTCTTTGTGTGTGCGCCCAAACTATCTGGTTTCATTTTCAAACATTCCCAAGATAATTTAGTCTCTCAAAATAACTCTGCAAATCTGTGTTTGTTTTTAATCTACAGTGTTTGTTCTTTCCGGAAAATCGTTGCAATACAATGGAGCTCCATGAAACCAAGAGGGAAAGTTTGGGTTAATATTTCAGATTCCCTTGATGTTTTTTATAACAGACTTCTGTTAAAGGAATTATAAACTCTTGTTTGTCAGGATATCTTGTTTGTTTGTTTGGTCAATCAGGGATTCCGTTTCAACCACGTCATAAACGTAATTCTACCACTTTGTCTCTCACTTTAACAAAAAGAGAGGTGTGGGGGGGGGGGGGGGGGGGAGAGACATGTTTCTGCTTGAAGCATACTGATGAGGTTTTAAGAGAGTAAAAACAATAAGAATTTGAACTATGTTTAAAACAATTATTTACTGAAATACCAGACCCTAAACAATTCCAATCAATGTATTATTAGAAATCTGTTTCTATAAAATTGCTGATTTAAAATTGTTTGAGTTATAGGCATTTTAGCAAGATTGAGACAGATCCTAGCTTCACACCAGCGGAAGATCTGGCCCATGGTTTTTAAAATCTTGGGTTGATGGTTTTTAAACATAGGCATTTAAAGCTTTGCTTAGCATTCACTGTTTTGTTTTTGGTGTTACAGTTGTGGTGGTGGTGTTTTTTTTTTTTTTTTTTTTTAATGAAAAAAAAAATTAGACCAGAAGAGTCCATCCTTTTAAAAATCCCACCTGGAGAATTGGCCAATGTTTTCAAACCTTAGAAAATGGTTAAAAATTCATTTAAAAAAATCTGTGTTTTGGAGAAAAACAACCTCTCATATTTCCACTGCCGGGTGCTGTTGGAAAATTTCCAAATGTCTAATGTTTGAACCACCCCCCACATTAATACAAACTTTTTTCAATGAAAGACAACCCCAACATTTTCAATGAACACTTTCATCTGAATTAATTTTTTTTTTTTAACCAGCCTTTCTCCCAGGATGTAGATGGCAGCATTCAAAACAATCCAGTTTACCGGATTAGGTGAGTGCTTCTTCAGAACGACTGAATAAGAGTGAATCTGCTTGAATTTCAAGTCATAACTAGGCAAGGCCTGGGGAGAGAATTTTGGCGTTATGATCAAGCCCCTTAGAAAACCTTAGCCTCACTTGGGGTGAAATTTATCAGTACAGTGTCAGCGGATGTCTTCAATGAAGCTGCAAGGTAGAATTTCAGTATTTGAGAGAGAGAGAGCAAATATTATGGGTCAGATTCTTTTTTATGCCAAGCCCCCTGTACGCCACTTTGACGCACTTGCTGGCTTCATTATACTGCAGAAGTGTGCTAAGGGCCCCTTTACACCAAATGAGAATTGGGCCATTGCTGAAGAGCATCAGCTGAGAAGTAGCCACCTCTGGGGTAGAGTTCAGCACCCATGTGGTTCACAGGGAATATTTTAACCTGATAACAGGCCACCGTCCCCACTCTTACGAAAAGGGCCCTGTTTTACGATCATGCCGGGCCTCCAGGATGGTAAGAACTTTGGGCAAGGGACTGTCTGTTGTTACGCGTCGGGCACAACCCTCACCCTGATGGGTCTCTGATCTCTGTTGGAGTCTCTGGGCGTTACAATAACTGTACTCTTCCTCCTGATGATGATGATGATGTGCTTTTGAAAGTCTCCGTGGATAGACGCGACTGCGTTTGATTTACACAAAATGATGCATCAAAGAATCAGTTGTATGTTTCTTTGGAAGGGAGACGTGCTCTTAAAAAAGAAAACCGTTCTGTCACATACCCCTCATTTCATCTCAGGCAGGCAAACAGTATGGCATTGTGCAGCCCTCTTCGGCCCTCCCCCCCCTTCTCCTTTTGGCTTCTTTTGCACTGCCAATTAGCTCGCTTTTGTCAGATTTCAAACAGTGTGTGTGTGTGTGTGTGTGTGTGTGTGTGTACGTACGAGCAAATGCCATAAATTCAGATCATGCACAGCAAAATAACTCCTACACTCTACATGCATGCTGAATATTTGCATACAGTGAAAGCCATGATCAAAGTGTATAGGGGTGTGTGTGTGTGTGTGTGTGTGTGTATTGGAGGAGGAGTGATTCTTAACACTGCGGTAACAACGAGGAGGCCTGTGGCACCTTAAAGACTAACAGATTTATTTGGGCAAATAAATCTGTTAGTCTTTAAGGTGCCACCGGACTCCTTGTTGTTTTTGTGGATGCCGACTGACACAGCTACCCCTCTGATACTTAACACTGCAGTGTGGTCTAGTGGCTAAAGGAGAGTGCCAAGAGTCAGGATTCCTGGGTTTTGCTCCCAGGTCTTGGAGAAGTCTGGTCTAGTGGTTAGAGCCATAGGCTAGGAGCCAGGATTTCTGAGCTCTCTTCCCAAATGTGGGAAGAAGTGTGGCCTACTAGTTAAAATACAGAAGTGGGAATTAGAATCCCTAATGTTGCTGCTGACTCGCTGCGTGAGCTTGGGCAAGTCACGCCCCCTCTCCGTGCCTCAGTTTCCCCAGCTGTAAAATGGGACTGGTAATGCTCATCTAACTCTTGGGAAAGCTTAATTAATTCACATACGTTAAGCACTTGAAGCTCCTCAGATGAAAGGTGCTGTAGTGGGACAAAGTGGTGTTATGACACGCCTTTGGCAAAGCTACTGTCTGTCCATGGTTGCTGTGTGAGGACTGTAATTGTCAACGGCAAGGGTATTGAGAAGGAAACAGGTGTCTGATCATTTCTTTCAAGTGGATCACATCAGGAACAGATGCAGAGTTTTCCTAACACTTCCCAGTTTCAATGGAGTGCTGGTTAAAGTAGCTTTGGGTGCAGGGCTTGTCTATACACAGTGTTAGAAGCAGAGGAGTGGTTTTTAAACTGATTCACTTAGAGGCTATGTGGATGCTCTCACTTATGTTTAAACCAGTCTTATTTCAGTTTAGCTTAATTAGGAGCAGGTTTAATAGTTATAATTAATAATAAATACCTTCCTTGCTCGTAGAGAGCACTTCTTATCTTTAGATCTCAAAACGCCTTATCCCTATTTGACAGCTCGGGAAACATATAGCAGCAATACATCCACACAGGACTTTGCACTGGTTGAAATAAATAAATTTCATTACAAATGATTCCCAGGTAAGCCTAAACTGGTTTAAATTAGATTGTTGCAAGCCTCTTTGTGAATGCACTTATCAGGCTTAAATAGAGTTAAGCAAGTCCGTAATGTTGCACTGGTTTTACTAAATTGGCTTAAAAAAAAATCAACGTTAAACTGGGGATGTCCATTGGGAGAGACTCACCAATGTAACATAAGGTGTGATTTCAGTTTAGTTAAAGCAGCGCAAAAGGCTGTGTGAATACTCCTATTTTAGGATAAAAGAGCGCTATTTTTGCTTAAGTTGATGAGGAACAAAGCTGGTTAGAATTTTAGATAAACATTTTTGCAGTGGAAAATGCCGCTTCTTCAGAATTAAAACTTTGGACAGCACAGGGTCAGTTTTGATGAATTTTACTACTTGGAAGATTTTTGAGGGGGGGAAAAGTTTCAGAATTATCGAAACAAATCCAGTTTTTCTGGCTTGAACTGCCTTTCATTTTTAAAAGTAATCTAATTATAGATGCTTTTTTTTTTTTAAATGGTCAGAATCAAAACAAAACATTTGAACAGATCCAAATTTGTGTATTTTTTTTTCACATTTTCAGTTCATCAAAATTTGAGATTGTTGACTCTTTTCGGGGGGGTTGGTCTGGATTCAGGATAGGGACAAAATTCTGACATCTCCAGTATTTTCACAGGACGGGAAAACTTTCCTGCTCAGTTCTACTAGAAACAGATTTAGACCAGTGCAAATTTGTGTGTAGACTGGGTCTTAGAGCCTGGTTCTGAAAAGTCCAGAGAGCCCTCAGCTCTCACTCAGGCCCCGGCAAGATTGGGCTCACAACATTTTAAAATAGGTGCATTTTGGAAATAACTTGTGAGCATTTGGGTCCTGCTCTAACTCCTGTTTAAACCCCAGTGAAAAGACACCCTTGTCTTCAGTGGACTCTGGATTGGGCCCTTTCCGAATGGATGTTACATTTTATATGAAATGTTCTTTCTCTCCTCAACCCTTTTACTGCAATTTTGATGCTGAGGACACGCAGCAGGCAGGCCCCTAAATGATCGTGGCTGTTAAAAATCTCAGTTTGTAGCAAGCACTTAAACAGCATTTTTCATCCATAGATCTCAAAGTGCTTTACCAAGAGAGTCAGTCTCATTATCCTCATTTTATAGATGGGGAAACCGAGGCATGGAAAGGGGATGTGACTGACCTAAGATCAGTGGCAGACTCTGGAATAGGGTCTCGGAGCCCTGACTCCCAATCCCACGTTGTGGCCCCTTGACCACACCGGAAATGGAACCCAGGAGTCCTGACTAGCAGTTCTGTGATGTAACCATGAGACAATACTTCCTCCCAGGATTGGGAAAAGAACCCAGGAGTCCTGCCTCCATCTCAGTCATCTGTTTTAACCAGTAAATCCTGCTTCTGCATAAAAGCGAAATTTAAACTGCCCGGTTCAGGGGGCTATGTTAGCCATGATGAATTTTGTAATTATAGTATTTCAATATTTTATTACAATAGTTCTACATATTCAATTACTGAGTTATGAAATCCTAATCTCTTCTGATAATATAATACCGGGGTCTGATTCTGACCTCTGTTACACACAGTGTGGTTCCCTTTAATCAGGCTGGGGAATTCCAGAAACCCAACCTATGGAAATGCATGGCTCTATGAGGCCACTCTACCTGCTGTGGGTCTGAAATGAGCTAAATCCATGACGACCTGGGATTCCATTAGATTTTACACCGTGGAGAGTTTGGCCCATTATGTTTAAGTTTCACAAATGTCTGGGAATTGCAAACAACCTTCTATGCTTGAATCGAGCCAACAGCAACCTGGCCTTAGTGAAAGGAAAGAGGGGTGTGCCTCCAAAACCTCCCGGCTACAGAAATCACTCCGATAAACTGGGCAACCATATTATGCTTGTTCTTCACCCGAGTTTCACTGCTTGTCCTCCTCCATCCCACCTTGCACTAAGCCTGGGGCGCTGAGTAAGCCGGGTCAGGAATTTGACAAACTGTCAAAAAGCGCCAATTCCTCAAAACTCTAACCTGGGTGGGGGAAAGGGGCGTATTGGGCAAATTTCTTGTTTGAAACAATTTCTTAAAAGTTTAGAACCTTCCCGTGCTGATGTTTTCAAAATGGGGAAAAAAAGCCCCTGGGTGGTCAGAAGGCTCCTCCCATCCGAAGGGGAGGCTTTGCTTATCTTGTCCTGTAAATGATCTTTCCGTAAACGTCAAAACCGAAACAAAACGTTTCGACTGAGCCGATCCGAGGTGGTTTCAGATTTTCAGTTCGGGGGGGGGGGGAAAGGTCAAGATTCTGATTTTTCATCCTGTTCGGGGATGGGAAACTTTTGAAAAGGCTCCTGGGATGAGAAAACAGGTCCCCGCCCGGTTTGTGTTGATCACCCTCGAATCGGCTTGGCTTTGCTGGGAACTGAGGGCGCTCAGGGGGTATGCGGGATCTTGGGTACTACAAAGGATCAGGTCCTTTGGGGTGGGGGGCTTGGAGCCTTCTCCCCTGAGTCTTCTCCTCCTGCGACAGTGAAGGTCCGAAGAGATATGACCTAGCAACACCTGCCCTAACTTTCTTTGCCATCCCATGCCCCACTTCTCCTTGGGGGTGTGGGAATGTGAAATTCAATGCAAGAGCATGACAATGCGGGGGACTTCAGACGCTTTCAGCAAGCACTCAGGACCCAGGTCCGAGGACTCTGCTCGGGGTAGGTGGGGCAGAGCCCAACTCTTGCTGTGACTCAGGGCCGGTCATTTTGCAGTGTAGACAGAGCCCGACCCGCAGACTTAAGTCAGGAGGTCGGCGCGGTGCAGTATGGCCACGGCTGCGAGCCCCCCTCAATTGTAAGCCCAGGTTTGCCAGGCAGGGTAGATGCTCACGCTTGGGCTTGGAAACACGGAATCCGGGCCCACAGACCCGGGTTCATAAGTGCAGGGGGGGGGCCCAAGCACGGGGCCCCTCTCTGATGCTGCGACCCCTTTACCCGGCTCTGGCTCCGCCAAAGGGCCGTAAAGCGGGTTCTGCCTCATGGGGCCATAGCGGGGCCTTTGGGATTTACCTGTGAAGTGGCGGCTGGCCCCAGCAGCCGGCCGCGGGGCCGCCAACTGGAGGTGGATGGAGAAGGGAGATGGGCATCGTGCCAAAGAGGAAAATAGAAACGCAGTGGGTTGGGGGGGGGGGTGGGAAGACCAGACAAGCCACTGCTGTTCTGCCGGGCACAATGACTGGCAAGGAGGGTGCCCCCGCCCCTCCCCTCCGCCTAGCCTCCGCCGTGCCAGCTGTAACCTCGTCCCCCTGGCCTTTCGAACGTTGGCACAGAAAACCGGCCCCACCATGGCGGCTCCTCTGAGAAGGATTAAGGCCTCAGTGTGTCTCTCATTTTCTTTCCCCCTCAGTGGCTGAGAACAGGAAGCGTGAACCTATCTGAGCCTAATTGACTTGCAAATTAATCGTTTGTCCCTGCGCCTGATAATTAGTGCTAACGATTTTTACCACCGCCTTCCCCCTCCTTTCTTTCTCCTCCTCTTTATTTTAAAGGGGGCTGTTTTCTTTCTTCTTTTTTATTCTAAGCTTTTCCAGCTGCCTGTGTATCTGGGGTGGGGGTGGCATAGGGGACTTGGGGGGGGGGGGCTGGCAGAGGTAACAGACTGATAGCATTAGGACCCACAACTGCTTGTTTGCTTCCCACGACTCCGTGCCAGCTTGTGTGTGTGGAGAAAATAAATGAGACTGAGGGGGGGAGTTAAATGAGGGGTGGGGGAACCAGGCAGTGTTACCTAGTATGGAGCCCATTCGGACTATACGCTCCTCGTCAGGCGCTGGGGCTGGGCTGGCAGCAGGAGACGATTGCTTTGTGCTCTGGCTACGCTGTAGTGCCAGCCCTCAGCATTCAAAAAATCACGAGTCTGGTTCCCTACCCGCCCCCCGCAACACAGGCATGAGAGTGGCTTAAAAATGACAAGATGTTTTATAATCTCGGGGTTTCTTTGCTGTGCTAACTGGTTTCTAGGCAGCCGGGGCACGTCTACACTGGGGCTGGCTCGAGGGAAGCTAGCACGCTAACGCTAGCCGTTGGGACACCAAGCCGCCCACGCCTGCCCAGCCACCGGTCAGAGCTCAGCTGGCTAGCCCACACCCACTGGCCTCCCAAAGCTACAAAGCCCAAGCTGCAATGTCTATGCCGCTGGTTTGGGCCTGGTAGCGCGACGCCTTTGTCTGGCGACTCGAGCTCTGAGACTCGGGGCCGCAGGCCCCTGCTGGCTGTGGAGATGTACCCTAAAGGGCAGTACAAGCCGAGGTGGGTACTTAAAGCTCTTCTCTCTCGCACCCGCAATCATTTTTATTGCTATTAGGTATATTACGGTAGCGCCCAGGGCCCCATTGTGCTAGGAGCTGTACTTTTTATTGCGGTTATATAAATTACACTAGTGCCTAGAACCCCCAGTCATGGATAGGCCCCATAGAGCTAGAGGCCGTACAAACACAGAAGACTGTGCCTGCCCACAAGAGCTTATATGCTAAGGCTCGCCCCATGATTATGATCTATTATGGTAGCCCCCAGAAGCCCCAAGCCAGAAGAGGGCCCAGCGGTGCTAGGGTGCTGTACAAACTCATGTAATTAGACTGGTTTTTCCCCAAAGAACTTGCAACCTAAATAGGCAAAATAAAAGAATTATTAGCATCACCCCCATTTTACAACTGGGGAAACTGAGGCACTGGCTGATTAAGTGACTCACCCAAGAGCGCACAGGGTGTCTGGGAAAACTGAGCTAGATCTCCTGAGTCGCAGCCCGGTGCCTTGTTCACAAGATCATCCTTCCAGAATGAAGGGGTGTAAATTGTTGTAGTTAATACATTATTCCTGTAAGGGATGTTTGCATTTGACAAGGGAGACATTCAGTGAAATCATTTACCATTAGGTCCCAGCCTTGTGGTAGCTATTAGATAAAATTTAATGCTAGTAATGTTAATACTTCGCTCTTCCGTAGCATCTTTCTTCTGCATGTTTAAAATACTCTTCAAATGGTAATGAATTATGCCTCATGATACCCTGATTAGTATCATAATGATCTCCCTAGTGTTGTACTGCTTCCCCCTGGTGGATGGCACCAGAACTGCTGAGCTATGTGTCATATGCCCTATACTGTATCACATGGAGACTCCCTGAGCGCAAGTACTTTTCAAGCAGGGAGCTTTGAGTGTGACCTCTGCTATCGTCGTGATGTTCTGTGTGGCCCCCCATGTACAGCATAATGACAACTGCAAATTTCCTAGGTCATGGAGTTATTAATACAGTGAAATCCATGCTCAGAACCAGTTCCAATCATGGACCGCCCGTCTAAAGCAGCACCGCTTTAGTGACATTTTGGCCTTCTCTAGCGCTTTCCTAGCTCCACATGTCTTTACAAATATTAAAGCTCACAGCACTCCTGGATGCATACGGCTGACATTCCTGCCCCAGTGACGATCCTGGGAATTTCCCAATGGAGTTCAAGGGGGCTAGGATTTTACTCACAGCTTTTTAGGGCCAGAAGGGACAAGTCTGACCATCTAGTCTGACCCCCTGCATAAAGCCGGCCCCCAACACCAGGCCTATATGGTAGGGCAGTATTCGGATTGTCTCCGCCCCCCCGCTCTGAGTTTACAAATGGGGAAACTAAGGCACAGTGCGTGAGACATCCTGACCCCGCTGTAGTCCATGGCAAAAGTCCCACTGGATGCTGGGATGCATAAAGTCTGGTTCGCTATCACAGCTGGCCGTAGAACCCAGGTGTCCCAGCACGTGCTCTACTGAGCCGATCCGTAGCCCACATTCCCGCACAGACCTGGGCGAGGGCCCAGACTGCCTACCTGTGTGCTCTGGAGTGCCTCGACCACACTCCTTTCCGGACTTAGGGATGGAACCCAGGCATCCTGACCCCCTACCGCCGAGCTCTAACCACTAGGCTGCGCTCACTCTGAGAGCTAGGGATGGAACGCCGGCCTCCTGAGGCCCCCCCGAATCCAGTCCCCTATTCCCAGCTCTAACCATTAATTAGGCATCACTCGATTCGTAATAGAACCCAGGCAGCCTGACCCGCCCCACTCCCGCCCAAAGCTGGGGATACAGCCCACGTATCCTGGCAGCCAATAGTGTGCTCTAACCACTAGACCATGCTTCCTTCTGTAGTCAGCCATGTGTCATTAACACACCCCTGCCTTTGCGGCGCCTCTCGCTGAGCGTTCCTGTCCACGCCGCTGTCCTCCTTCCATCCAGCCGGCCCCGTTGCACCTTGCGTCGGTCTTTGCATTTCAGGCCGAGTCCCCCAGTTCCTGCTGGCTCTCTTCCCCTAGCAGAGCTCTGGGCGAGGGAGTCTATAAACTCAGACAGCTCTTCAGCCCAGAGCTCATGAACCCGCTCTGTTTGGTTTGACCAGAGTTAATTGCCCGTGTTTCTGCCCCTCTGCATACAGGGCTCTTTGTTTGCCAAAGAATCACTTGACCCTCGGGGTCACCCGGGCTCCGACCCCCTGCCCCTAGAGGGCCATGCCTCCTACATGCATGTCAATTTAATTTGGGCACCATGGCGGAGGATGGGACGGTGCCAGTTGTCATGGAGAGAAAGCCTTTTATGGCGAGAGGGTGGGGAGGAGTCATTAGTCTTTGGGGTCAGACTCATTGGAGTAATACACCGATTAGCAGCTCCGGGAGAGGGGGCAGGCAGGGGGGGCTAGGGAGTGAAAGAGACGTTCGGGGTGGGTTAACCCCAATCAGAACCATCCAAGATGTTCGCTGGATTAAGTCATAGTTCACTAGTCTGGAGAGACACGCATTCCGCCGGGGATACTCGGCTAAGGGAACTCCAGGGTTAATTTCAGCCTGCGCTTAGGAGCCAGATTCTCAGAGGACCATGTGGGGCACCTGAACCCTGATCCTCAGAGGAATTGAGGCCCAATGGAAGTTAGGCACCTAAATGTACAGCGCCCAGCACAATGAAGCTGATCTTGATTGCAGCCTCTGGTGCTACTGGAATAAACCCAATCAGCAGCTGGCTGGAATTGGGTGTTGGGCTGGTATTGGTGCCGGCGCTGGCTGGGACTCGGCTCCTGGTTCTGTGCTAAATCCTGAGTTGCTTCCGTATCCAATCGGACCCACTTTCCCCTCCCTGGTTCCCGTCCGGCCCTGGTTTCCCATGGGCTGCAGACCGTAGAACCGGCCTTTGTGAATTATGATTAGACGGGAAGCCCCGGTCCTTTTTAGCAGCTTCAGAGCCCCGTCTGAGCGAGATGAAGAGATTACAATTAAAACCCATTTTAGGGGCGAAGTAGCTGGAAACCAGCAGCAGGTGGGAAGCTGATGCCAGCAGTGATCTAATTATGGCCCTTGCTGGCAGACGGGTGTGTAGAGAGATGCTCGGTCCTCTAAGACAATGAGCTAGGAGGAATGGCTGGAAGTCCTGGGGCTGGGTGTGTGTGTGTGTGTGTGTGTCCTTTGTGTTCATTTGGAGACAGGGCAGTGGAAAAAGCCAAGCAGACTTTGAAATGGGCATTTGTCTTCATTAATTCTTTTCCAAGGGGCTTCTGCTCCCTGCCTTGATCTGATCGCTACAGCTCTGACCAAGGTCCAGTGGCTAGGGCGCAGGCCTTGGGAGAGCTGGGTATAATTCCCTTCTCTGCCACAGACTCCCTCTGTGACCTGGGGTAAGTCATTTAACCACTCTGTGCCTCAATTCTCCAGCTGCAAACCGGCAGCCCTACTTGACCGGGGAGGATAAATACATTCGAGTTCATACAGTCTGAGGTCCTGAATACAGCTCAGGCCAGAGAATTCACTGGTTAGATCAATAGTATAATAGGTGGAGCTGGGGTCTCCTTCCCTTTTTAAGATTGCCCAACATTATAGTATGTGATCAGGTAAGTAAAGGCCGCATCGTGAGCTCCAGCAGTCCGAATTAAGGTTGCATAGGCTTGGCTTTGCCTGCTTGATTTTGCAACCTTAACAGTGTTCTTTTAATGTAGTCTTTTTGTGTGTAATATAATAGGTATAGTACGTAGCCATATAATGAGCATGTGTGTGTATAGACATTTTAGGGCTATGTCATTCAGAGTTACTTATCAGTACAATTATACAAAATAGGATTTATTATTTGCTGCAGCAGCTATGCACATAGCTTTAATCTAGCTAGCTCCGGTGGCAGACCGGTGAGAGCTTCTGAGTGAACTGTACAAGCCTGCCTGAAATCCTGGGTCATTTCTCATGGGCCTTCAGTCTAAAGCGCCCATCCTGCAAACGCCTACGCCCGGGTTTAACTTTTCTACCATGAGCAGAGCTGGGTGACGTTTTTTAGGCAAAGCTTTTTTCCTGCGCAAAATGCAGGTTCGGCGACGCTGAAATGGTCTGCAAATTCTTGTAATTGTTACAGCTCAAAAACCCTTAAAAATCAAAACCATTTCACCCTGGCCTTTTTGAAATGAAACATTTTGATTTTTCGTTCCAAACAGCTTTTCATTCAGAAATTTCCTTCTGGGCTGTTCCTAAACAATTAAAAAAAAAAATTGTTAAGGGCTCAAAATAGAAACAAACCCTTGTGTTCCACCCACAACCATTTTTTTTTTTAAACTTTCCCATTTGACGAAAATTTTAAAAAATTCATTTCTCGTTCGACCCAAAAGGAATTTTTTCCCGCTGATTTTTTTTTTTTCAGAATCACCAGCACACGGAAAATTCCACGAGTTCTACCCACGAGTCATCCCAGCAGTAAACAAAGCCCCTTAGCTGTCATGCCAGTCGTTAATAAAAATCACCCCAAATGGGCTGCTTTGCTTCAAACCAGGAAAGTGCAGTTTTGGGAGGAAGACAAACATACTCGACAGTGCCTACCGGCTGTCGATGGCTGACTAATATTTATCATCGGCCAGTGCTAAGCGCTCTTCCCACCCCCGCCCCCAATCACTTACAATCATAAGCACCTGGTACTCCTTTGTGAACACACCCACTTGGCTAAATGTGACCATTGTACCCAGGCTAAAGCAAACAAACCTCAATTCTCAGCTGAATGAAGGACTCCTCTCTGAAATTTCTGGGGTGGGGGGGGGGTAATAATCCCCATTCTGTTTTCACAGCCTTCGCCCCCTCATCATTCCTCTCCCGATTGTCTTAATTTGGCCCATTATGATTGTTTGATAAAGGGCCTCTTCCCGGCCCCCACCCTCTTGAAGATGCTCCTTAGGCCGATGGGAAAATGGCAAGGAGTAATTATGAAAAGCATCACTGTTCAGAGGGCCATCTGAGAGGGATTAAAGGATTACAATTAAAACTCATTTTAGGGAGGTGACGTGACTGGAGCTTTTGCAGAGGTTTATATTTTGTTGTTGGGGTTTTTTTTTTTCCCCTCCCGGCAATCTGGGGCTATGTTGATTAATGACAAACTGGAAACAACAACAAATGAGAAATCAGGTCATCGGGAATTAACGAAAGAGATGGGGCAGCTATGGCAGGACAGGGCAAATCATTTTCCTGCCGGGGCCGATCTGCCGAGAAGGTGAGCCTTTTACAGTTCGTGGGCCCAGCGCCCCCCTTCGTTAGCTCAAGCTGTAGAGACTATCCCAGGGCTGCTATCGTTTGCATGTGCACCATCGCCCTCTGCTGGCTGGAATTGGAACTGCTCGGTGGTGTGTCATAGGCACTCTACTGCTGCTGTCAGCTGTGATGGGAGTCCCGTGCTTTGGGACCTGACTGGTGTGGGTTTTAGCCCCGTTGTCTCTGGGAAGGTCTAGGCAATATTTAATGCTCCGTGACTGGTAAGTCTTAACATAGCCATTAATTCGTTGCAAGAATGCACAGCGTCGTTTATCTAAAATCAGTGCATAACACTGAAGCTGTCTCGGTCTCCTTTCTCCAGGGCCAGATTCTGGTCCCCACATGGGCACACGCATACCAGACGATGCACAAGCACCAGCCATGTGCGCCTCTGTTGCAGGAGCTGGCTGGACACCCATGCATGGCTCCTCCAAGGAGAATGAAACTGTTTGACACAGGGAAGGGACCCCATCCATAGAAGCCACTGCCACTGATAAATATGCAGGCCAACTTCTTAACCCCTACGCTCCGTCCCAGCATATCCCTCTGTAGCGGGTCCGGGGAGCAGTCAAGGCCTGAGGTGGGGGTTTGAATCATGGATCCACCCAATGGTAAAAGTAGACGGAGTCAGAATGAGAGGGGAGACTGTGGTGCATCATGGGAATTGTAGTCCCACCAGCGAGCCGGGCCGATAGAGAAGAATGGGAGTACGAGGTGTCCAAACTACAGCTCCCATGAGGTGCCGCCGTGTGCCAAACATACACCCTTTTCCACAGGAAAACCTGTTTTCCAGCCAGCTCGGCTTGTAACCCACAGGTACAGCGTGCGGCTCTCTGTCTCCCCCTCATGGCTGGAGCGCATGGTGATTGATGAGTCACTTACCGCCATTCAGCTAATGAAGCGGGCTCCTTTCACTCGGGCAATAGCAGCTCCAGGTAGAAGATCTAGAGGCTTGATGCAGAGATTTGATGCAGGCTGATGGGGGCCCATCCAGCCGCATTGCACTGCACAGGTGGTTCTGAGATCTTGCACGATGAGGGATCAAATCACACTTTCCCGGAATAAAAGAAAGGGGGAGGGGAATGGTGGGGATATTTAAAGGACACCTCCTCCTCATTCATCGTGAAGCACAAGGGGACGTTTTGGTGATTCCTTGACGTTCCTTCTCCAGCACTCAGCTTTCCAGTGTTGCCGTGAGATATAGGTATAGTGCCATTAAAATTCAGCGTCGCCATGAATCGATGGCCGCTGGAAATGTGACTCTTCTGAGGGCTAGCTGCAGTGGGGAATTGGGGGTTTGAAATGCAAATAAATTTGGTGCAGGAAACTTATGGCCGGGGATAACAGCCAGCTGGCTCAGCTAATGGTTATGAAGGTCGGGGTTGTGCTTTTGGCTTTTTTTAAAGGTTGCAATAACTCAGATGAGATCCGACTTTTATTCTATATCCCTAGACTACGAACGGGGACTGAATACGTAACATGAGAAACAGCAAACCGTGAAAGACTCTGATGCAACAAAATTCAGACTTGCACAGCAAAATTCAAGGCCATGTAGGGTGTGTCTGCGCTGCAACAAGACACCCGTGGCTGGCCCGTGTCAGCTGATTCACGGATTCTCTGGGTTCACGAAGCGCATCGATCTGCGTGGTAGTGTTCCTTGCACCCATTGGCACATGCATCCGGGAGAGTGCCCGGGGCGGCCTCCGCTGAACTTAGCGTCTTTCCAGAGCAGGGTGCACTGTCCAGGGTTCTCTGCTCAGTGCCAGCCATGTAGGGTGACCAGACAGCAAGTGTGAAAAATCGGGACGGGGTAGGGGGTAATAGGAGCCTATATAAGCAAAAGACCCAAAAATCGGGACTGTCCCTATAAAATCGGGACATCTGGTCACCCTACAACCATGTCCCCTTTGCCCTCACCCCCCACCTCCGTCCGTGGCCTTCTTTGGTTATGCCCCATAATTAGCTGCCCTCTGTGGCCCCTTCCCTCACGTGAAAGGAGGGTCAGCGGTTGACTCTGGGGGGCAGCTCTGCCCGAGTCGCTGAGCTAAGCGCATGTGTGTAGGAGGGGGTGTAGGAGGACACGGCATTGCAAGGGGTGTCCTGCTCTAGCGCCCCCTATTGTCTGCCATTCTGGTTCTGCCACACCCGGCTTTCCAGCCAGGTCACCTTTCACATTCAGTCCCCTTCTGGGGTATCAAAAGGCCAAACAGACAAAAGATTCTTCTGCCCTCTGGGGCTCCCCGTCACCCCCTTTTTCTTCTAGCGCGTTGCCACTGCCTTCCCGCCCAGGGACTCTGGCGGTTTCTCCCAGCGACCTCCCTGCATCCCGCACAAACCCAACCCCGTTAGTCCTGCCCCCTCAGGCTGAGAGGCCTAGGTGGGGCTGGTCCCATTTTCCCTTGAAGGGGCCAGTCACCTTGTGACAGAGGGTCTTGGGGAGTTGGTGGTGTTTCACGGGGTCAGTCGGGGTCCCTGGAAGTCAGCAGGGGCTCCCATGCATAACGGAGAGGCGAATTCAGCCCTGGTGCGGCTTGTGCTTTAGCCGCTTGTGGTTTTGGTCGGCGACACCGGGGGTTTCTGGGAGGGGCGGGGGAATGAACAAATCTCAGGTCCTTACGTAAAGCTTTTGGTGAAGCTCCCCTACGCTAGAGCTTGCAAAAGTGATAGTGTCACAGTGGGAGATTTGGATGGGGGAAGGAGAATGCAAGGCCTTAGAGTCTTCTTCTTTGAAGTAAAAGGGAAGAAGCAGGAAAAAAAGCAAATCTGGCAGCTGCTCGTCTCAGGGCTGGTCGTACCCTGCTGGAAGGAGCTCAACTAGCCGCCTGGCCTGAAGCAAAAGAGGAAAGTGCAGTGGATGGGGGAAACAGGCCTTTCCTTTCGGTGCTTGCTTTCCCGAGCCGGGAGCGGAGCCGAAGGGGGTGAATGGAGCTGGCGACTGGCAGGGAAAAGAACAAAATAACGGAGCCGCGTTTGCTCGGAGGGGGAACAGCGACAGGCCGGTCATTCATGGAGCTCCGGCGAAGGGGGTGCCATGTGGAAGGACGAATGCCAGGGAAGCGGTAGCCAAGACCCGGACCACACACATCCCCAGCGCAATCACGGCAAAAGCAATGGGCAAGATTCTCAGCTGGTGTAGCTTTCACAGAACTATACCGACATAATGGCCTGAATTCTCCGTTAGCCTAATACTGAGGATTTGGCCCAATACGGAGAGGTATATGTTATCTAGCTACTGAATCAGCCGGAATCAGGGAGGCTACGGCCCCTTAAACACCACTCTGGCAGAACAAAAGGGCTTTGCTATGAGTGTGACTAATTCCCACCCGCTTTAAAGCCCCACAGCAAAAGAGAGGAGGCTGCCAATCAGAATCAGGCCCATATAGATTTAGGCAGAGCGATCTCCTGCTGCAAGGGTTCAAAACCCGGGTCAGCAAGAGAAGAGCAAACTGGAGGCGATTCTCCCCATAAATCTGCTCGTTCTCATTTATACGAATCGTGGTTTTACACCCCTCTGGCAGGGTAAAGGGGCCTTCAAATGCTTTCGTCTCGTTTTAAGCTTCCTTTACGCTGCCAGGGCAGGGGCCTTTGCATCAATGAGAATCGGGCCCCGTGTGGATGAGGTTAATTAGTTCCGTTAATTAGGACTAAGACGCAAGGTTTTCCCCTGGAAAGAGAGAAAAGCAAACTCTGGTTTTGTGTTCTGTTGAGTCCATTGGAGGGATTGAAGGAGAATAGAGGTGTCACAGAAAAGAGGCCAACATTTTGGGGTTCCCTGAGAACCCCTCTACCACCCACTGCAATGGCAACAAAATGCTGTCGATAGCAAAATCTCAGCATGAGTCTTTCTTGTGGGAGTCAGTGGAGCAGGACGGGGGCCAGGCTGCGGAGTGGCTGAAGGTGTAATAAGAAAGGAGTGACAGGCGTCAGGAGAACCAAGTCATTGTGGGATGGGGGTTTCTTCTGACAGACCCAGCAGCCCAGAGCCACAAAGGGGATTTAGGTGCCTAACTCCCATAGGAGGTTTTGGACCAGCACGCTCAGCAAATCTGATAAGGATCTCCCAATGCTTAGCCCTTTATATGCATCTGTGAACAGGTTGTCCAGTGCGGAGAGCACAGGAGTGGGAGGCCTGAATTCTGGTTCTGCCGCTCTCCCGCTGTGCCACCAAGCTGCTGTTTCTCCTCCCACCATTTGTCTTGTCTATTTAGATTGTGAGCTCTGGATAATGCCTAGAGACCACACCTGAGATCAGCGCCCGATTCTGCTAGCCCCTGTACAAACACATAGTAAGAGACAGTGCCTATCTATCTATCCATCCCCATATGCATCCCTCTATCCATCTATCTCCATACGTCCCTCCTCTGTACCCATACACACCCCTCTAGCTATCTGTCTATCCCCATATACACCATCATCATCTCTCTCTATTCTATCTAAACAGATTAAGTTCCACATCCTCTCACTCACCCTTTGTTTGTCTTATTTTGGGGGGGAAACTCTCTCTTACTATGTGTCTGTGCAGCCCTTAGTGCACTGGGACCCCAATCTCAGCTGGGGTCCCTAGATGCTAGCGAAAGACAAATAATATCCAGTAGCCAACAAATAATGGGACACAGCCCTTGCCCTGTAATTGCCAGTAGTTTTTTACTGCTTCTTACTATGTGTTTGTACAGGGTTGGGGTTGGGGTGGGTTTTTTTTATTGTCTTCAGTTCAGAGCCATCCCTGTTCTCAGTTTCACCCCAACAGGTCCCTGGATGGCAAGCCACTAACCAAGACCGCTGAATCTTGGCCCCCATGGTCTGTTACAATTCCTTTCCACACTCCAACCTGCCCTGTGTTTTCGATCAGACTTATTTTTTTTTCTCTGCCCCTTGGAGAACAGAATGTTTTTGTTGCCATCGGTGGGTTCGTGTATTTTTACGCTAAATGCCATGGCGGCTTTCCGGGAGGATCTTTGCTGATTTCACAGGCTCTGTCTCGGCCTAGCCCCTGCCCACAGCACCATCTCCTGTCTGAATTTGTCTTGTGCGCGAGGGCGGCGCATCTTGGGACTTGCAGGCACTCCTTTTCACGGCGCCAGGATACCTTGTCCTGGAGCCCAATCACGCAGACGATAGCCCACGTCGTCATATTTAAAAAACAACAACAACCTGCAGCCCTGAGTGAGGGAGCATTTTTTGATGGTGTTTCATTAGCTTACAAATCAGACAGGCTAAACAATGGCGCTCTGTGTCAGAGATGGCTTTCTTGTTGATTGCATCTCCTCGCGCTCATCCGTATGCAAAACAGACGCCGGCAGCTTTGGGCATGCCATGGAAACCGAGGTGTGGGCTGGGAATGGGGGGTTCTCAGAAGCCGGAGTGAGAAATCTCTCATGCTGTTTTTCCCATTTGCATAATGCAACTTTTCTTCCTGCAGACACAGAGGTGCTTTGTTTATAGCGAAGCAGCAAGAAAAGAGGGAAGGTTGAGGACAGATCACCATAGGGAACAAGAGAGAGCTGGGGGAAGGAGGGGCATCACCAGCAAAAGAAGGAGGTACAGAGAAAACAAGGGGCGACCAAAAGTGACTAGAGATTAGACTGGAGAATGGGGAAAGAAACCAGGCCTGATTCGCCGTCGACATGAACGCCCCTTCGCGCCTGCTTTAAAGCCCCTTTGCACTGCTTGAGTGGTGTAAAAGGAGCTCAGAATCAGGCCGAGAGGGGGGGAGCATTTTAAAAAAAAACCCAGTAATGCCTCCCCGAGGACGCAGAATTTGTTTCAACGCGCCTGCGGAACGTAGGCAACGATTTTAGCCGCACGCCCATCTCCGAGAGCGTAGGCCGATAGCCAATGGAGCCGGGTCCATTAACCCTCCGGATGCTGATAAGACAACGAATGAGCCATGATGTGGGGCGGGGGTGGGTGAGAGGGAGATCGCTTTATGGAGCAGGTAACTAACAATGAGAGCCTGATTCCCTTAGACACCAAGGTCGCTCTATATTGCTCTGACATTGGCAAATCAGTGGAGGAGCTAATAGGGAGTGTGTGTGGGGGTGACTGCCCCTCCCCGGCTTCCAGCCGCCTTTAGGAGTATGTGTGGCACCATTTCAAGCCAATAACTAAAACTGAAGGAGGCAACAGCCGTGATCCATCACCCGCCCTGGCTCCGCCTCGGCTCAAAATCTGGCTCCGGTACTAAAAGGGACTTAAAATGGGTAGAAATTGCAGTTCTAGGGGCTGTCAGAGCAGCGTAAGGGGGCGTCAGGCCTGATCTATACTGGAAAATAGTCCTGCTTTAACCATACTGGTATTGCTGAACCAGTACAAGCTTTCTAGTGTGAATGCCGCCATATCACTGCTTATACAGGTGTAGCTATTCCTGGCTGGGAAGGGGGATACGCACCTTTATACCGGTATAGCTGTGCCCACACTAGGGGTTGCACTGGTATAATTATACTGGTAGCTATTTTATACGACATAGTTAAACCAGGACAAAACTTGTGTGTAGACCAGGCCATTAGAAGGGAGACAAAATCTTGTGCTTCAAGGTTTAAACCAATGTCTAACAGTTAGGGATTGGGATGAAGGCCAGTTATCCCACATCTGCTATTGTGAGGTTTTCTGCACCTTCCGCTGTAGCATCTAGTGCTGGCCACTGCAAGATACTAAGGCTTGATGGGCCACACGTCTAATCCAAATTGTCATGGGAGAGTCTTGTATGTACAGCGCCTGGCGCGATGGGTTTCCAGTCTTGGCTGAGGCCGCAAGGCACTGAATCTTGAGCCTTCCTGCGTCACAGCCAACAACCCTCCACCATCCCTGTTGACCGGAACGGCTGGCTTGTGTTTCTATAATTTAACTTTATTTGTTATTATAAAGAAGCACAGTCCAAAGCAATCTCTTAGTTTGCAACATGGCAGATTTAGGTTGGATATGAGGAAAAACTTCCTCACTCTAAAGGTAGTTAAAGCCTAGAACAGTTCCCTAGCGTGGTTTTGGAATTCCCTATAATTGGAGGTTTTTATGAACAGATTAGACAAACAGTGGTGATCTAGATATACATGGTGTTGCCTCAGGACAGGGGGGTGGGCTTAGGTCTCTTCCAGACCGACATTTCTGTGATTATGACCCTACCTCCTGAAAATTAACTCTGATTCCTACTGGATCCAATCTAGATAGTGATTTAGCTGGTTTGTGAATCGGACTAGTGTGTCTTTTACCATCATAATAATAGAACCAAAATGTATTCATCAGCGACAGATGACGAAGATGGAGCCTGCGATTTAAAAGTATGCAGTCAGCGTGGGAAATGATGTCTGGAACGCAGAGCGGTTGCCAGCGGTGATAAATCGGGCCTGCTCTGGTTGTAAGGTAATTTAGCGCAAATCAAGGCCGGGGATGTATGCTCATCAGCGGCGGTGTGATGTGCTTCTCATGGAAAGGGTTAAATCACCCCTGTATGTTGCTTTTGAGATGTGGCTCCCAAGGTAGCGTCACCAAAGAGGGGGGGACGGATAAATTGAGGCAGGAACTTCGAGAAAGCTTTCTAAGCATCGAAGGAGCGACGTTCTGGAATCGCTGGCCAATAGGAGGAGTGGGAACTGAATAAAAACCTCACTAGTTTAACCATGGAGGCTGATACATTTATGAACGGGACGGTATGATGGGGTTGCTGGGGATGGACTCAGTGACCCAGGAGATCCTTTGCAGTCTTATGTCTAATGAGTCTCCAAAGGGTCAGAATTTAGGGTTCCTATTGTGCCGCTCCCAGTTGCGTGGTCTACAGGGACTTATGGACCTATAAGTATGAGCTTCCACTCCTTTCACTAAAGGAGCAGGTGCATTGGCTTGGGCCCTGTCTCCGCAAGAAGATTGCACTGGTTTAACTGAAATTGGTAAAACACTGAAAGGGTAAGTGACTTGCCCAAGGTCACATGGGGAACCACTGGTCAGGTCAGGAATTGAACCACTATCTCCTGTCTCCCACTCCAATGCCCCACCCTTTGGGCCAACGTCAAATTCCGTGCAGCTGGGGCCCTCTTGGTTTGAATGTCAGGCAGCCGGCGAGCCAAGAAATGGTAAAAAGAGCCACGCTCCTGAAATCCAGACAATCCATCTCATGCTCAGAGCCCCAGCCCTTGTGTGAATGATGCGAGACCAGGTTACCGAGCCGGAAGACATCATGGGCAACTGCAGGGAAAACCCTCTGTGCTGAAGCAAACGGCTCACCAATTGCAGGATTTAGCCGGGGTGAGGCGTTGACTTTAAACGAAGTGGCAGCCGGAATTTATTTTAAAGACAATCTATTTAAAATAAAAGCAGGTGGGCATGGGAAACACGCCTGTCCTTTAAACTCGAGAGCTGATGATTCCGTTATTCTGTGATACGAGGCGAGACTACAGCACAATATTAGTCATTTGGGGATTAGCTGGTCGCTCTATGGAGTCACTTTAACCATCGTCAGTAAGACCGACTTTGATTCCCATTTGAAGGTACATTGGTACCTTAAAAAGAACAGGAGTACTTGCGGCACCTTAGAAACTAACAAATTTATTTGAGCATAAGCTTTCATGGGCTACAGCATCCGAAGAAGTGGGCTGTAGCCCACGAAAGCTTATGCTCAAATAAATTTGTTAGTTTCTAAGGTGCCGCAAGTACTCCTGTTCTTTTTGTGGATACAGACTAACACAGCTGCTACTCTGAAACCTGTGATTGGTACCTTAGTTTACTACAAGCTGAATCCCTTACGTAACAGTTGGCGTGGCTGTGACGTGCACTGTAAAAATGCTAGGGAATGTTGGTGTATGTTTTTTAAAGCTCCTTTCTACCATCAGATTAATGGAGGGACTGGTAGGCAGCTCAGTTTTAAAGCAACTATCACCTCAATGCAACACGCATGTAAAGGGTGTGTCATACCCCTCCATTCTAACAGCTGGAAGATAACAGACTACTACTGCTGGAGTTGTGGCTTTTAGTTCCAATGACAGCAGTCTCTGCTTTGGTGATGAAGGGGTGCATGGTTCAAGCCTTATGGTAGGGTTTGTTATAGAAGCACTTCAGCATGGCCTGGGCATGAGAAAAACATGCTGAACCATCCGTTATGGCAGGAAACCCACTGAGGGTTATTGCTGGAGGTGTTGTAGGTTTTGTAGAAATGTATAGGGTTTGTCAAATATGGAAGAGACCCATTGAATCACCCTGACCGTTCCCCAATCAAATCCAAGATTGTTCCCGATTCTGATCTCAGTTACCCTGGTTTTATGCAGATTTATCCCCGATTCTATCCTGCCTCGTGTAAGCCACACCAGGGAAGGCCGGATTTTGTCTTCTTCTGTGGTTGGGCCATGTACAAGGTTTAGATTTACACTGGCATGTGTGACCACAGAACCAGGCCCAAGAGGTTCTTGACACTATTCCCATGCTTCAAGTTAGGCAATTTAAACACCTTCCCAAATCAGGGCCAACAGCTGGTTGACAAAATAAAACCAAAATTTTTGAATTCACCTTCACTTAATTTGGTTTTTAAATGTTCTGATTTTTCAAATTGTTGACCATTTTTTGACGTTATTTTTAAACTGAATAGGTTTCGTTTCTGAAAATCGGTCATGTTTCAAGAAGTGAAAATTTTCACTATTAAAAAATAAAAATTTCATTTTGACTCAGCAGGAGAAGAATTGGGGGGAAGGAAATAAAAAAACAATCTAGAATAAAGGAAAGGAAAATGGGAATTACTGAAAATTCAAAAACTTGAAAATTTGAACCCCCCACATCTGAAAATCAATACATGTGCTGATTTTTTCTTTTCCTATTCCATTGGAAAATTATCAAAAGAAAGAAAAATTTCAAGAGATTCTAACCTTAAAATTTTGAACAAATGGGATTTTTGGATGACAAATTTTTCCTGCAGAAAATATCAGCCAGTTTTATTCTTGTCTTTTTTTTGTTTAATGCGGTTTTAAATAACTCCAGGGTTAAGTTTCCCACCATAATCTACTTCTACGGGATCATACTGCCAAGAAAATTTCTGAATCTCAATCTAAGTTTTCTTCTCATTTTCACACATTCTGCCTGTTCAAAGAACAGACACGGTGATTTGGGCTGCCCTTTTTTTCGTTTGTTTTTGGACAGAAAATTAGCTTTTCAACAAAATGACAATATTCATAGAAAGCGCCATTTTGCCTGGCAAATTTATGATTTTCAAATATATATATATTATGGACACTTTTTTTTTTAATTTGGGCAGTTTTTGACCAAAATCCTTGGGCTTCAGTGTTTTAATAAAAAATTAACATTTTCCTGAAAGCAAAACATTTTCTGACCATCCTTAGGCATGAGTAAAAAAAGTGAATAGTAAAATATTGTTTTTTGGGGTTTTTTTAGAAATAAACAAATTCCACTGAGTGAAAGTTATACTCCTTCATTAACAGCATTCTAGCCATGCTCTCAAGCAGTGATCCGCCCATTGGTTGTATGTGATGATAATCATTCAGACATCAGGAGTGAAGGTCAAAACGGAGAGATTATTGTAAAGCCAGGGGAAATTCCCTTTCCAGGGATCCCCTTGTGACCTCCCGCAGATAATCTGGGAGGAGACAAAGGGTGGTTTTATCATTAAGGAACTAGACTCGGGCTATGTCTACACTGGCAATTGAATGACAAAACTTTTGTCTTTCAGAGGTGTTAAACGCCCCCGCCCCTGAAAGACAAAAGTTTTGCCGCAGCAAGTGCCAGCGTGAACAGCATGTTGTTGTCGTAGGGGGTAGAAGTTTTTTGTTGGCAGGAGACGACAAACAGCGGCTACACTGCGCGACTTTTATCGGCAGGGCTGTGGTGACACAGCCATGTTGCTAAAAGCTGTGTAGTGTAGACGTAGCCTCAGAAGAGAGAGGTGCTGTGCTGCTGGCGTCCTCTGTGACGTTGGATAAATCACTTCATCTTTCTGTGCTTCATTTCCCCCAGCTGTAAAATGGGACTAGGAATAAGCCCCTTGTCTGTTTACGGTCAAGGGCTGTTTCTTACCACACATACAGCACCTGGTACAATGGGGCCCTGATCTCAGTGAGATGGTCTACCTTTTACTGCGATAAAGGGAAGGCTCAGAGTTGGACTGCTCACATGCTCCAATCTCCCAAAGGAATCATAAAAACTTCAGGCTGGAAAGGACCTCGAGAGGTCATCTAGTCCACACCCGCCATGCCGAGACAAGATTAAGCACAGCTAGGCTATCCCTGACAGATGTTTGTCTGTCCTGTTCTTAAAAACCTCCAATGACAAGGCTTGTGCTCCAAAGACTTGGCTGCTTCTTCACATGCGGTTAATGGGCGGAAATAAAAACCCGGGGTCTGAGCCCTGCTGGGGGGCATTAGAAATCCCGATCCGAATTTCGCAGTTTGGGCCCGTGCCTAGATCCTCTCCCACGCAGGCTGAGAAAGCGATTCCCCACTAATCCCCACATCTGGCAACATCCCTGGGCCGGGATCATTTCACCGTAATGCTGTTTTCAGCGCCTCCACCGACATGGGTTTTTAGCCCGCTCTTTTGTCCTTCAGCCATAATCCTCCCGGACAAAGCATCAGCCGCCGCGCAGCCTGGTGCGGAATTGACAAGGTCTCTGGCCGGAGCACTGAGTGGACTTCACGCCAAAGCGGGGCTCTCCAATTCACACCCTCGCCCCCGGATCATGTCAATTTGTCACCAAACTAGGACTTCAATTACGCCACAATGGGAGAGGTCAGGGTTAGATACACAGCATGACAAAGTCCACTAGCCTGAAGGGTTTCACTCAAGCCATTAAACCAGGCCCCTATTGTCTTGTCCCCCAGAGCGCTCCATTCAAGAGGCAGTTTGTCAATAAAACTGACCTCTGGGCTCCTAAGGGCCATGCCCCTCCTCCTCGTTCAGGCAGAAGGGAACAGAACAATTCCCGCAAGGTTGTTAGGAGTCAAGAATTCCCAAGGGGTTGGGGTACCTACGGGGAGGAGCATCGTGATGAAAGTAAGTGGGAGCAGCAAAGGAGAGGAGGAAAGAGGGGGAAACAGGCCGATGGGGTGAGGGAGTGGATATTTCCACTGAAGAAGGATGCCTGGGAGAGAGGGGGGAGCAGCAAGAGATTTGCGAGTCAGTTGCCTCGTGTCTCCAAACATCTGGAACGTCACTCACTCCGTCATTGGATTGCAGTAGAAATCTCAGTCATGGGTCCCTTTGTGCTCGGCGCTGTACAGCCCTAGAGCAAAAAGGACAGCCCCTGCTCCAAGGAGTTTGCAATCTAAGACAAGCAACAAGAGATGGAGCCAAACTAGCAGACAGGGGAGCGCAAGGAAAAACAGAGGCAATTCTGGGCGGCCTGGGAAACAGTGGTCTCAACTCAGAGCTGCTGAGTTTGGGGGTTTATTAATACCATAGTAACGCCGCAAGGTCCCTGCTGAGACTGGGGCTCTGTTGGGCAGGGCACTGAACGCAGTCAGAGACTGGGAATGGAAGGGGGGCAAGGAGTTAATTGACGCTGCCAAGGTTAGATGGGAAATCTGTGGCAGAGCCAGAAATCGAACTCCAGCCAGGTGCTTTAACCACAAGACTTGCCTTCTGCTCAGAGACGGGCACGAGCCAAAAACCATGGAAACCGAAGCCCCAGAGCCCAGTTCAGACTTGGCTGCAAATCTGGCAAATGGAACCCTACAGGGGGGTTGACTCAAAATCCAGGAGATGGACGCACCCCTATGCTTTAGGTGAAGTGGGATAACCCAGTGCAGGGTTAGGAAATGCCCTTGTGAGTTGGGCAACCTGGTTTCAATTCCTATCTCCGCCACAGACTTCCTGTGTGATCATGGGCAGGTCACTTAGCCGCTATCTACCTCATTTTCCCCATCTGGACAATGGGGATAAGAGCCCTGCCCTGCCTTGTAGGTGTGAAGGTGAGTGCATTAAAGATTGTAAAGTGCGCAGATCCTATAGTAATGGGGGGCCAGCTAAACACCAGAGAGTGGGGTGTCATAATCAGAGCCTATAGATAGAGCCAAGTTCTGCAAAAAATCCCAGTGCAGAGACTCATAAAACATAGGACTGGAAGGGACCTCAAGCGGTCATCTCATCTATCCCCTGTGCTCGGGGGGGGTTCAGTGTACCTTAGTGCCCCTATACTCAGCTGGTGTAAACCCGAGTAGTTCCTTGTCTAGGCTCCGGCTTGGATTTTTTTAATCAGTAAATGTCGATTTCACCACCGACACTCAAGCCGATGGGAAAAAAGATTTCTATACATAATCATCAACATTGACAGCTCGGCAAAGCAAGACAAATGCCACTGGGGAACTGATTAGGGTTTGACTTAAGTATATTTCCTTGGTATCTTTTGACGTGTGATGGTGATCATTCGTGTTTTAACCATTATAACGCTTCAACTTTTTGAATCGCAGTGTCTGTGTCATTAAATAATAATTGTCTCACACACACACACACACACACACACAAACACACACTGGTGTTTGATCCTCCCCCGCCATTATTTCCCGCATTGGAAAAAATGCTTAAAATCAAACATAGACATCTATTGAAGTTATAAAACAAATTCAGCCGAGTCATCTATGCTGTATTTATATCAGTGTCAATAAGAGGTGACCCAGGACCATAGATTTTAAAGCAAACAGGGACCTCTATAGTCATTTAGTTTGATATCCTAGGTCAAAGAATTGCACCCCATGCTTACTGCATTGGAGGGAGTTCTTTTTCCTCTTTGTGTAAGGCCCACCGTTGAGCCAAATAGCTTGTGTTAGGCACAAGAGGGCTCACCATTCATTTAGAATTTCTTTGCGGGATTTGAACAGACAACAGAAAACCTCGTACATGGAAATGCAGCGCACAGCGTCGCGATGGCGTTACGTTGTTCTTGCCATTTATTTTGTTCTGGCATTTATATCCCAAGAACTTAAGAACATTATCTGAAGCACTGAATTCGTTAAACATTATCCAAATATTGTTCTCATTTTACAACCCTTATCTATCGTTTTCTCAGCGCAAGTCAAATAAACACCGTGTTTGCCAGTCGCTAATTAAAGTCACCCAAATGGGAGTTATCCAGTGACTCAGAGGCATGTTCCCTGCAGAAGCGATCTCTGGGTCCTGAACACCAACTCTTTTGTTTGGCTACACGGCCTGGTTTTAGGGCCTGATCCTGAGACGCGTCGCGGCTGAATGGGACTTTCATGCTTATTTAATCTGACCTCCTTTATAAATCCATTTGGCACAGCTAGTGTGGTAGCTTATGGGGCTGAGTTGTGTTCAAGGAAAGGAAGGGAACGCTCTCCATAAGAAGATGCTAGGTACCAAGGGGTTCTTTAACCTACTGGACAAAGGCATAACAAGAAAGAGCAGCTAGAATTTAAAGCCAGACTGATTCAAATTAGAAATAAAGTATAAACTTTTAACCGGGAGGGCAATTAACCACCGGAACCATCTCCCAAGGAAAGGTGGCGGAGTCTCCGTCACTGGATGTCTGCAGATCAAGACTGGCTGCTCGTCTGGGAGAGACGAGTTAGTCAGGTGCAAGTAATTGGGCTCGATACAGGGGTAGCTGTGATACACAGGACATCAGATTAGAGGGGTCCTTTCTGCCCTTAAAGATTAACAGAGTGTCACTCCGTGCATGTGAAGAAGTGGGGTTTTTACCCACGACAGTTTATGCCCCAATAAATCTGTTAGATTTTAAGGTGCCACTGGTCTCCCCATTGTTTTTGTGGATACAGACTAACATGGCTACCCCCTGATACTTTCTGACCTTAACATCTAGGAATCTCTAAGGCAGCGCCAAAGAATCTCCCCCCCCCCAGTGATTCCTGCATTGAGCCCAGTTCCCAGGTGCCCAAACCCAAGCCCCAGATCTAAACAGCCCCAGACACTGGAGGCGTTGAGGCTGTATCAGAACATTGTACCATGGCACCAGCTCTGACAGCCACCCGCATGGAAGGGAACGTGACCCACGTACGGGGGCGGGGGGTAGTTGTTGTCTCTCATTTTTAGCTCATACAGATGCTGCTCGTGTTTGTTGATCTAGGTGTCCTGTGTTCAGTCCCTGCAGCAGGTCAGGTGCTATTCCAAGTGGTGGCTCACGGACCCTATCACCCAGGCTGAGCTGCCCTGGCCAGGGGAGGTGTCTCTCCACCTTTCTAGCAGCTGAACTAGTGGGAGATTTATGAGTCTGCTCCAGCCATAGGGCAGCTGACCTTTCAGCTTATGAACCCCTCACGTGATCCAGCCAGGAGCGGGAGACAAAGACACATTGAGATAATTACAGGAAGAATTTGCCTTGTGGGAACTGGATGCTTAAGTTCCCACAGAAATCCATCTGTTGGGTAGAGCAGGAGACTGGAAGCAAAGATGCCCACAGGAAGTGGGTAGCCTGCCACTCTTGGACCCTGGCCATAATTTCCTCCCAATCCCATTGGTGCCTCAGTTTCCCTGTGCAAAAGAATGAGCATGGTACTCACCTTCGGGGAGCTCCTGAAGATCTACGGATGGACAAGCACTACGTGGTAAGCGTTCTTCCCCTGACGCATACCCAGCCGTCGGCTTTGCAAGCGAACGCCTCTTCTCAGGAAGAAACAAGAGTAACCAGTTGGTTTATTTCTCAGCAAGTAGGTAGGGGGAATACACGAATATATGTATATATATAATGTGTGTGTGTAGTAGGTTAATTATACCAGGGCAGCTCTGCAAACAAATAATGCGCCAGCGTCAAAGCCGAAGAGGCCATTCCAACCACAAGATAAATGGCATCCGTGTAGCTAGGGGCAATTAGTGTTAGCACAGAGGCCATTGTTGGCTGTCCCCTTACATAACCCCCTTTGTTCGGAGTCCTTCACTTCATATTCGGTTTGTAAATAAACTTGACTCCCAGAGGCATTGGGGCCTTTTCTTTCCTAACCCGGCAAAGAACGAGCCGATTGTTCGTGTCAAAGGGAGACGCTTTCCCTGGAGAGCCCCGACCTTGAGGTGCCTCTTCTCCCCAAACAGGCACTAACAACAAACCACAAAACCTCCCGCGCGGCCACAATGCCAACTATTTAATTACATCGCTCGAACTCCCGAGCGCTCGTTACGGTGCAGAAGGGCTATAAGGAACTGAAAATAGAATGTGGTAATTGCAGCGGGCCAAGGTCAGAGCCCAAGTGCTGTGTGCGTCTCTTTCCGAGGGCTGGTTTTGCACGGAGCAGCTAAAGCAACATTGATTTAGTGTGGTGGAGCTAGTGAGAGGTTTATGAGTCTGCTCCAGCCATAGGGCAGCTGAACTTTCAGCTTATGAACCCCTCATGTGAGCCAACCAGTAGAGGGAGACAAAGCCACATTGGGATAATTACAGGAAGAATTTGCCTCGTGGGACTTGGTCGCTTAAGCCAAAGCGTCAGCGGGCATAAATCCACCTGTTGGGTAGAGTAGAACAGATGAATGGAAGCAAAGACGCCCACGGGAAGTGGGTAGCCTGCCACTCTCGGCTCTTGGCCATAGTTTCCTCCCAATCCTATTGGTGCCTCAGTTTCCCTTTGCAAAAGCGCGAACATGATACTCACCTTCGGGGAGCGCCTGAAGATCTACGGATGGACCAGCACAACGTGCGAAGCGTTCTTCCCCTGACACGCACCCAGCCGTCGGCTTTGCAAGCGAACGCCTCTTCTCAGGAAGAAACAAGAGTAACCAGTTGGTTTATTTCTCAGCCAGTGGGTAGGGGGAATATGTATATACGTATGGGAGGTTAACTGAGCCAGGCCAGTGCTACAAACAAATAATGCTCCAGCGTCAAAGCCAAAGAGGCCATTCCAGCCCTGAGATAAATGGCATCCATGTAGCGTTAGCACAGAGGCCATCGTTGTCTGTCCCCTTACATAACCCCCTTTGTTCGGAGTCCTTTGCTTCACATTCGGTTTGTAAATAAACTTGACTCCCAGCGGCATTGGGGCCTTTTCTTTCCTAACCCAGCAAAGAACGAGGCGCTTGTTCGTGTCAAAGGGAGACGCTTTGCTTGGAGAGCCCCAGCCTTGAGGTGCCTCTTCTCCCCAAACAGGCACTAACATAAACCACAAAACCTCCCGCGCGGCCACAATGCCAACTATTTAATTACATCGCTCGAACTCCCGAGCGCTCGTTACGGTGCAGAAGGGCTATAAGGAACTGAAAATAGAATGTGGTAATTGCAGCGGGCCAAGGTCAGAGCCCAAGCGCTGTGTGCGTCTCTTTCACAGGGGCCTGGGGCTGGGATGAGGGCAGCTGACAAAGCATTGATTTAGTGTGGCGAACGGGCCAATGACTAGGGCGTCAGGACACCTGGGTTCTGTGCTCAGTGCCGGGTCGGTTCAGGCAGGGGACTCCTGGGCGGTATCATGATTCTAGGATTGGCACACCTGGTGAGATTTGGGGGTTTTCTTTAAAGCCGCAGCTCCTGCAGTCACGTGATTACTTGAGCCCGGGAGAGCGGGCGTCTTTTAATTATTAAATAATATCAGCCGAGGCCCTGCCCTCAAATCTCCGAAATGCACCAGAAAGCTTGGTTTCAAGCAGCACATGCCTGTTATCAAAGAATCATAGAATATCAGGGTTGGAAGGGAGGTCACCTAGTCCAACCCCCGGGACCAATACCCAGACAGATTTTTGCCCCAGATCCCTAACTGGAATGCAGCGCCCACAGGCTGGTAAACCCTGGGGCAATCCATTGCACTGTATCCGAGAGGGGCACGTCTCGCCTACGGGGAACAGGGATGGGCGGAGGGCGTGTCGTTACTTTGTGGAAGAGGCTTGCTCTCGGAGGCCGGGGGTGGGCTGGGAGAGCTAAGGACAAAGCACGTCTAATTTTTACACTGAATCGTTTGGTGGAAGGAGAGGAAGGCACAGACTGGTCGGCAAGGTCCAGATC
Source organism: Trachemys scripta elegans (assembly GCF_013100865.1). Lineage (NCBI taxonomy): Eukaryota > Metazoa > Chordata > Testudines > Emydidae > Trachemys > Trachemys scripta. Next base: position 10,105,009 of record NC_048321.1, read on the forward strand.
CTCATAGGGTCTTAGAAGCCTAAGTCCAACATTGAGGCAACACCGAGTGTCTCCAAACCCTTGGTCAGCTGCCCCCCGGACTCTGGAAGCACCTCGATTTCTGCCTGCAACGTTTCCAAAACCCCTAAGTTTCTGCCACAGGACATGCACCATACTGCCGCAGCCCGATGACCAGTGCTTATCTCTCACCTAAACCCGGTGGGCTTCTCAAACGAAGATGTTTCCCTGCCTCTCTCGTCCAGTCGCTGGTCTCAGATAGGGTGACCAGACAGCAAATGTGAAAAATTGGGACAGGGGATGGGAGGTAATAGGAGCCTATATCAGAAAAAGACCCCAAAATCAGGACTGTCCCTATAAAATCGGGACATCTGGTCACTCTCGTCTCAGATCATGCCCAACTCCACACAAAACAAAGGTGGGGGAAGCCTCCCTTTAGGCTAGCGATTGAAATGCTCTTCTAGCATGTGGAAGACCCAGATTCTGGTCTGGTGCAGAGACTGGACTTCAACTTGAGTTTCTCACTGCTCAGGTGACTGCCCTAAGTACTAGGCTAAAGGTCCTAAGGGAACCCTTTCTTGCAGCCGCTAATCCCATCTAGCCAGCTGGGTTTTTGAGGCCCAGGCATTGCATAGGGTGCCTAGCTCAGGGCTGTGGATTCCACTGGGTGGCGAGACATTGAAAAATGATGCAGTGCTGAGCGTTGCAACATCAACGTCCCTTTGCAGATTTAGCCCCGGCTGTAGGAGAAAAGTGAAGAGCAGGGGTGGTCCCTCACTGTGTGTGCATGCAGCAGCGAGCGCACCAGGGCCCTGATTTCAACTGACCCGACTATAATACACATAACAGTAATGTCATAAGCTATAGTCCCTGCAGGGGTGAAAACAGAAGCCCCTTGGCTCCCTGGAAAGGTGAAGTGAGAGCACTGAGGGTGCATTCCTACCTGCTGCCTGGCTAATTTGCATATGGCAAAATGCAAGGCTCCTTACCTGCTGGTAGGTATAAATTTGCATATACACCAGCAGTTCCAGACAGTACCTAAAGCTGTTCAATCTGGAATTTCCCCATGTGCCACACTTACAAACTGATAAATATTCTGTGTAATTGCACCTACATGAATGGGGGGAGGGAGGGTACTGTGACAACATATGGGGGTTGACAAGGGGGGGAAATTGGCCACCCTAATCTGGAAAGTACTGGGCTCAGACTGGGTAGCCCAGCCCCAAGGCCTGTTACATTCGTATTTGGGGGTGTATGTCCTCTCTATTTAAAATAGAATTAGTCTGGATGCTGACTACTGATGAGAGTGTGTGAGGCCTGAACTGATTCAGCATCGCAACAGATTGTAGCAGGTATCTAGAGACTTATGGTTTCTGTGTCTCTCTAGCTGAAACAAGAGATTGGTGGGACGTGGGGATCTGCTTTTATTAGTACTCTTTGAACCAGAGTTACCTTGTGCTAGAGGTTGTACAAATGCAGAACCAAAAAAGGGTTCTCTAACTCCCCCCAAACAAATCTTCTCAGCCTTGCTGTGTTTTCAGCAGGGAGCTAGAAGTTAAGAGGGAGGAGTATTGGTTTATCCTTCATTGGGGTTTGTATATTCTAAAGAAAACCTTGGTCATCTTCCTACATTATCCAAACTCTAGGTATCTGTGAACAGGCAGGCTAAATACCATTGAAAGTGGGTGTGGTGGGAAGATGGTGAGCTCTTTGGGGGCAGGGACTGTCTTTTTGTTCTGGGTTTCTATGGGGTCCTGGTTGGTGATGGAGTTTGGAGGTGCTGCTGCTGGAATACAGAGTGTTTCTGAGAGTCGGACATGGGAGAATGGGTCAAGCTCCCATCTAGAGCCAATCGTTTTTATTTATTTTAAGCAGAAGCCCTAGACAGCCTTTGCACGTGGTCTTTACTTCTGCTCATGTCCCCCAGTACAAAGGTCACAATAGTCCTGCATTGACTTGTGGATGTAGGATGTGTCCCCAAAGGGAGTTTTCCTGTCCCGACTTACCTGTGCCATATGGCCTCAGATCTTTGATGAAAACCTGTATATTTCTCACTTGGTTGTGTGGCCTCAGTTTCTCCCTGCTGTCTCTTAAAGATGGGCCTGAACTCAAATGCCGTTTCCAAATGCGCTTGAGCTCTGGTATGTTCCAAACCCTCAGCCAAACATTCTGATTTTGGGCTCATCTCGTTATTTATTATTGGAAATGCATTGTTAGGGTCGGGAACTAGTGTGTCTGAGTCATTGGTCTCTGCCCAGTGGATTTACTAAGCTACATTTACACTCATTTTGGGGCCCTTTTACACCGCTAGAGCAGCGTATAGCAGTCTAGTTTAAAGTGGTCCAAACCCACCTCCCCAGGGTGGATGCAATTAGACCAATATAAAAGTGTTTAGAACATAAGAATGGCCAAACTGGGTCAGACCAAAGGTCCATCTAGCCCAGTATCCTGTCTGCCGAGAGTGGCCAGTGCCAGGTGCCCCAGAGGGAATGAACAGAACAGGGAATCATCAAGTGATCCATCCCCTGTCGTCCATTCCCAGCTTCTGGCAAACAGAGGCTAGGGACACCATCCCTGCTCATCCTGGCTAATAGCCATTGATGGACCTATCCTCCATGAACTTATCTAGTTCTTTTTTGAACCCTGTTCTAGTCTTGGCCTTCCCAACATCCTCTGGCAAGGAGTTCCACAGGTTGACTGTGTGTTGGGTGAAGAAATGCTTCCTTTTATTTGTTTTAAACCTGCAGCCTATTAATTTCATTGGGTGACCCCTAGTTCTTGTGTTATGAGAAGGAGTAAATAACACTTCCTGATTTACTTTCTTCACACCAGAGAAAGTAGCTATTCCTGTGTGGGAAAGGGAATAAGCTATATTGGTAAAAGGCACCTTTATAGTGGTTTAATTATATCTATGCTATCAGTTGTACTAGTATATCGGTAAAAAATGATACCTCTAACCCAGTGGCTCTCAACCAGAGACACAGACTAACACGGCTGCTACTCTGAAACCAGAGATACGCATATCCCTGGGGGTACACCGAGTTCTTCCAGGGGGTACATCAACTCATCTAGCTATTTGCCTAGTTTTACAACAAGCGACATAAAAAGCACTAGAGAAGACGGTACAAATTAAAATTTCATGCAGACAATGGCTTGTTTACACTGCTCTACGTACTGAAACGTAAGTATAATATTTATATTCCAATTGATTTATCTTATAATTATATGGTAAAAAGGAGAAAGTCGGCAACTTGTCAGTATCAATGTGCTGTTGTATTTTTATGTCTGATTTTGTAAGCAAGTCGCTTTTAAGCGAGGTGAAACGTGGGGGTACGCAAGACAAATCAGACTCCTGAAAGGGGGACAGTGGTCTGGAAAGGTTGAGAGCTGCTGTAACCCAACCAACATAGCGATTTCAACTCTAACACTGATATATATGAAATCTGTGCCTCAAGCAGGCCTTAGTGTGAATGAGAATCAGGATCCAAATACGTAATGCAATATTCAGTATATCCCGCTCTTCCAGCTGTATTGATCTTGCATGGTGCAGTGGCATTGGTATTTAAAATGGTCACAGTCCCTGGGTTGAGTTGTAAAGGACTTTGTTAGCTCAAATTTTTCTTGTTGGAGAATGATTAGCCCTACTCCCCTTTGTTCAAACGGGGTAGGGGGGGTAGGGGACTTTCTCTGCTCCCTGTTGTTGATTATCTGTCTCTGCTTTCCCATATGGTTCCCATTATTATAATATCGCACAAACCTCGGCTAACGAGAAGCATTACAGGTGTCATTAGAATAACGAGTCACACTCTAATGAAGGTGGGAAAGAAGATTAGCTGGATTTCCAACAAAGAAAGCCCATGACATCAGCTGCGTTACCAAAGGGAGGGGGTGCATAGCTTCTGTTCTGTAATCTACAAGGGCCAGCGTGATGGAATAACTGTTCAGCTATCCAAGAGCAAATCTCCTCCCATATTCAAATCCCCTAAGGCTGAAGCTTCTAGGGTCTCATCTTCTGAATCAGTTTGCTTGGGCATGGGGTCGTCAGTCACAGTGAGTTGCCTTTTTAAAATATAAATACACTTTAAGAACAGACAGGCCGGATCATCAGCACAACTCCTCTATGCCCCTAAAAGCTCATAGAATCATAGAGGATTAGGGTTGGAAGAGACCTCGATCTAGTCCAATCCCCTGCTCAAAGCAGGACCAACCCCAACAAAATCATCCCAGCCAGGGCTTTGTCAAGATGGGCTGTAAAAACCTCTAAGGATGGAGATTCCACCACCTCCCTAGGTAACCATTCCAGTGCTTCACCACCCTCCTAGGGAAATAGTGTTTCCTAATAGCCAACCTGGACCTCCCCCTCGCAACTTGAGACCATTGCTCCTTGTTCTGTCATCTGCCACCACGGAGAACAGCCGAGCTCCATCCCCTTTGGAACCCCCCTTCAGGTAGTTGAAAGCTGCTATCAAATACTCCCTCACTCTTCTCTTCTGCAGACTAAATAAGCCCGGTTCCCTCAGGCTCTCCTCGTAAGTCGTGTGCCCCAGCCCCCTAATCATTTTCGTTGCACTCCGCTGGACTTTCTCCAATTTGTCCACATCCTTTCTGTAGTGGGCGGCCCAAAACTGGACTCAATACTCCAGATGTGGCCTCACCAGTGCCAAATAGAGGGGAATAATCACTTCCCTCGATCTGCTGGCAATGCTCCTACTAATGCAGCCCAATATGCCATTGGCCTTCTTGGCAACAAGGGCCCACTGTTGACTCATATCCAGCTTCTTGTCCACTGTAATCCCTGGGTCCTTTTCTGCAGAACTGCCGCTTAGCCAGTTGGTCCCCAGCTTGTAGCGGTGCATGGGATTCTTCCGTCCTAAGTGCAGGACTCTGCACTTGTCCTTGTTGAACCTTATCAGATTTCTTTTGGCCCAATCCTCCAATTTATCTAGGTCACTCTGGACCCTATCCTTACCCTCCAACTTATCTACTTCTCCCCCCAGCTTAGCGTCATTGCAAACTTGCTGAGGGTGTAATCCATCCCATCATCCAGATCATTAATGAAAATGTTGAACAAAACCGGCCCCAGGAACGACCCTTGGGGCACTCTGCTTGATACCGGCTGCCAACTAGACATCGAGCCGTTGATCACTACCCGTTGAGCCCGACGATCTAGCCAGCTTTCTATCCACCTTATAGTCCATTCATCCAATCCATACGTCTTTAACTTGCTGGAAGAATACTGTGGGAGACCGTACCAAAAGCTTTGCTAAAGTCAAAGAATATCACGTCCACCATTTTCCCCCATATCCACAGAGCCAGTTATCTCATCATAGAAGACAATCAGGTTGGTCAGGTGGATTTAAAAAAATAAAAAGAAATCTGCATGGGAGAATTTATAAACCGATTGGCTGTGAAAGTGTCTGTGTCCATTTTAGGCTAATTTCCATGGGCGTTCTAATGCAGGTTTTCCAGGGAGCTTGCTACAAGTCATTTTAGCACCTTGGAGACACCTTTGCAGCCCTGTTGCCTTCCAGAGGTTTGCCAAGGTGCAGATGATTGGGATTTAGCAAACAGTTCTGCGCATAATGCACAGGATGGAATAGACTCTACCTCCAGCTCCCAGAGCCCGGCTGGCTCTGTTGGGCCAACAGGAATCAAAAATCAGCAGGTCTGACTGATACAAATAGGCAGCCTGCTAAGCGGCAGTGCGGTTTAGTGGTTAGAGCACTAAACTAGGACCCAGGCAACCTGGGTTCTATTCCTCTGTGCACCACTGCTTTGTTGGGTAATCTTGGGCAAGGCTCCGTACCTCAGTTTCCCCATTTGTGCAATGGGATTAATGATACTGAGTTCTTTTGCAAAGCACTTTTGAGGCTGAAAAATGCCACATAAGAGCGAAGGATTATTTTTATTCACTGCGATGGTGCCTTTTCGGCAGAGTTAGAAGAGAAGCTGCACTTTATAATCCTACTCCATCCTTAATGGTGCGGCACTGGGTTAAATCAACAGGTCACGGCTTTGAGGATGGTGAAAGCTGCAGGGGAGCTGTTGCTGGAGCGAAGGCGGGGAGGACACAGAGGAGCAAAGAGGGAGCCCAACAAGGGAGGGGAAAAGTAAAGACGAAGCAAGGCAAACAAATGAATTAAATAAAACCCCTATAAAGCTGAACTGAAATTGAATTTGAGAGTATAAAGCGTGTCCTCGGGGCATTACCGGCTTGTCATTTCATGGAGGGGGTGGGGGGATCCTTTGATGTTATAATTTTAGAGATAAAACTACAGAAAAAGGGGCACGCTCGTCTCGTTCCTAAAGTAGAACGTGTCCCAGCCATTGTGCTCTCTCGCTGAGGAAGCCTCCAAAGGACCAGCACTCGGGTCAATTTCAGGGATGATACGCAGCTGCCCACCGGAGAGATGCTGATCGAAACACAAAGCGTGACACGAGGGCTGCCCACGCGCAACACAAGGCCTAACGTGAAATCAGCTTGTATTTGGGGGTCATTAAAACCGGGTGTTTCCAAATCTCATTATGGTGGTGGTGGGGTTTTGGGTGCAATATTTCAGATTTTTCCTTAAAGCCCCAGCTCCTGGAGGCAGATGATAACATGAGACCCTCAGCTGCCATTTTTTTAAAAAAAGATACTTTTAGCTCTCTTGGCTGCAGAGAGAAGCTTGAAAACATGCCCTCCAAAAGCGTAGAAACTAGAAGGCAAATAAAAACAACTCCGAAGGTGGTGTGTGTGTGTGTATGTATATGTGTATATATATATATATATATATATATATATATATATAAAATGATTTTTAAGCCTGTCCTGACTCTTTGGATTTTTGAACACTTAGCTTTGACAATATTGAAAACCCCAAAATCTTGAGATAGGCCTGGATCACAATCCCAGATCCTAACATGTATCCTGAAATTTAGGGAAGCTCTGACCTGCATCCAAGTGTGTAGCACTTTACTTTGGGCCCCCCTTTCCATGCTATAGGTACATTCAGGAAGTGAAGAGTTGATTGGTTTACGCCTTTAGACTTTCCAGTCTTTCCTAAACACCTCCTTTTTCATCTACATGAAAGTGGAGTGAAGTTCTAGGGAGGGGCTGCTTTATTTATTGTAGACAGAGCTCCCGATCGCTGTGTATTATTTCTTTGCATGGCAGTAGTTTTCTAAACGCCCTAAAAAACATCAGAGCCCCATTGTGGTAGGTGGTGCATGAGCTAGACCTGCTCGGGACAATGTTTTTCTGTTGGAAAATGCAGATTTGTTGGAACCAAAACTTTTCTCGGACGCGGATCAGTTTCAACAAAAATCATGTTGGGATGGGTGCTCAGGTATGGGATGGAATTTCTGCTCAGAATGGGAGAGGCAGCGCTCCCCTTCCTGTCCCCACCGTAGTGGTTAGGATGGATATCTCTCTTGCTTCCCCCTCTCCAGAAAAAAAATCTCCATGTTTTGGGTTCGTCCTGATGCGGAAGAAAAACAAAGTCTGAAAACTCAAAACTTTTCATGAAACCGTATTCGTCTTTTCCAGCCAGCTCTGGTACAGACTGGAAGAATTCTGCCTGGAAGAATTATTGGTCTAAACTGAATGATTAGCCACGTTCTTTTTGTATTCGGCTGGAACCGAAGCACAGTGAAATTGTCGGTCAGTTGCTTGGAATCGGACAGGAAGACTGTGGCGGAAAGACGAAATGAACCAGGCTCTTCTGAGTCCTGGGTCAGTGCCTTCACCAGACCGATCTTCCTAGCCTTCTGAGCGCTCCCGCCCTAAACCACCTAACCATCTGCGTTATCTGAGGTGACGCTTTATCCGTGAATGGAGGCTTGCAAAGGACTGCCCAGAAATTAATGAAGCCTGTGAGGTGGGTCCGGTGACATTCCCTCCATGTGGGGAAACTGAGGCACAGAGCGGCAACACAACCTGCTCCCCCGCCCCCGAACCCAATGGGATAGGGCTGCCTTAGAACTCTGGCTCCCGACGCTCCACAAACACAGACCTGTCTGGAAACCAGACCCAGATCCAGAGGCCAGGGCTGGCTCCAGGCACCAGCTTGGCAAGCAGGTGCTTGGGGCGGCCACTCCAGAGAGAGGCGGCAGGTCCAGCTATTCGACGGCAATTCGGCGGACGGTCCTTCACTCCCGATCGGAGCAAAGGACCTTCCGCCGAATTGCCGCCACAGATCCCGATCGCAGCTTCTTTTTTTTTTTTTTTTTGGCTGCTTGGGACGGCCAAAACCCTGGAGCGAACTTTGCCTCCCTGCTTGGCTGAAGTAGAACCTCCCGAAGATGGGGCTGTTTGAGATCTGCTGTGGATTCTTCAGTTTGGGCCTGTCTCTAATCATCATAATCCTGATGCCCATAATGTCTGCGTGACCCCTCCGCCCCAGGACAGGCCTGTGGGTAGCAACCAAAATGGGCTGCCCGGATTAACTGCTTAGCTGCACCATCTGTTCACCAAACTGCCATCATTATGTTCAACCTGGGAAGAAAAACGGCCCCTACAGAGAAGCAATTTGTTCACTGACTAAACCTTTCAGGCTCTGGCTGTCCAAATCCACCACCGCCATTGGGGGAAGGCTAGGACTCGCCAAGCTACAGACTCACTTAAACAATCTGTCTACAGAGTAGCTGGGCTCAAACTGGTAGGGTTAGAAAAAGGGCCAGGGCCGGGGGGAAGCAGGGGGGGAGAGTTCTCTTAATCCGATTACAAAACATAACAGCTTCTATGGAGATGGGGGAAGGGAGGTCAGTTTCACACCGGCCCTGGACGTCTGGGGTTTAGTAATGATCCCGCGGGAAGAGCCTTTCTTTCGGTCCCAGTAGGTTGTTTTTGAAACCTGCCGAGCAGAGATCAAAAAGGGAAAGGGGTGGGGGGGGGAGAGAGGGTGGATTGCATGGGAAAGCCAAGGGGGTGGAAAGAGTGATGATATTGGGTTGTCTTAGGCTGATTCTGGGACATGGGAGACCCGGCCTGCCACTGGCCTGCTGAGCGACCTTGGGCAAGTCACGTTCCCTCCGTGCCTCGGTTTCCCCATCTGTAAAATGAGGATAATGATCCTGGCTTCTTTGGCAAAGCGCTCGGTGCTGTATGGATGAAAAGCACTGGGTAAGAGCTCGGTAGTGTTGTTCTCACAGCTCGGGGTGAGGCACATTGGCTAAGGGAGATCTGCTCTGCGGAGCGGGGAAACCAAAGGCCACTCATTCTGGAAGCTTTCACTAGCACTAAATCCATGAAATGCCATGGGATTTGGGCACTGCACCCAACTCCCTTAGGTCCTTAGAGCAGAGCATCTGGATCTGAAGTTTCCTTATCCCTTTCTGGAAAGGGTGACGGCCATCCCCATTTTTGTAGATCCTGTAAAAAGCATCACTAGGCCTGTCCCCGCTCCATTCTTACCCCCTATGCTTTATTCCATCTCCTCTGGGGTCACTCAGATCCTCCGCAACGCTGTCAACCCTGAACCGTCCAACATCATGAGATGGGCTTCAAAAAAAATCACGAGATTGACTTAAAAATCATGCCATTTTCTTCAATAATTCCACTCGGGTTCTCTTTATTTGCCTTCGGGCTTTTGAGCCTTCGGGCTTGTCAAGTTTTTCTTCGTGACCCCGAGATCTACACACCCCCCCTTCTTTTTTAACGCAAGCTGAGAGTCTCATGCCATCACATGACTCCAGAAGCTGGCGCTTTAAGCAAAACGTCCAATTCTCGAGAAAATTGTGAGTGTTGGCAACACGGCTGCTGCCTTTGGGCAAAACTAGATCCTCAACGCGGTGTCTGGAAAGGCGAGGCCCGTTAGAAACACTCGGCTCCTCTGGCAACCGGGAGGCTTATTTAGGAGACTAAAACCAAGATTCGTTGCTTTCAATGGGGCTGCTGTGTGTGGAAACCACCTAAAGAGACGAGCAGCAGAAGGGGAAATGAAGGCTAAGGGCAAACAGACCAGGGACAGGGCTAGATCTAAAGATTCCCAACGCCCTAGACACCAGATGACATTGCTTCTTTACTCCTCTTGTTGTCATCCAAACTGACTCGACCCATCGCTAGCATCCTTTCTCCTAGCCGTTCCTTAATGGCCAATTTGAAAAGCCTCGTGCATGCAAGCTCACACACACACCTCCTCTCTCCAGCTCCAGCGGGACCTAGCCAATCAGCTGGGAGGCACCTGTGCCAGCGGGAGACGCGCACACCCAGTGCGAGAGTCTGGCGCTAGAGGCGTGAAGCATCTGGGGCCCGTCTCCCTGGGTTCGCATGCTCCCGGGAGGTGAGCTCGCACCGCTCCGTCTGCCAGTGGCCCAGCGCAATCCAGGCCTGGACGTCTCTGTTTGGCGTCTTGCATACGCCAGATTGAACTCGGTGAGGCCAGCGGTAGATTCACAGAAGCCTTCCCTGTTCGCCTTTCGAGGCAGAGCGTGAGGGAGGAGCCTAGAATGAAATCCAAGCGGCAAACACCTATACCTGATCTTCAGAGCCCATCGCGTGCAGAAGGCTGGACTTGTAGGCAAGGCTAATACTTGGCAGGGGCGGTGTCTGGGCTGAATTCATGGCTTTGGATCACAGACTCCTAGGCTGGGTAACCTTAAGTACATTGTTTCCTCGCTCTGTGCCTCAGTTTCCCCATCTACCATTTGGTGACCTTCCTTCCTTTTGTCTTTACACTGGAGGCAGAGATTGACTCTTGCATGTGCAGCGCCTAGCGCAATGGAGCCCTGAGCTTAGCCAGGCCTCTGGATACTACTGTCATAGTAACTTGGGGCCGGATCCTAAAAGGTATTTAAGCGCCAAACTCTAGTGGAAATCAATGGGAGTTTGGGCCTTGTGGCTAACTCAAATCCCAGCTGCTGTGGCCCATCTCTGACTAGTTATAATTACCCATTTAAAGCTGTACTCCCCCCTCCCCCACACCCCTGAGCAGCACTGAGCCCCCTCCGTTTTGGTTCAGCTGGGGTTTGCAGGTGCTCACTGGCCACATCTTTTGGCCCGAGAGAAGATTTTTATATCCGCGGGCCCTCTCCAGGTGCAACTGGATCAAACTCTATGGCCTGTGATATGCAGGAGGTCAGATCTTGTGATCCCTTCTGGCTTTAAACTCTAGGAACGCATGAGTTCAGACACTGGGCCCGGGAGAGGCTGTATCTTTGCTTGTCTTCTCTGAAATCAGGAGATCAGCCCTAAAGGTGGGAGGCCCACCTGCTTACTTTATACCTGTACTTGGCATGCCCTAAAGCCATTGGACCAGAGCAGGGATTGGCAACCTTTGGCACGCGGCTCGCCAGGGTAAGCACCCTGGTGGGCTGGACCGGTTTGTTTACCTGTCGCATCCGCAGGTTTGGCCGATTCTCCCACTGCTGGCCTCAGTTCGCCGCTCCAGGCCAATGGGGGTGGCGGGAAGTGGCGGTCAGCACATCCCTCGGCCCGCGTCGCTTCCCGCCGCCCCCATTGGCCTGGAGCAGCGAACCGCGGCCGGTGGGAGCCACAATCGGCCGAACCTGCGGACGCGGCAGGTAAACAAACCGGCCCGGCCCGCCAGGGTGCCAAAGGTTGCCGATCCCTGAACCAGAGTGTGTTTGGGTTCCATCTACTGGGGGCCGGGGCAATATACTTGTACTGAGCTAAGGTATCCCGGCTAATCTCTTGGGGCAGGAGCGTGGGGTGAGTGGGGAGCCCAGCTGGCCTGCCTTCCCTCCGCGTTAGGTGTAACATGCCAAGCCGTGTGGAAGAGCCTGTGCTGTGAGGCCCCATTTAATCAAGCGGTTGTTGATGAGCCTCCGGCTGCAGGTGTTAGCCAGGGCTGGTTAGCGAGATCCTCCTGTAATTTACAAGCAGCAGCTGAGGAATTCACAGCCCGGGCCCCTTAGCTGGGGGAGCCGATCCCGCGCTAATTAGCAATTAGTCCTCGGTTATAGCCAAGGGTTTCTGCCTTCATGTGCAAGTGAATTGGAAGCTCACGGAAGCAAGCGACTAACAGCAGAGGCAGGTGCTTTGCCTCCTCCGGGGCCCGTTCCTAGCCGCAGCCTTGCAAATCAGGACCCCTGGCTCCGTGTAAAGTCTGCGGGCCCGACTCTTTTCTCCCTTGTGCTTCGGTGAGTCGGGAGCGAGGCTGATTGGAGACTGGCGTAAGGAAATGGAGAGTCAGGGAGAATCGGCTCGGAAGACAAACCTGTCTAGCACTGGGGGAATGCTCGGATGGGGGGGATCTGAGCCTCTCTTGAAACGCCTGTGATTTCTTTTCTCCTCCTCCCAGCCCTTATTCCTCTCACTTCCTAAACCCTTGTTAGTAAGCTGCAAAATTCAACCCCGCCTTAACTCTGGGGCCATAACTGGCACCTCTAGCGTTTGTAGCCATTATCGTTAATTACGTCGGTCGCCACAGCCCGCCAGGGCCGGGGCCCAGGGCGCTAAGCACTGCATAGACTGAACAAAGAGAGTCCCCGCCCCAAGGAGTGTACAAGCTAGGTACAAGCGAAGACACAACAGGTGGATACAGGCAGACACACTGGGGAGTCCAAGGAAACAGTCGCCTGGCAGGTGTTGTGGTTTATGAAGGTGGCCGAGCCGAGGCGAGTTTTAAGCAGGGGGTGGGAAGGAAATAGCTTTGTGGATGGTTATGGGGTGCTCCTCCCAAGCATCAGAGGCAGCGCGGGAGAAAGGACAAAGTCGTTCCGGTCCTAGAGCCGTCTACGGAGAGCAGGGCCGCCCGGGACTGGGTGCAGCACGGAATTGACAATCTCTCGGACTCCGAGACTTTAAGGCCGAGAAGGGACCATCAAGTTCATCCGGTCTGTCCTCCTGCACGTGGCAGGCCACAGAGCCCCATCGGCCCGCTCCTGTCCCAGGCCTGTAACCTCTGGCTGAGTTACTGACATCCTCAGAACTTGATTTAGAGACTTCAAGTGACAGAGAATCTTCCATTTAGTCAAACCTGCAAGTGACCCATGCCCCACACTGCAGAGGAAAGCAAAAAAAAACCCAAGGTCTCTGCCACTCTGACCTGTGGGAATATTCCTTTTGAAAATGGGGCAAGTCACGTAAATTCAGATTACAGGAGGGGCCTTTGGGGTGTATTTAGGTCCTCAACTCACATTGAAACCCATGAGAGTTAGGTGCCTAAATACCTTTGAGGATCTGGCCCAAGTCTTTCTGGCCTCAGTTCCCCATCTGTAATATGGGGCTCGTGATGTTTTCTTTGCCTGTCTTGTCGATGTCGGTTGTCAGCTGTGCAGGACAGGGGCTATCTCCTACTAGGTGTATGTACAGCTCCAAGTGCAACGAGGCCCTGACCACTTCATTGGCAGCCTGCATACATAGAGACCAGGGGTACTACATCCCGAGAGGCCTGTTGCACCCAGTAAGGGCCCTCCTGAAACCTGGACCTCTTCCGCTGGTCCCACTTCTCTTCCACCAGCCCTAGAGCAAAGATTTAAATCAGATATGCAGCATGACAAAAGCAGGGAATGACCCCCTCCCCGCCCCTCTACCTTCCCCACTCCACTATTGTTTGTCATCTAGGCTCCCGTAACAGGCTCCTGCAAGGTCTGAGGTGTGTTGGTGCCAAGCATTTCCTCCCCCCCACACACACACACCCTATCCACTGGTTTTCCAATCCCAGCCAGCTCTCTGGGCTCCGTCTCTAGCCCATCCTCATTAACCCACAGGCCTTAATTAACACTCGCGTTGTTGCCTGCGAGAAAGAAGCAGAGCTGGCCTTCCGGAGCAGGAAGGGGAGTGAAAAAAGGTCTGCCCCGGCTGTCATCAATATATTGATCTTTCCCCTTTCTGCCCCTTCTACCTCCTGGTGTTTAATTGGCAGTAAATGAGACCAGTTGGAGGTGTTGTAATTAATGCCTGCCCACAACTCTGTCACAGCCGGGATATGGGATTGCTCTCTCTGCCTTTTTACAGCGTATTACAGCCGGTCGGGAATCTTCTGGTAGAATGATTATGGCTGAAAAGATCCTGTCTTTGGAAAATCAGAATTTCCCCCAGGAAAAATTTCCAATTTTGCCCCCCACCCCCCAGGCAGGCTGAGCTCTTTGGATCTCTGCCTCCACTACCCCAACCAGGCTGCCTCTCCAGTAGGTTGCGTACAGATCTGTTGACAGGATTTGAGGCCTTAAAGAGAGGAAAGATATTCGGGTTCTAAAGTGGAGATACCCTTGAAATGCAAGGAAAAGCTGCGCTGGCTATTATTTTCTTTGACGCACACATTCACCTGTGGAACTCATTGCCACAAGAAAGCATTAAGCTTAGTGGGCTTCGCAAAATGGACTTGCCTCATGTATACAGCTAATGAGAACATCCGGACTTATCTTAGCAAAGAACGACCAATCAAATACAAATAACTGAAGGAAGGGCTCAAAACCTCATGCTTCAGGGTCTGAATCAAGCTCTAATGGATGGAGGTCAGGAGGAAACATCCCCGGAGGCAGGTTATGCCATCACTGCAGGGGTTCTTGCACCTTCCTCTATAGCAGCTGGGGCTGGCTAGTGTTGCAGACAGGTTCCTGGGCTAATCTGCTCAAGTTCCCTGTGTTGTTTGTATTCCTAGTCTGCTGGGTTCTTGCCCAGCCACATCGCTGGAGCCGGAGTTTGGATTTGATGCACATTTTGAGGAGGCTGGTAGAGGACAAGAGATGTACAGAGAGAGGAGAGGTCAAGCCGGAGGATGCATGGTCAGCGGGATCAGAGGAACTCTCTGGCATGGTGGCCAGCAGGGACAAGGAACGGAGACACTTAACAAGAGAAGGGGGCCAGCTGGTGACCGTGGGAGGCAGACCTGACTGGGTGTCCAAGATGAGACTCGGACAGGGGCCGTGGCCACCAGGGTGTCAGGTTCGACAGCAATGCGGAGCCGGAGCAGGGCTCCTGAAGGGACGTGGCCGGGAGAGGTCGGTGGGGAGAACGCTTTTGGCCAGGCTGGAGTACGTGTGAGGTATGTTGCAGGGAGGCCAGAGAGAGGAGAGAAGCGACATTCGTCCAGATGAGCAGTTATGGGACTGGCAGGGTTGGAGGCATTGGAAGAACCTAGATGGGAGCTTGACGCCTCTCTAGCTGGAGAGAACAGGGTGAACAGCCAGCGATTAGCTGCAGGGATGTCCCTAGCCAGACATCAGTTCTGCATACTGGAGGGAGGAGTTGAGGCTGCTAAGAAACAAAGTCCCCATTGATGAGAGAGGGGAATGCAGTATAGCCCTGCTCCACCCACAGCACCCATTCCCTGCAGCCTTGATGGACAAGGAGCACCCTCTGCTGGAAGAAGACTCTGGATTCTGCAGAAAAGGACCAGGGGATTACAGTGGACGAGAAGCTGGATATGAGTCAGCAGTGTGCCCTCGTTGCCAAGAAGGCCAACGGCATATTGGGCTGTATTAGTAGGAGCATTGCCAGCAGATTGAGGGAAGTGATGATTCCCCTCTATTCGGCACTGGTGAGGCCACACTTGGAGTATTGCGTCCAGTTTTGGTCCCCCCACTACAGAAGGGATATGGACAAATTGGAGAGAGTCCAGTGGAGGGCAATGAAAATGATCAGGGGGCTGGGGCACATGACTTACGAGGAGAGGCTGAGGGAACTGGAGTTATTTAGTCTGCAGAAGAGAAGAATGAGGGGGGATTTGATAGCAGCCTTCAACTACCTGAAGGGGGGTTCCAAAGAGGATGGACCTTGGCTATTCTCGGTGGTGGCAGATGACAGAACAAGGAGCAATGGTCTCACATTGCAGTGGGGGAGGTCTAGGTTGGATATCAGGAAACACTATTTCCCTTGGAGGGTGGTGAAGCACTGGAATGGGTTCCCTAGGGAGGTGGTGGAATCTCCTTCCTTCGAGGTTTTTAAGGTCAGGCTTGACAAAGCCCTGGCTGGGATGATTTAGTTGGGGTTGGTCCTGCTTGGAGCAGGGGGTTGGACTAGATGACCTCCTGAGGTCTCTTCCAACCCTAATCTTCTGTGATTCCAGTTGACTGAGCGGGAGAAGCCAGACAAAGTGGTGCCAAAGGGCATGTCTACACGGTACTGAAAAAGGGTTAGGGCTGAGTTTCAGAGCCCGGGGACCAGCCCCGGTGGCTATGTTCTCACCATTATTTTTAGCCCTGCGATTGTGCAGAGCTCCAAGGCTCGACGCCATGGGTTTTCCTTCGCAGTGTAGACGTACCCACGGTGTAAGAATGCAGACCTGCCCGCAAGGGGGCTGGGTGAAAACATTTCCATCCTATTGCTTTTTATGGGAAATTGGGTTTGAGGCAAAATGAAAACTTTCCTGGAACATGTCTGTTTCCTGTGGGAACGTGGCGGCAGGTGTGTTGGAAAACTGAAACGCTGGGGAAAAAAATTAGTTTGGGGCAAAAATATTCCAGGTTTTGGGGGTTCCGTTTTTCAATGAAAAACGGGGAAGGGCCGGAGGAAGAGGAAACGTGACCGGCTTCCGGCTACAATAGGGACAAGTTCGCCCCACCCAGAATGGGGTTTGATCCTTTGTGTTTCACCTGAGGTTGCTACATCTCACAGGGCCGTCATTCGCCGCCAGGGCCGGGCAGTGTTGTTCCAGGTCACTTTTCCGTGAGATTTCTGTTACGATTCCTGGTGATCTGCGGAAATCTCTTTCTCTCACGTACTCAGGAAACTGCAGTAGAAAAATCTGTCTCACTGGCTGCTCCGGACTCCTCTCTAGGTTCACATGCTGCTTTGTGACTCACACACACGCATCCGAAGAAGTGGGCTGTAGTCCACGAAAGCTTATGCTCTAATAAATTTGTTAGTCTCTAAGGTGCCACAAGTACTCCTGTTCTTCTTTTTACACACACACACGTTCCACCTCTAGCTTGTGCCATCGAGGCCCGGACCCTCAAAGATCTTTAGGTGCCCAACTCCCATGGGAGCCCAGCACTTGGAACCCCAGGTTACAAGCCGGAGCAGCAATACCCACACTGCTATTTTGAGCCCCAAAGCACAAACTGGACGTTGACCCAGCCTCTGGGACTCACTGCCACAAGCCTTTTGTTGCACTATAGACGTGCTCCATGTGTCCGGGGCTACAGCGCCCTCTGGTGCTCAGTGGCTCAGAAATAAAACACACATTCCCGGTGCATCCTAGAAGCCGTGGAAAATTCCCCCCCTCCCCCAAGAAACCTTCCCTTCTCAACTGAATTCTTTGACAAAAGGGAGCAAAGTTGAAAACGGAATGTAGTTTCATTTAATCGAAATCTGGTGTGTGAGGTGTGGCTACATTTTTGTGGTGTGTGTGGATTTTCTTCCCCCCTTCTCCCCCCCGCCCCCCCACTGGAAAAGGCTGAAAGAGGGGGAAAGTCAGAAAACGCACGCGAGGTTTGGTTCGGAGAGTGGGGGAGTCAGGGCCTTGCACCCCTCTTCCTGAGATTCACCGTGACTCTCAGCCAGCCAGTAAAACAGAAGGTTTATTAGATGACAGGAACACCGTCCCAAGCAGAGTGTGTAGGTACAACCAGAACCCCTCAATCAAGTCCTTCTGGGGGGTTAGGGAGCTTAGCCCCCAGCTTGGGGTTCCCTGTGTTGCACCACCCAGCCCAAAACTGAAACTAAAAAACTTCTCCAGCCGCTTTCTCCCCCCTCCCCTCTCCTTTGTTCAGTCTCCCTGGCAGAAGGTGTCACTTCTCCCACCCCCCCTCCTGGCTCAGATAGCTTCCTTCCCATCCCCAATGTAACTCCCCTGCAACATTCCCAGGTCAAATCCGCCCCACTCCCTGCTCCGTCACACCCACCCCTAGCCGACAGTTTCTGCAGAGCTGGTAGAAAAGTCTGTACGTCGAGCCGGCCTAAATCCCGTTGTCAAGGCAAGAAAACGGGACAACGGTGTGTAAAAAGGCTGCGGTTAAAACAGAATCCTGTTGCATCCACGGTGCTTCAAATGGACACATCTGTGCCCCTCTGGCTTGGGTTGATGGACCAGCTGAGAAGGCTTTTGACCTGTCTTTCAAGACTTCTTGAATGATTAGTTACTTTCACGGTAGCATCTCCAGGTGCTACCGGAGATCAGGGGCTCACTGGACTGAGTACTACACAGACACATAGTGAGAGACAGTCCCTGCCCGAAGATCTAAACAGCTCAGAAAGGTTTAGTTTTGAATACAGAGAGGGGAAACTGAGGCCCAGAGGGATTAAGGGCATGCCTGCATGCAGAGCTGCACTGGTTAAACCAAAGGTGTGGTTTTTTTATACCGGTGCCCAAGGCTGGATGGAGGTGATCATTTCAGTCGGAGCGTTTTATTTTGGTTTAACCGAAGTCAACGAGGAACAGGTTTAAGATCAGCCACTGTTAAACTGAAATAAGAGAATCCACCCAGTTTGCATGAGTTCAATGAAGCCGGTGTACACACCGGGCCTAAAGGACTGGCCTGATCTCACACCGGGTGTCTGACCGAGCTGGGAACTGAACCTAGATCTCTCCGTCTAGCTTCTTAACTGCCACGCGTCGTCTTCTCTCGAAAGGAGCATGGACAGCGAGTGAGACTGAATGGGGGTGAAGAGGGCGTTAGCCCCGTGGGAATGTTGATCCTGGCTTCCATTCGCTTCGTATTCCAGGCCTGGGGCAGATGGGCAGGGACAGTCCTGTCGCGGGCAGAACCCGCATGGGAATGTAGCTGTAATGCACCAAGTGGATCCTTGCAAGAGGAGGTGGGATGGGGTGGAGACCGTGGCCTGGCTTCCCATCACAAGCTGCTACGCCTCTGTCCACAACTCAGGCTAAATGAGGCTCTTTCAGACTAAGTCCATGCTAAGACCCCTTGCAGTCGGCAGATGCTCGGGAAATCTCCCCCTATACTGGATGGCTTGAACCACGTGGCTAGCAGGCTGAGGTGTGCCGACGCAGAGGGAAATCCCATTAGACGCTTGCACTCCTTTCGGGGTCCTCGGAGTTCGCAGCCGTCAAGTATCCGCCCTGATGATCCTCAGGGACCTGGAGGAAACCAGAGACACAGGGTGACACTGGGTATTTCCCTGCTCAGACCAATTGGGGATAATCAGAGAGATGCTGATTGTGAGCCATGAGCCCAGGTATTGATGGTGACTGTAATACAGAAAGTGGCACCAGCTGAGAGCGTGTGTTAGCATTAGACACCGTGATTGGGAAACGCTTTTCCTATTATGGACTAGGTGCGTGTTAGGCTGTCGGTGACAGTTTCAGGGCAAATGCACCTATCCCCAGCCCCCTATGGTCCCGGGAGGGGACCCACTTAACGGTTTCTGGCTCCCAGCCACCGTCTCTGGCCTGGGACTCAATTCCCAGTTCTGCTCCAGATTTCCCCCGTGACTCTGGGCAAATCCCCCGGGGCTACATTTTCCAGCGCTCCCATTGACGACTTTACAAAGCAAAGGCAACTGTTGAGTGTTTGGGGAAAACCGGGCCTTTTTCCCCTCGGCATCTCGGTCCACAGCTGTAAAATGAAGCGGATCATTTTTTTGCCTAGTTAGGTGGTAAAGCTCATCCGGGCAGGGCCTAGGTCTCGCCATGTGTACGTGGGGCCCCGATCCTGGCAGAAGCCGCTAAGTGCTACGGTGAAATAAATCATATGTGGTGCCCAGTCTGCTTCAGCTCTTCAAACGAACCCCAGGGAACAGCTTCTGTTGCTTGGGGCACCTTGCCGAAAGAAAACAAAATCAAGGATTTACCTCCCAGTAGATCTGATCCTCGAAGCACTGTGTGTCTGGAGGGGACCCCAACGACCTGATTTTCAAGGTAGCTCCTGGGAACATAAAAGGAGGGGTGAGGAGAAAAGTTTGTCCCATTCTGCGTTCACTTTTCAGAGGTGCTGATGACTTGCAGCTCCTCTTGTATTCAGGGGGAGCAGTCAGGGCCCAGCACCTCTGAAAATCAGGCCCACTTATTTTCTTGCTTGTATTTTGGATGTCTAACTTCAACTACCCAACTTTGAAAAACTTAAAAGAGCTGGAACAGATGTTGATTTCCCGATGCCTTGGTTTATGCTGACCTCTAGTGGCTGGACAGAGGTTTGGCACTCAGTGGTTATCGTATTTAATAGAGACTTATAGAGACCTAATTTCATAGTGTAGACATTACTTAAGAGAGATTATAAGTTCCTTTATGTTCTGTGTCTGTACAGTGCCTAGCGCCCCGAGGGTCTGTCCGTGACTGGAACACCGAAATGCTACCACAACACAAATAATTAATAATAGGAAAGTACTGGACTGAGACTCCGGAGACCTGGGTTCCGTTCTTGCCTCTGCCACAGACTCCATGTGTGACCTCAGTCAAGTCACTTTAGGCCCAAATCCTGAAAGGGATTTAGGAACCTAAATCTCTTTGAGGATCTGGGTCTCACGTGGTTCTCTCATCTGCAAAGTGGGGATAATGATTCTGTCTTGTCTGTTTAGACTGTAAAGTCTTCAGGTCAAAGGCCGTCGGTTGTTATACCTGTGTGCGGTGCCTAGCCCAGCGGGGCCCTGATCTCTGCCGAGACCTGTGCTACTGCACTATCAATAATTGCTATTGAATCGAATCAAAAATGCTGCATCCGTGGTCCAGAAGCCCTGTAGTAACGTTACCATGGGATGTCCCTGTAGTCATAGGGGCCGATTCTGTGGGTGCTCTGGGGCTGGAGCACCCACGGAAAAAAAATTAGTGAGTGCTCAGCCCCCACCAGTCACAGTTGCTTGGCGGGGCATCGCCAATCAGCTGTTTGGCAGCTGGGGGAGGGGCTTGGGGGAGGGCGGGGCCTCAGGAGAGGGGGCAGAGTGGGGGGCGGGGCCTTGAATGGAGCAGGGGCGGAGCATTGCCGGGGAAAAATAAGTCTGCCCCTCTGCCAGTGAAATCATGCCCCATCAACAGACACAAAGCTCACCCACGAGGCTTCCTCCGACAACAGCGAACCCCAGCGTGATGAGTAATGCGAAGAACTGGCAGGTTCCCTGGTACGTTGCCGTCCGGCTTCCGTCAGCGATTAAAGGGAACACATCGGCCATCCTGCAAGACCGGCAAGAGCCACGTATGTGTTGGGAGCTCCTGTAACTCATGCTGACCGAGGTGGGGCCTTGTCCCCACCGCGTGCCTGAGTCATTTAAGAGGATAAGAATCTACTACTGCTGGAAGTCAATGGAACGCCTCCATTAGCTTGAGCTGTAGCCCGTCTACTCCTAGTGCTGAAGGTCACCTGTTCAAACCCTGCCGATGGGCCAGCATCAGAGCCGAGTTGTGGGGGCTCAGTGAGGCTCCACGGACTGATGTTTTGCTGCTGTGGAACTAATGAAGCCATAGAGATGTAACCATGGAGGATTGCCTAGATACAGAAGGGTTCAGAGGCAGTGGAAAGGGTGCAGTGCTAGGGGCGTGGAAGATTTGGGGAGCTGTGGACAGTCCTAGACCGCTGCAGCTCACCTCTGCTGGGACTCTCTGCTTGTCCCCTGACGGGCTTTTAGGGGGTGGATCAGACACATCTATTGCTGGAGGGGGAGCTTACTGTCCACGGCAGTGGGGTGCCAGAGAAGAAGCTGGCCTTACAGAAGCAACTCCACAGCTCCAGACTGGTGCAGGGAAAGCATTCGCCCCCGAGGCCCTTAAATAGTCACAGATCAAAAAGTGCAGAGGCTCCAATCACGTCCTCTTGCCCTTGTTAGTCCCAGTAGATGACAGAGGAGCAGGTAGATGGAAAGTACTGGGGACGCGAGCCAGACCTTTTCTCAAACCAACCTCCCAACAGATTTGTGATGTCAGGTTGTGAGCACAGAGGAGAGGTTCAAGCCCGAAACCGTTCACTCATCCCTAGGGAGTGAGTGACGGGAGCTCGTGAAATTGATTTTATTCCCGGTCCTGCCACTGAGAAGCAATTCCCTTCATCTCTCCATGCTCCGGTTTCCCCGTCATTATGAATGCAATTATGTCCTTCTCCCAGGGGTTGCGTTACGAGGCAGAGCTAGTGTTAGTAAAGTGCCGGGGGTTGGAAGGCACAATTGATAGGCTTGAAAGGATTCGATTTTTATCTGTCAATATTGGTGAACGTCGATTTCACCGTACGCACACAGCCCAAAAGTGTATTCCCATCTATGATGATTGAAATTCACAGCTAGGCAAAGTAAGAAAAACGCGGCTTAAGAACTTGATTTCAGGATATTGACTTGTATGTTTTGCCACGTGACGCTGACTCTTTGCGCCTTCGAGTTATAAAGCTTTAACTTCCTGCATCTCAGCATCTACTCTCGTTACCTAATGACTGTCTGACGGCCTCTGTGGTCTGTCCACCCCCCATAACTTCCCCACAACTGTGAACATGTAAATAGATAACTGAAAAAAAAATGCTTTAAAATAAACCTCTGTGTTATCCATCGACAATATTCAAAAAGAGTCACATGTTGCTAAGTCTCGCTGTAAAGGCTGAGTCTTAGATGTGTGGGTTCCCCCCGCCCCAAGCAGGGTTGTGAACAAGTGTTGGGGGGAGAGGACAGCAAGTGCCCTGCCCTTTCCATAACGCACGCTGACCTTCTGGTGCTGGTACACGGGAAGGGGTTCTGGGTACTGAAAAGATGGAGAAGGGCTGCTATAGAAACGCTGCCTCCCAGGGAAGAGCTGAGCAGTGATTCTTGGCCTCTCGGTGGCAGTATCGAGTTAGTGAGCAGAGGGCGGGCTGGTGCGTTAATGAACCGGGCGTGATCAATGCCTGGCTTGCATAGAGCTGCCTAGATGTCACCTCCTGCCCGCTCCATCCCTGGCACTGGGGGGGGGGGTGCAATTTACGATCGAAATCAAGAAATCCATTGGAGGGGAGGGTTGGACTCTCTCTCCCCCCTCCCCCCACACACGCGTGAGTGAGACTGGCGCGCCGAGCGGTGCTCACCCGTCCCCGTAGACGTCTTGCGTTGCCAGAGCTGCCACCAGAGCTCCCAGGAGAGCACCCAGGACGCCCGGCATCCCGTGGAGGTTGTGGACCCCGCATGTGTCCTGTATTTTTAGTCTGGAGTCCAGGATGGGCTGCGGAGAGCACGGAGGGGTTGTGAGGACATGAAGGGCTAGAGGTGCGTTCAGGGCACGGGTTCTGCGGTTTGCATCTAAGAGGCTCAGTGCAGAGGCTGGGAGGGCTTTAAGCCACCTTCCTGGACTGCCCCCCCCCCCAGGGGGGCTGGAAAGACATCCCTGGGGGCCTGTCCAAAGGCATGTCTATGCGGGATGCTTCTTACAGAGGTGTGGAGAGTCCAGAGATGGCTTCCTCCCTCCCCCTTGCCCGGGTACAAAGATCAGTGTAGACGGTAAGGCAGGGCTTAGGCAGGCAGAGGAAAGACGCGCCTGAACCATGTGGGTATGTTTCCAGTACAAACCCTACACAGTTCTCTGCATGCACAAGGTGCAGTGTAACATCCCCGCTGCCGGAGGAGGCTGTCCCCACTGTCTTCCCCCTGCCAGAGCTGTTCACTGCCCCCTGCACGTTGCAGCGTGGATGGAGTTTGCTTTTCGCTGCAGCACGTAGCCACATGTACCCCACGTGCCACCGCCCATGGTGTGTCATACAGACATGGTTTAAGCTCCAGCAGTCCAGGTCCGTCCCCTCCCCAGCTCCAGTGCCGTTACTGAGGCCCGGCCCCCACGGCACACCCTACGCTGGGGGTAGCGAGTGTCTGTCTTCCACCATCCCTGCGCTGGATGAAACCTCCCCTGGCTCCAGCTGGGGTTTTAGGGCCTGTTTATGCTGCTCCAGCCCTGGCTGGCGTTCTGGAGAAAAGGGGCCTTAATGCCAATGAGGATCAGGCCCCACATTAAAGGTACGTCTACATGGTACGCTCCTGTCCATCGTGGGTAGAGTACATGCACGTGCCCCAGCATGGGTATAACTAGCAGCGTAGGCAAGTAAAGACACACCTGGCCTCTGTGGGTATGGACCCTATACGCCTTTCTACGTGCCCAAGCAAGGCTTTCCCTGTCTACACAGCCCGTCACTACCTCCCGCCAGAGCCGTTCCCTGGCAGGTGAAGCTGCACACCGCAAGAGGCGTGCTGCGTAGATGTCACCGACGGGACTTACTGTGAGGAATTTGAAGCCCAGGGTAGAAACGAGCCCAGCGAGAAACCCGGCGATCATGGCACCGAACGGAGTCAGCATCATCTCGCCTGATGTCCCGACCACGACCCCGCCGGCTAAGGCTGCGTTCTGAATATGGACCTGGAGAGAGAGGGCACGGGGGGGGAGCTCAGTGCAGACTCCCGCACCCGCCGCTGGTCAGGTGCAGTGAAGGCTGGAAGGAGAGGTGGTGAGAAAGTTGGGAAGAATTTCAAAGTTGTGTCTGGATGGCGTGGTTCAAAACGGCAGCCCCTCGAAAGGGGAAGCCTGGTCACACACATCTTAGAAGGCCCAGAGGGCGAGGAACTGTCACCATATTATCTACCAATGGTATTTATGTGAGTCCATCACTACAGTACCAGAGCACCTCTCAATCTTTAGTGTATCTTCACAATCTCCTTATGAGGTAGGGCAGTGCTATTACCCCATTGTACAGATAGGGAAACCGAGGCACAGAGACTGAGTGACTTGCCAAAGGTCGCAGAGAGAGTCTGTAGCAGAGGAGGGACTAGAACCCAGATCTCCCAAGCCATAGGGCTAATGTCCTAAATACTGGACCATCCTTCCTTGCTGCCTCTGGCAATATCCTTGGGAGACCTTATTGAATTAAGTTTGTCTCTTTGGGCTCCCTTGTATTAAATGAATGGTTTATGTGTTATTGTGGGCTGAGATTATATGTAATCTCTCAATGGGGGAGGGGGGAGATGTGACATTTCAATGGGGCTTGAAATACCACTATAATGACCAATGTGCCAGACAAGAAGGGACTTTTAGAACAGAAAGTGCTAAGTGCTTTTCCCGGGGAATAGCTAGGGTGAGATGAATGCAAATTCCCCACCGCCGGTTACACCAAAACCCAGCCTTTTGAAGCTACGCCCCGAAGATCGCATCACTACCTGCTGACCGCCGGGTACATGAGGCCAAGATGAAAGGCCCAAGCTGTATAAAGGAGAGGCTGAACTGTTCATGGCGGCTGTGAACCGAGACAAGTGTGAACTTGTAACCACGGGGAAAACCTGATTGGGGGTTTTGAAGGACTGATACCTCCCAGAGCCCAAGGCAGGAGTTCAGGTGGCCTCTAGTGAGCCTTTCAGCATGCGGGGAAGTTCTTGTATTGTTTTAAATAGGTTTTCCCTGGAATGCTGCTACCGTAAGAATAAATACTCTTGCTTGGTGGTAACATAACTGTGAGCAATTACGCTGCTCGTTGCTTTCTCTCCAGAGGCTGCTTGTGCAGCTCGACTGGCTTGCTGGGAATACCACCGTGCAGCCTGGAAAACTCTCAGTCAAGAGATGTGAGGGCTGGGGAGCCGGGAGCCTAGACTAGGAGCACTTGGTGGACCATGATGGGGGAAATACAGGCGTCCTGAACGGTGACATCCCACCTGCTCACCACCGTTCCCATCCACCATCTTGGGAAGGATGATCCCGGGGAAGCAGGTCAGCACAAAGGGATCCCCACTCTTGTGCATCTCTGCAGGTCGCCAGGCTCAGGGCTCCTCTCCTGCAGAATCTCGGGGGTGCGTAGCGGAGTCCACACGGCCAAAAGACCGAGGTTCTTGTTGGAAGGGGGAAATGCGGCTGGCAGGAGACTTGGGGGCATGGGTGGCAGGTGTCAAAGGCCAAGGGAGGCTAAGACTCCCCTAACCCAGGCCATGGCCTCACCCAGGCTCCGCCCTGAGGCCTCTCCCTTGGTCCCCCTCTCCCCTGAAGCCGGCAGGGGCTCAGGTCCAGCCAACGGCCACTGGTGGCTCAGGCCAGTGGCCCGGGGATCAGGCCAGCCATGAAATGAAATTAATGGAGATATCCCATCTCCTAGAACTGGAAGGAACCTTGAAAGGTCATGGAGTCCAGCCCCCTGCCTTCACTAGCAGGACCAAGTACTGATTTTGCCCCAGATCCCCAAGTGGCCCCCTCAAGGATTGAACTCACAACCCTGGGTTTAGCAGGCCAATGCTCAAACCACTGAGCTATCCCTCCTCCTAGGCCACCCTGGGGGCGGTGGCCTTGGGGCTCAGGTGTGCCCTTGGGAGGTAGGGGTGGGGCTGGGGGCTAGCCTCCCTGAGGCAGGGGTTCACCCACCGCCCATGCTTGGGGGCCATCAACAACAAGCCAGAGCAGGCGCTGAGTTGACTCACCATGTCCAGTTTGCCTTCCCCGTTGACGAGGGCTGACGTGGCGAAGGTGGCCAGCGTGCTAGCGGCCAGGGAGAAGTAGGTGTTCATGACGGTCCGCTGCTGGTCGTCGCCATGAGCCGTAATGGCAGAGTTGAAACTTGGCCAGAAGAGCCATAGATAGATTGTTCCTGCAGGGGAAGGAATCGGGAGTTGAGAGCAGGTTTGGAAGGTCGGGAATCGCTCGCAGCGCTGATGGAGAATGTTCTGTGAACGTTTTCACTTTGATCAAAAGCCGCTTGGCGTCAAAACAGCTTGTTTAGACAGAATATGGATCTCTGACCATAATGGAAAATTCACATTTTTCTTCTGGGTTGAAATTTTCCTGTTTTCTCATTGAAAAACCAGAAAATGAAAGACTAAGTGCTGGATTTCAGTTAAATCAAAACACTTTTACCAAAACTTTGCAGTTTCTGATTTTTCAGCAAAAAGCCCCGCCCCCCCCCCCCCCAAAAAAAAATAATTAATGGAAAATTCGGAGGGGAAAATGTTGGGTTCTAATCCTCACTCTAGAATCGACTCAAAATTTGACGTTTCTGATTGGATTTTCAGGTTTGGTTTGATGCAAACTCCCCCCTCCCCTCCCCGAAACTGCTGCTGAGCAGACAAATCAGCTATTTACCCAGGTGTTTATTGAGACAGTAGTTTACTGTTTTAACAAAGGACTTTTCTAAGTGCCCTAAAATACACATGCTTGCTTGGATTGTTTTGAAACTTGATGTGCGTTGTCTGGGAGTGATGGTCTATAGTGTTATGGTCACCACTTTTACAAGATTCTAATAATTTTTGTACAAAGCATGCCTTCTGAGAGATCATTTGAAAACCCATATCCCGCTGAACATTATTGTCCTGGTAAAATATGTATATCAACGTTGTATGGAAAGTTATAAGTTTCTACTGTATAACATTGCCGTAACGTGTTCCAGAGCTAAAAAGGCAGGTCCAAACCAGTTCTTCAAAGATGCATTAGCGCCCCCAGCCAGGTGTTAAAGAGCTGTCACTGGCTTGAGCAGCCATTCTTCAGCAACATGAAGGTGTAAACAAGAAATTTACATGTCACAAGAGAGATGGTTCAACCGTCACCTCGCCAAGAGACTACTTGGCGCCTGCACCCCAGTCGGGGGTAATCCTCAGAGAGGGGAGGTTGGTATCAGAGAGAGACAGAGGCCTCCACTGCTCATAACATCAACTCTGAAACAACAGAACTAAGCGGGGATTGGTCCCAGCACCTATTCAATGGTCCAGTTGGTACCCTGGGTAATGTCCCACTGGGACAGGGTTACGGGTCCAAATTTGGGATCATCTGAGCAAGGGGGTCTCAAGATAAAGCCCCCTAAAAATACCACAGACATAGTTTTCTGATGCATCAGTTACAGTTACATCTGTTACTTTGGCCCCATCCAGGGCTCGAGCGAAGCAGGGCGTGTTCTGAGTCCTTACCGATCATAGCAAAGAGATCTGAGTGGTACACGGAGCCTTCCCTCTGTCTGCTCTTGTCCAGCTGTGGCCGATACAAGACCCGCGAAACCATCAATCCGAAATAAGCCCCGAAGGTGTGGATGGTCATGGAGCCCCCAGCATCTTTTGCCTGGTCGGGACAGGAAGCAAAGGATGGGACTGAAAAGGGGGCGGGAGGTAATCCAGGCTGTACCCCCACTGGGCAGCGTGTTTTCAGCCCAGACATGCTCAGCAAAGAAATGCGGATTCGACCACGTCGAAATGTTTCACCAATTCATGTCGGTTTTACCGAATGCTTTGCTGAGCGGGGGAAGGGAGGGAGCCCTAAAAAATCATTAGAAATCTAAACATCTGACTTGAAAACTATTTTTCATTTGGAAGGTTCCTGGAATTTTTTTTTTTTTTAATGAAAAACCTAGTTTGATTTTTTTTTTTAAAAGGTGCGGGATAAAAAACACCCAAAAAACGAAATGAAAATAATTCCGTTTTGGATCAAACTAAATGTTTCGTTTGACCCAAAACAATTTTTTAAAATTTTATTTAGCCACTGAACCGACAAGTCGGGTATTTGCTCGGCTCGAAGACCACGTTGTCACCCAGCTTAGAACAGTCCTTCCTCCGGGGAATGGATGCGCCATGAAAAGTGTGACTTACCCCAACGACGCTGAGCAGGACGAATTCATTAATACCAAAGAGTGTGACTTCAAACAAGGCCATCAACAGCAGTTGGATGGGGCTTGTCTTGCCCAGCACTGCTCCGAAGGAGATCAGGACGGCTCCGGAACAGAAATCGGCATTGATCATGCTAGCAGGAATAGTGAAGAAAGTAGAACAGGTTGCAGGAGACTGTTACCCCGGGCAGAGTGCCAACACAAGACCAGTTTCCTCTAGATTTAAATGGTGCAGGGACCCTGGCACCGGGGTGAATTTCAGCCTCCAGGTAGTTTAATGGGTAACAGAGAAGATTGTGCACTCGACAGTCTGGGAAATTCACAAGGGGTACCCAAGAAAAAAAGCCACCTAGAGAAGGAACGGCAGAATCGGTTAGCGGGTGTGATTGGAGCCTTTGGAACAGAAACGCTAGGCTCATCTAATGAGTGGGCGGAAGGGCTAAGAACTTGGCTGGAGGGTTTCGCGTCTGTGAAATTATCCCACTGGTGTTGTGGTCTGCAGGAGGCCAGATGATCTATTGGTCCTATCTAGTCTCAAGCAAATGAGTGAAAAAAGCCCTTCTATTATTCCGTGTATTACGGTAGCCTCAACTGAGATCAGAGTTCATTGTGCTAGGAGCTGTCCATACACACAGGGAGAGACACCCTCTTCCCCGAAGGCGAGAGAAATGAGCTCTTGTTAACCCTATGGGTCAGATAGGGAGCCGAGGCCCAGGGAGACCAGGTCACACGAGGAGTCGGCAGCAGACACGGGATTTCAGCCTCAGCCCTCCCATGCCTACCGCCAAATCCGCTTTTGACTGCTGGGTAAACGAGCAAATCAGGCTGAGGCAACACCGTGGTGTTCTGATCACAAGCGTGTCTGACGCGAACATCTGTGCGGCTCCCTGGCTTAGAGCTGGACCCGAAAGGAAAGCTGTATGTGTGACTTCACACCCTGTTACCATCTATCCAAGCACCTCAGAACCTTTATCCTTGCAACCCCTGGGAGCCGGAGCAGGGCTCTTCTTCCAGTTTGACCAATGGGGAGCTGAAGCACAGAGACTTACCCACCGTCATGCAAAGAGTCTGGGAATGAGCCACCTCACATCCTTCCTCTCTGACCCCTGGCTTCCAGCCACTCACCTCTCTATTCCGATGTGAATCTTGCCATCGTGAAAAGAGTGGAAAAAGCCTTGGATCAGCGTAGACCACTGGATAGCGAACGCCGCGATCAGGAAGTTGAAGGCGACACTGCCAAACCCGTAACGTTTCAGGAAGGTCATCAAGAAGCCAAAGCCGATGAAGATCATGGTGTGGACATCCTGGAAACCTGGGGAAAGCATCACAAGTGGAGGAGGGGGAACTTGTCAACACATTTTCTGAAATATTTATTTCCCCACCCCACCCACCCACACAAAAACCTCAATGGTCGACAGATTTTTGACATGCTCCAGGATTGGTGCAAAATAACCCAGGATGGGGGAAAGCCACAAAAATGTTGACTTTTTTTGGTTTCCTTTTTTTTTTTAATCTGAATTTGAAACTGCCTTTGAACTTCAAAATGTTTTTGAACTTCCTGTCAGGAAGGAGAGCCGGAGAATCCACCCCAGAGGATAGAGATAGACGGCAGTGCTAAGATCATCCTCTCGGCACAAACGCACTGAGTGTTTCCCAGGACCGTTTCTTTCCCCTCTGCTCTCATCAGGGCAGAGAGCAGCCCCCAGCCGGCTCTAGGAAGCCATCACCCAGGATGAGAGCGGCCAAGCGACCTTGAGAATTCCCCGAGCGCATGGACGTGCCCCATGGCCCCTTTCTCTGGGGCTGGCCCATGGAACAATGACCTCGCTGAGTGGCTGCTGCGCAAATACTGGGGCAGCGTACCTCACCGCTTTGTTCTACCGCCGTTCGGGCGGGATGTAAAAAGTGAGGTCCTGACCTTAGAGAGCCCATGACACCTTTCGCAAGAGCTCTGGGGCGTCTCCTGGACAAATTCCAACTGGAGCCACTGCACCTCCCATCTCCTCACTTTTCAGAAGTGAAGAATCAGAAGTGTAGGGCTCCACTCCAGAGATGGCTGCATTTCCGTGGGGAACAGGTGATCCCTGTTCTGTAAAGCGCTTTGGAATTCCTCGGGCTACAAAAACCTAAGTCCTGGTTAGAAGCATAATGAACAGCGTTGCACTTGTAAGAGCGACATTTCCACCCAAAACCTTACGCTGTGTTACTGTGGGAACACGGACAATAATTCTTAGCCATTGGATAGCACCTTTCCTGCCTAGATCTCCCTTTACAAAAGTGAGGAGTGGTTACAGACTCTTGCTGGTTCTCGTGATTTTATCACTAGTCTCGTGATCTTCACTGTTCTTGGTAAAGCCCCAGCTCTGGGAGTCAAGTGGTGGGAGGGGGGGAGAATTCAAAACTGCTTCTAGCCCTCATGTCTGCAGAGAAAAGCAAGTGAATCAAGTGCACCTTGAAGGCTCAGAAACCAGACAGAAGATGGAAAGAACCCAGAGTTTTGTTTTTTAATCTTATGCTTTTAAGCCAATTTCATGATTTCTTTAAATGCCTGAGCCATGATTTTTTTTTTAACCCATATGGGGTTCGCAACACTGTTGCTATTA
The DNA here is from genome assembly GCF_013100865.1 of Trachemys scripta elegans. NCBI lineage: Eukaryota > Metazoa > Chordata > Testudines > Emydidae > Trachemys > Trachemys scripta. Next base: position 10,135,941 of record NC_048321.1, read on the forward strand.
TCTTCATTTAACATGCGGGGAAACTGAGGCGGGGGGGAGAGGTTTGCCAAAGGTCATACAGCAAGTTAGTGGCAGAGCTGCGAAGGGAACCAAGTTCTCATTACTCCTAGTCCCTTGAAGTGGTATGTTTGTCCAGTTAAACCAGTTGTAAATCCAGAGTGACTCCTCTGACTCCAGTGGAGTTTAGATCAGTGTAAATCCACTTGTGGACTCGCTCTGAAACCAGCGGGCCAAATGTAGCTGGGAGTAAAAAGGTCTTCTTCTCCCTTGTCCAGCACCTCCTGTTTTCATTCGCACCAATGCGAAGCATGTGCAACGCACTATGGGCCTGATTCTCAGTCCCACTCTTAAGGTCCCATTGCATGGATCTGACAGCGTGAAAGCCCCTTTTACTAGGCTAGAGCGGCATCAAGGGGCCTATGTGTAAATGAGAATCAAGCCATCGGCACTGGGAAGGTATAGAAATGAGTGTAACTTACATGCCCTGGGGGGATCAGGGGTGGGGGGCAGCGGAAATGGGGTCTATCGTGGGAACAGCAGTGAACCAGAGAGCTATGCGAGTACAGGGTCCGCTGCGTTCTCTGAAACTCTTCCCCCTTCGCCACCCCCAGGCACAGAGATCTGCCAGGTTCTTCACCGCCCCCTCGTTCCACAGGCGTTAAAACAGCCCACTGAGTGCCAAGATCCGCAGCGGGTGTAAACCGGGGTCGCGCCACTGCAGTCAATGGGACTCCGCCGATTAACGCCAGGGCAGCGCCTGCCCCTCCGTCTCATCACCTCGCTGCTGCCAGCGCACGGAGCTCACACTCGACGTTTGCGACAGTCACAGGTACAGGATTTCGTGTGCTCTGCGCTGAACGTGACTAAACTAAATATACTCCTGTTAGTCTTAAAGGTGCCACAGGACCCTCTGTTCTTTAAACTACATATAGACTCGGCAGCTCACAAGTATTAGGCTCGTGATGCAGGAACAAAGCCAGGGCCTGGTCGTGCTTTTCCCTGCGCCCTGGGAGCGTCCTTTACTCTGGTGTGAGATGGGCGTGAAACGGCACCTGCCCGATGCTCATTTACGACAAGACCCTTGACGCTGCTCGGGCAGGGCTTAAAGAGGAAGTAGATTCACTACACTCCCGTTAAGATCCCGCTTCCCTTGCCAGAGCGGCGTAAGAGGCCCCTTGCATAAAGGACACTCTGCATCGACCGCTGGGAGGAGAAGTACATGAAAGACGGCGAAACGCTGGGGAGATCTACCAATGACCAACGCTATCTAAGAGCCTGGTGTGGTTCGTTATGATTTTGTAGCGTTTTACACTTATTTCGTACCCGTGCCAATAACAAGCCCAGGGGCCCGATGCTGCCTTTACCCCACACCGGCAGCGTCCTTACAGGTACTTGCCCCCCCCTTTGCGCTGCCCGAGTAGAATAAAGAGGCCTTAGGGTAAATATGACGCCCACGGGCGCAAGGTCCAGGGCAGTGGAGAATGAGGGGGCAGCTACCCTGCAAAAAAAGACCCACGCAGCAAGTCTGGGATCCTGCGTCAGCTGACTCGGACTCTCACTCCGGGGCCAAGCATAGCAGGATATTTGGCCCCCGAGGCTCTGAAACCCAGTGAGCCGGGAGGGTCTCAGTGCCCAGGCTCCAGTCTGAGCTCAAACATCTACACGGCTATTTTTACCCCGTCACGTGAGCCTCGCGAGCCGGAGTCAGTTGATGGGGCTTTGAACCTCACTGCTGTAGGGGTTTGGGGCAGGGGTTGGGTTTGGGGGGTGTTTTTGCTTGTAGTGTGGACATACGCGGCGACTCCAGGTCTCATAGCTCAGTGGCGTGCTGGAAAGTGTCCTCCTGTGTGTGTAAATGGTCATGGGTTCGAATCCTACCTCGGATGGCACAGAAGCACCCTGTGAGGAAGGCTGAGTGATCACAGAGCTAGGCTGAGAGTTAGGAGACTGATTTCAATCCCTGATCTGTCAGAGGTTTCCTGGGGGCAAGTCTCTCCCTGCCTCAGTTTCTCATCTGTATGATGGGGATAGCAGCCCAGCCCTGCCCTGCCTCCCAGGGATGGTGTGAGGACAAATACACTACCGATTATGAGGAGCTCAGATGCTATGGTAACCAGGCCCAGATGTGGGTGTAGACAACTGTGGGTGTGAAGGACTTTACCCTCCTCCAAAAAACATGGGGGTTTGCATTAATAAAGAAACCTCGAGCTTGGGCCAGAAGTTCGTCTATCTCCCTCTATTAAAAGTGGACAAATTCAGCTCTGGTACCAAGCTACTCCTGGAAGCAATATGCAACGAATCTGCCACTGCCCTATTTAAAAAAAAAGTTGTCTACCTCCAGCTATCTAAGGCCTGGTCTACACCCAAGACGTAGGTCGGCCTAGCTCCGTCGCTCAGGGCTGTGAAAGATTCCGTGCCCCGCCGGTCTCCTTAACCCCTGCTGTAAAGGCAACTAAGTTGACGGAAGCATTTTTCCACCGATCTAGCCACGGCCTCTCGGAGAGATGGATTATCTAAACCCCTCCCGTGGACGCAGGAAGCAGCCACACGACAGCGGCACAGCTTCAGCTCTGCGGTAGCGTAGATCTACCCTAGGCTGCATTCTTTCCTGATAGGAAGTACATGTCTCTCTGTGTTGGGGGGGGAAGAGGGAGAGAATGAGTAATTCTCTTCCAGCTCTGGGTGGAGTTAAGAGTTGGCAGATGAAACTGGGAGAACCTGTCAGACGTCTGCCCCTGCTGGCCTGACTCGCTCCAGCTGTGCGGTTGCCCTGCCTTCACCAACGCTGAGCAGGGCAGTTCTCAGCCCTACGCCCACCTATCCCTCCTCTTGTGCAGGGGTTCCATGACCGCAGGAAGCGGCATGGATCGTGGGCTGTGACGTGCCGAGCCGCATGGTCAGGGAAGTCCCGGAAAGCCAGGAAGTTCCCAAGATTGCGAAGAGGCAGGGTTCGCGGTGAGCTTTTGGTTTGGTGCCTGGAGCACTGTCAGTCACAACGCCCTTTCCCCTGGCGAGGGACAAAATAAAAATGACCGATGTGGCTGCAGGCGTCTTGATCCAACCGAACAGGCAGAGGGTGTCACACTGGGGAGGAAAGTCAGGCGTGGCGCAGGGCGAGCAGTTCACATCGGTCAGTTGGCAGAGCCAGGAACTGAACGCATGTATCCTGAGTCCCGGGCCAGTGATCTGTACACTAGGCAACGCTGCCTCCCTACGCAATATTGCAGAACCAACGTTTTCAGAAGTAACCGCTGAGTCTCACCTCTCTGTTGAAGTCACTGGAGCTATGTCGATTTACACCAGCTAGAGATCTGGTCCAAGGAGCCCAAATTTCTCTACAAATCAGGTACTTGTCTACACTTAAAAAGCTACAGCAGCAGCGAGCCACTGTAGATAATCCACCTCCCCAAGAGGCGGTGGCTAGATCGACGGAAGAACTCTTCCATTTCCCTAGCACTGCCTACACTGGGTGTTGGGTCAGCTTCACTACACCACTCGGCGGTGTGGATTTTTTTTCACTCTCCTGAGCAACGTCGTTACGCTGAGCTAATTTTCTAGTGCAGACCAGGCCTTAATAAAGACAATGGCCTGGTCTACGCTTGAAAATTGTGTTCATAAATCGACACCCTAACCGACGTAGGTAAGCTGACCTAAGTCCCCATGTAGACAGAGCTAGAAGAAATCCTTCTGTCGACCGAGCTGCCGCTTCTCAGGAAGGTGGATTACCTATGCCACTGGGAGAAGCCTAGGTAGTGTCTACACTGAAGACAGTGTTTAGAGCCTTTCAAGTGTAGACTAGCTCTAAGCCCCTTTCCCAGCGCTACAGAAGAGCTCTGTGCAGCTGAATGCTTGTCTCTCTCCCCAGTAGACGTTGGTCCAATCAAAGCTATGATCTCACCCACCTTGTCTCACTAATATCCTGGGACCGACACAGCTATAAGACGGCAAACCTAATTTCTCTGTCACTTGCTTTGCAGCGTTCGTTTCAGTCATGCTGCTCTCCTAGCTAAGGTAAAGCCGGGGGCGGGGGGGGGGTTCATTATTCCTGTAAGTGTCTGATCTGTATCTGTTTCAGGCTTGGCAGTTTCGCTGGATGCCCTGAGCAATTTGACCAGGACATCAGGATTAATGACCCTGGTTCATGACAACAGTCACGGGACTTTCCATCCCCATGAGTGGTCCCAGCCTGTGTTTTGCAATCGAGCTCGTTCCAAAGAGCGCTCCTCAGCAGTGCAGCGACCTCTAACCTTGTGCGGGGCTGTCAGTACTGGAGCAGGGAAGCGTCTGCAGTGAAAAATGACGCATTAGATGGTACTTTGATTGGAAGCTCTATGTTCTGGATTGATACAGCACCTTGCACTGTGGGGTCCTGGTCCATGACAGGCTGCTGGGTGCCACCGTAATACAGATAAGAAATAGTAACAATAGTAGGATAGTACTAAATTGTCATTATAATTTATAGAGCACAATGGAGATCTCAAAACATGTGCCTTACTCAACCAGAACCTGATCCGAAGCCACTAGAAAGTCTCTCTGTGACTTTCACAAGCCAGGTCTTAAGCTGTAAAGTGGTTGTGTCTATGGTTAAGTTTATGACCAATGCACACAGGGTATAAATTAGAGCTGGTCGAAAAAATTCCAACCAAACAATGTTTCATCAGAATGGCCAATTCGGTGAAGTCGAAAGATTCCGTGGACGCAATTTGGTTTCACCGATGTTCCAATCGGCTCCCTGGGGCAGCGGGCCAGGCGTCCGGCCCTGGGGGTCCGGCTCCTCTCCTTTTCATTGACAACTTTTGAAAGTTTTTGTTTTTATTCCAAACAGGAGTGAAACCTGATTTTGAAATCCCCCATGAAATAGAATTACTTCCCCCCACTACGTATATCCCACAGTGGCCCATGATGAAAGCCAGCGTGTGGGAACATTGAACAAAGTTCAGCAGAGAGCAATGAAAATGGTTAGGGGGCTGGAAAGATCGATTTATGAGTGACAACATTGTTTGTATAGCTCTGACAAGCAGTGATTACTACCAGCTCGAGCCCTCAACCAAGATCAGAAGCCAATTGTGCTAGAGACTGTGTGTACAAATAGCAAGAGAGATTTCCTTCTGAGCATGTCTTTGCTGCAGGGGAAAAAGGTGTGTTCTTAACAAGCGCGGGCGAGGTAATCTCTTTTATTGGGCCAACTTCCGCTGGAGATAGAGACAAGCTTTCGAGCTACCCAGAACTCTTCTTCAGGTATCTTCTCTCTGATATCCTGGGACCAATATGGCAACAAGAATACTGCAAACAACAATGGAAACTAGCGAAGGCAAGGCGGTTGTAATTTTGACACAAGTTTGCTGGCAGACTAAACTACAGGCTCCCCTATAGTAGAGATCCCGGGCTAGAAAAACGTACCGTCTACCTAGGAGCACGTATAAATCCAATGCATGCACAGCTCGGTACAAAGATCTCCTTTATTAGCTTAGGCGTTAGTTATGTTGATAAAGGAGCAGCGTGCAGTGTGAGGTTATTGTAAGAAGCAAGAGACGCACGGCCAAGCAGCAGGTGTTCTCCCGGATATTAACACCCCTCCGGATGGCTTCTAAACGAACGGCCCAGGATTTCTGCAGGATTTGTGCAGTCACTTCGAGTATTTCCAAAGTTCGGTATGGGCCTTGCTGTTTCTAGTCGTGACCCAGTATTTCTGAGGGTCCCTGTCTAACGTGTCAACAGTAGTGGGCCAGTATTTCTACAGCATGGTCCGTGGGAATGGGTCAGTCATCCGACAGTGCTTTGAACCGTCGCTTGTCAAACTTTTGGCCAAGCAAAGCCCGCTCCTCTCTAACTAGACAAAAGGAGATTAGCTGCAGCTTAAGAAGGGAAACCAAGCGTATGTCACTGCAATAAAAAACCCACGGCACCCAGCCTCGGAGTCCAGGTCAGCTGGCCTGGGCTGCGGGGCTGACCATTGCAGGGTAGATGTTTGGGCTTGGGCTCGAGCTCTGGTTCTGAGACCCACCCCAGGCAGGGTCTCAGAGTCCGGGATCCGGCCTCAGCCCAAACTGCAATGTTATATAGCCGCACTAGCCCGTGTCAGCTGATCCGGGCCGGCCATGCCTCGGGTCTTTTATCACCATGTGGACAGAGCCTCAGTCTCTCTCGGCCTTGGGGTGTGTCTACAGTGCAGACGGAGGTGTGAGCATTCATCTACCTAGCATGGGTACCGATAGCCGTGCAATCCCCCAGAAACTAACTCAGGCCGCCAGCCCACGCTGCCACGGTGTCACTGCTTTTGGGACCCAAGCTGGCTGAGGTCGGCACCTGCTTACGCTCTGCGGCCACCCCGCGACTGCAGCATGGGCAATTGGACCCCAGGATCTTGTGGCAGAGCGGGGGTTTGAACTCTGTTCTCTCGCAAGCCAGGCCACTGCCTGAACCACAATTTATTCTGTGATGAGGCCAAGTGGAGCGAACGTCCCCTGTGGTGCTGCGAATTGCCTGGGTGTGGTTCCCCGCAACCCCCGGCATTGAAGCGGTCTCTGATTGCCACAATCAGAACAGATCTGAACCGAGGGATGAATGAATCCGTGAGACCTCCCTTCCAGCCCCTTGACTCTTCATCCACCAGCCCTGACAACCGTTTGCTGCGGAAGTGCAGGCCCCCACAGAGCAGCTGTTTAGCAATGTCAGTGCACGGCCTGGTGCAAGGGGCTGAGCACCCTCTGCTCCCCCAGAAGTCAATCGCCTCTTTCAGGCTTTAGGTTCCCAATGAGCCTCCGACCGCCTCTGCTCTGCAAGATGTCCTGGCACACAGACGCACCCTTCCCGGAGCCCAGCTCTGAATTGCAAGGCCCCGGGAAGCGATCAGCGTTTGCCTTGCAGCTGTGCTGCCCACCAACTCCCGTGAGCGTCACGCTCGAGAGGATAATACACTGAGTGCTTTTCAACCCACGCGCCCGGCACCGGCCGCGCCAGCTTCTCCCACGCTCTGCGCAATCTTTCTGCACCAAGAAAAAAACCAAGATGGTGCCAACAGCGGGCACCAGCTTGGGGCCCGTCTAAGTTCTTAAATCCCCCCTGAAAGTCAGCGTAGCCCAGATCCTCTGGGCCTGTAATGGACTCATTTCCTGCGGTACCTGAGCCACAAAGAGTGTTGCTGTTGATTTTACGTGGAAAGTGCTCCGATACTACGGGGATGGGCTGAAGTTTTATACCTCCCCCAAGATAGATAGGCTGTGAGTCTGATACCGCACCCAGCTGTAGAGGCTCATGATTTAGGACTGGAGGTCTCTGATTCAATCCCAGAGGTCAGCCAAGAAGGTGGCTGTCATATAAATGGGGGCTCCTCTGGGGTTTAAGAGACCCTAAGTATCACGCCCTTGAGATGAGCGTCCTCTGTCACAGAGAGAGGCCATGGAATTTATGGGGCACGTAAACGCTTGGGTTCCCCTCCTGACCGTGGGGATGGGTGATGTAGGTGGGACCTAGGCTGATGAAGCAGGAGCTGAGTGCCTGGACGGGCTGTACTCACTCGGGTAGCGAAAGTAAAAATCGTTGTCCCGGTTGCTTTTGTTGTGGTGGCTCAGCTCCTCGTGCCAGAGCCTGGCGCTGGTCTCTCGATCGTAGCGGACGAAAACAGCGAAGAGGATGATGGTGAAGAGCTGGAGGAGGAAGCATATTGCCGGGAGCTTGAGCCGGAGATTGGTTGCATGGCCAGACATGCTGCTGAGGTGGAGGAGAAAGAAGCGGGGAGAGAGATGAAAATGAAACTGATCTTCCAACCAGCCGCAGGTGGAAGTTAGCAAGCTGGGGCCCTTGTGCCAGGACTTTTTGTTAATTACTTGTAGAAAGCCCCACCCACCAGTCAATGAGTTGCCAGCTGGGTCCCACCCACTGAAACACAGTGCAGCTCCAGAGGATGAGAAAACATTTGCTCATGTCTCCCTTGCTGCATGCTTGCAAGCAACTGACTGTTTAGGCAGGAACAGAGGAATGTGGAGATCCGGCTTCGCCAATGGCTCAGTGACTGAGGCACCAGGTATGGATTCCTAGGGCCAAATCCCTGGTTGAGGTAAATCAGTTGTCACTCCATGGCGGTCAATGGAGCTAAATCGCTTTACACCCGCTGAGGATCTGGCCCATTGCGTCACATCATCATGACAGCAGCTGAGTCAGCTTGTTGTGATTCAGAGACAAATTAAATGAGTTCAGCACAACTGTTGCATGTGGGTGACCATTTAAATGCAAGTCCTAGCACTGGAATAGGGCTAGGGAGAAATGGATTTCGTTAGACTGTAGATTAGATTGGATGGATTAGGTTATAGAACGGATAGACTGGGTTAGATTAATAATACAGTACCTACCTCCCAGGAGTGCTGTGAAGATAAATCCGTTAGAGACTGTGAAGCAATTTAAGACCTGCTGGTGAAAAGCATTATACAAGAACCGGGTGGTTATATTGTTATCTCATGCTTTTCATCAGTAGATCTGAAAGCACTTTACAAAGGAGGTCTGTAGCATTTATCATCATTTTATAGACAGGGAAACTGAGGCACAAAAAGGTGAAGTAACCTTGGGCAAATCACTCAGCAGGCCAATAGTAGACCCAAGACTAGACTCCAGTTTTCCAAATTGGGCTCCTTTGTGCTATCCATTGATATAGAAAGTAGATGAATTGAATTAGAATAGAAAAGAGATGAATTAGATTGTATTTAGTTATCTATTAAATGGATTGGTATAGTTATGGATTAGATTGATTAAATTTGGTATTGGACGTATTTATTTGTGCTAGTGTCCACAGTGTGCTAATTTCTAGTGATTCAAGATTGAAGAGATTAGATGCATAACTTTATGGACCCAATGGATTAGATTATAGATTAGATGGATTAGGTCAGACACAGGTGATAAATTGGTTTCTCTTATTATGGAGGTATCGATCATGACTCCACAATCAAAACTGAATTGTTTATTGCCCTTAAAGGGAACTTTCAACCTTTTTATTTTGTATGAAAAATAAACCATCCCGTCCCCAAATTTACAGCGCTTACTCTTTGAGCACAGAATTAATTTTCTGAGAATTTACGAAGAAATACATTTGTTAGTTTATTAGTGTAAATTGACCCAAATCTAGATCCTGGAAGAAATGTAGTATCTGTTGGTCCTGTTTTTTGGCCCAAACGTTGTTAACAACAGAGTAACACAGGCACTTGAGTATATTGACTGGGTGAATTGGATAAATTAGTTGTAATTCATCTGAATTGTTGTATCGAATTTTTACAGGCAGGCTCAGATCAGGTAACTCTTAAGGAGGTTCCATTGTCAGATAAGGTAGTTCAACCAATCACCACACTTCCTCAAAAGCTAATTTGCATGCAACAACTCTATTGGTTGTAATGATCCTCCAGTATGGGACCGGTCAGTTGTGTCAAGAGTTCTCATTGGTAGGTTGCTTGACATGCACAGTTAGGGCACTCAGTCTTAACATCGGTCCATAATGATGTTACGAGGGAACAAAATATAGGAAAATGTAAATGTGTATTTAAAAATCAGTTGTATCTAATTTAGGACCAAAATTATTTAAAAAGTCTTAATTGTAATCATATGTTTATTGCACGATGTCACGGCAGGGCAGAGTTAAGGTTGTTTGGGTAACTTTATTGTACATTTCTTACTATAAAACCTACATTTCTTTTAAATGTATCTTTAACTCTGAATTTCCTGGATTTACAGTGTGTGGTTTTGGGATACTTATAACATATCTGAAATGCCTTTTAGCTTTTAAATTACTGACACATACTCTCAACCTTAACTCAATTGTAAAGTACTTTTTTCTCTAGATTCAATGGATCTGGGTAGATATGAGATTACATGGATTGGACTGTAGAACAGTGCTAGGTGAAAAATGAATGGTTTGATTTGCTGGCAATTCTGAAAAATCCTCCTCCACCCCCCAAAATGTTTTGGATTAAACTGAAAACAAAAATTTTGAAATTTTCAGAGCATTGAAAAGTTTTTTATTTTTTTTTTTTTTTTAAACCAATTTAAAAAAGTTTTTCTTTTGAGTAGCGAATTTGAACAAAATTTCTCAACAGAAAGTGATCTCAAACCAAAAAAAATCAAAGTCTCATTTTCAAAAATGTCGTCAAAACAAAATGTTTTGATCTTTTCTGAATATTGTTTGTTTTTTATTAAAAACAAATGATTTGGTGAATTCACAAAACATTTCGGTGTCATAGAATCAGCAATTTTCACCGAAAAAAAGTTTGAACCGAAAATTTTTGCCCAATTCCAAGTTGTCAGTTAGCTGAAAAGGAGAGAAAGTTTTGCCTCCCAGCTGGGGGCAGAGAAGCTGCGTCAGCGTGTACTGTTTATAAATTCTGTGCTCCTAATAAAGCCTGTACTGTTTATAAATTCTTTCACACATCTCTATGGGCAGGCAGTGGGTGTGGGGAACAGAGAGTGTGATTTCATTTTTTTTCTCTGCATCTGCATTTGCTGAGAGGTGTTTGTAACATACAGAGACAGTGCGAAATCCAAGACTTGAGAAAGCAGAGGAGGAGAAGTGAACTGACGCTGAATAAACTAAAACAGCCTTTTGGAAAGTGACGTGGATAAATTTTGTTAATTTTAAAGGCACTGAGTCAGATTCTGATCTCCGTTACACCAGTGTCATTCCACTGAAGTTAACAGGAGTTACTCTAGTTTTCTGCAGTGTAAGAGATCGAAATCTGACTCTCAAAAGGAAGTGGAATGAACATGTCTGCTGCCTGCCCATTAGTCACTCTGCTTGGGTGTTGTATACTTTTCCTTAGCCTGCGTAGGTCTTCGGATGGCCCAATGGTTGGGGCAATCGCTAGAAACAGCGGCATGTTCCCCCTCCGACTCCTACATGGAGGAGGAGCCAGGTGGCTCTGCGCACTGCCCTGTCCACAGGCACCGCCCCCGCAGCTCCCATTGGCTGCAGTTCCCAGCCAATGGGAGCTGCGGGGGCGGCACCTGGAGTGGGGGCAGCATGTGGAGCCCCCTGGTTGCCCCTACGCGTAGGAGCCGGAGGGGGGACGTGCCACTGCTTCTAGGAGCTGTGCAAAGTGGAGCAAGACCCTGACCCCACTCCCCAGCTGGAGCTCAAGGGCCAGATTAAAACGTCTGGAGGGCTGGATGTGGCCCATGGGCCGTCGTTTGCCCACCCCTGAGTTAAAAGACTCTTTTCCACAAACTACCTGGTAGCTGTTAAACTAAAGCTGAGTTCACCCAACACGCTGCTCAGGGCAGAATTTCATTGTGACCTGGCCAGTTGAGGAAATATGTGTTCCCAGATGTAGTCACATTGCTCCAGATACTCTCAAACGCGGGAGGCCCTTTTACACCGCCAGAGAGGCGTAAAGGGGCCCAAGCATAAATGAGAATCTGGCTTCTTACCCCTGCCGGTTGACACAGATAAAACTCAAGTGACCTCAAACAAAGCAATAACCCAATTAATCATTAAACCCAAAGATTTCAATCCCTTTATCTTCATGCCTCATCTGTTTTTTTAAGCCAATCAAAACATTATGCAATCAACAAACGGGGTTCTTTAATGAGATCTAGCCCTAGAGAGGGCTGCTTATGTAATGCAAACATTGGCCCTGGTTCACATTTACCCGGAGGTGCCTTAGTGGCGGAAAGGGGACTTAAAGCGGTCATAAATTACATTTACACTCCTCGAAGGCTGTTTTCGGGCCGCCAGAGTGGTGTGAGGAGGTCCCAGTGTAAATCCTCTCCTTCGTTTGCCTTCTCGCATATCGGGCCAGATCCTCAACTGGGGTAAATCAGTGTCATGCTGAAGCTGGGGGTTTGGCCCGTGGAGCGAAAGTGGTTGCTTATTTTCGGCTGAGCAGGGAGGAATCAGTTGAGTTTTGTCCGGTTCTGATGCCCGTGTTTGGCTAGAACTTAAAGAAACTGGAAAGGGCTGGAGAGCGTTACCAGACTTGTGATGGGACCAGGAGCCCTTCAGTTCTAGGTCGCTGGTTTCAGTTCATTTCCTGCTGGTAAAAGTCACCCTGAGCTGGTGGGACCGTAGGAAATGAGCAGGTGGGTCTCAGCCCAGTTCCCAGCGGAGAGGTGTCTGCATTGCAAAAGTAACCGCCTGGCTGGCAGGCTCCTGGAGAGACCGAGGGCTGAATGGGTCGTGAAGAGTGCACCGTGCCCTCTGAGGCGAGCCCTGCAGGGGAAAGATGAGGGGTATAGGGAGGAACTTTACCTGCTCTTGGGGAAAGAGAAGGCTCCATTTTTCTGGGCTGCCCCATTCACCAGAGCTCAATTCAATGCAAAGAATTCAGAGAAACTCGTGGGAGGATAGACCTTTCGCCCATTTCTCTTGTCCCCTTAAAAAATAAGGGGGGAGGGTAGATCCTGCTGTAAATCCATGTCCCGCCACTGACTGATTTGCACCACACTGAATTTTGGTTTACACCAGCTAAGGATCTGACCCTATATTTGGACCCAAATCACCATGTAGCCCAACCACTGGGCAGATGAGTTGCGCCCAGTTCTCAGCAATGCTAAGGGGCCGCTCTGGCAGCACAAAGTAGCCTTAATATGGGCACAAAAGGGGCCTTTTAAGGACTTCCCCCGGCACTGGGGGCCTCCCCAGCTGGTGTGGAGGCAGCGAGAGGGCCCTGCTCCCAGATGCTGGCGTAGGGGGTGGATCACACTCCTCTACAGCTGTGCTTCTCAAGAGACAGAGCGACCCCAGAGCATAAGTTTGGGCAGCCCCAACGCTGCTCTAAGTTACGCCAGGCGGGGCTCTGCATGGCCTCAGAGTATGGGGAACACAAAGGTGGCTTAAAGCAGCTATCCTTGCCCCAAGTGTAGAAACAGAGGCTGAGGCTTCAAAGGTATTTAGGTTCCTGACTTCTGCTGAAATCAACGCAAGTTAGGAGCCTAAATTCCTTTTGGGGAGCTTGTCCATAGTGGCTTAGAATCAGTGGGCCTCCTCTGAGGTCCTCTTGTAGCCCAGAATAAAAGATATCAAGTCTATTTGGGATATAGAGGTGAAATATAACATATACGTATAAATTAATGTCGTAACGTAGAGTCTCAGGCCTGTAAGATATTCGGCTTAGCCACACAAGGCCTGAACGAGGTTGACACGACTGGTTCACCACGTTCACCAAGCCGCTAGTTCACCAAGATCACTAGTGCACCCTGTAGCCGTAAATTGCCAAGATTACAGGACAAGCCGTGCTAATTGCTGATGTTTTAGAAAAGATGTCGCAATGTATCTGTTAATATGGCAAAGATGACTGGTAGAAACGTCTTGGGGAATTTTAGCTCGGCCACACGTCGCTATGGCAACTGTGTCAATGAGTGAAAAGGGAACTAACGAGGGAGCATATGAAAAAGGGGGCACCCCTAATTTAGTCGGGGGAGGAAGTCCGGACAAGGGGAAAAGGGTTGGAATACTTACGGGTAGGTCTGAGCGTTAGCAGGTGAAAGTGGAACTCAGGATAAAGATGTTGGCCTGCCTGTGGAAAACACGTCGGGAGGCACTAGCATTATGTTGAAGATGATGATGAAGAAAATAATGACTGACGCTCCAGGTGGCCCCAGCAGATGTGAATGATGCTAGTCACAGGGCTAAACACCCTGCACTCTCTCCATGTCTACTGTTGGATTTCAGCAAAAAGAACAGGAGTGCTTGTGGCACCTTAGAGACTAACAAATTTATTCGAGCATGAGCTTTCGTGGGCTAAAACCTACTTCATCAGATGCATGCAGTGGAAAATACAGAAGGAAGATAGATAGATAGATAGATACAGAGAACATGAAAAAATGGGTGTTGCCATACCAACTCTAACGAGACTAATCGAATAAGGTGGGCTATTAGCAGGAGACAAAAAACTTTCGTAGTGATAATCAGGGTGGCCCATTTCAAACTGTTGACAAGAAGGCGTGAGTAACAGTAGGGGGGAAATTAGCATGGGGAAATCGTTTCATTTGTGTAACGACCCATCCACTCCCAGTCTTTATTTAAGCCTAATTTAATGGTGTCCAGTTTGCAAATTAATTCCAGTTCTGCAGTTTCTCGTTGGAGTCTGTTTTTGAAGTTTTTTTGTTGAATAATTGCAACTTTTAGGTCTGTAATATTGTGACCAGGGAGGTTGAAGTGTTCTCCTTCTGGTTTTTGAATGTTATAATTCTCAATGACTGATTTGTGTCCATTTCCATTTGCTCCAGGGACTTGTGATAAATTGCAGCTGTTTCCTG
>NC_048321.1:10159863-10284164 GCF_013100865.1 Trachemys scripta elegans
GAGGGGCATCGGGGGCGCTGGGGGGGAGCTCAGGGCTGGAATAGCAGGGTGGGGGTTGCCGTTTGGGATTGAAGGGCATCAGCAGGCAAACAGAGCAGGACTTGGAGGAGAGCCGCGGAGCCGCAATCCTCGAGCGTCTCGGGAGGCCGCAGGCCGAGCAAGGCCGGGGGTTCGACGCGCCTCCCCCTGCCGGTGTCTCCTCACAGCCCCCACCCCGCGCCTGCAGTACCTGCTGGAGCCCCTCCATGAGGTGGTGCACGCCCAGCGCGGCGCCACGGTCACCCTGCCCTGCGTCCTGCGGGCGCGGCCCCCCCACTACAAGGTGAAATGGAGCAAGGTGGAGCTGGCCGAGCTGCCGGAGAACATCATCCTGGTCACCAACGGGCTCCAGCACAAGACCTACGGGCAGCTGGGCGGGCGGGCCCGGCTGAGGCGCGGCCACCGCAACGACGCCTCCCTCACCATCGCCGGGGTGACGCTGGAGGACGAGGGGCGCTACCGCTGCCAGCTGGTCAACGGGCTGGAGGACGAGAGCCTGTCGCTGACGCTGACGCTGGACGGTAAGTCCCGGCTCCCACGGCGGCCTGGGAACAGTCCCCCTCCGGCCAGCAATGGCCCCGTCCTCTTCAGGGGAGATCCCTTCTGCTGATGGGAGCCTCGGGCGTTGGGGGCAGCCATGTCCCCTGGCGGGGGGCTGGAGGAAAAGCGGGGGGAGCCGTGTCCCCTGGCAGGGGGCCCCCAGGGAGAAGCGGCAGGAGCAGCCGTGTCCCCTGAGAGAAGCAGGGGGAGCCATGTCCTTTGGCAGGGTTCCCCGAGGGGGCAGGGGAAGCTGCATCCCCTGGAAGTGGGTCCCCAGAGGGAGATGGGAGAACCTGCATCCCCTGGTGGGAGCCCATGAGAGAAGTGGTTTTAAAAATCTTAGCTCACTTCCCCTCTACCTCCAGCTCCTTCTGAGCTTAGGGGTGGGTTGGGTCCTTCCAGCCATCCCTACGCTCAGTCCAGGGGGTCCCTGCAGCCGTTGCTCCCCAAATCCCTGCTCTGTGACCTTGAGCAAGCCACTGCCCCTGGCTGTGCCTCAGTTTCCCCTCCCACCCTCTGTCTGCTTATTCAGACTGTGAGCTCTACGGGGCAAGGACTGTCTTTTGCTCTGTCTCTGATCTCATGTGAGCCTTCGATGCACTGCTGGAAGAGAATAATACCATGGGGGTTCCACAGGGGGCCGGCAGATCTGGCCGAGAAGCGGAATTTCTGTCCCACGGGAAATCCCGACATTTCAAACTTTGTTTTCATTCCGGATCCGGAAAGAGAAGGCGAAATTTTGAAATTCCCCGTGGAACCGAAATTCGGAAGGATTTCGATTCAGAAACTTCAGAACATTTCGGGAACATTGAAACATGCGAATAGAACACAAAATATCCAATAGTGTGTAGCAATCACTGGGTTGAAACGAGAAATGCGAAGCGAATCGTGTCCACTATTCCCCACGGAAAATGTCGACGAATTCCCGCAAATCATTTTGATTTGGACAAAACTGCATTTTCCGACGGAAAAGGGTTCTGTCAAAAAATGGTTGGGCAGGTGCAGAGGCCGGCATCCTGCACTGAGATTCCCGATCAACTCTCTGATCCCAGAATACCAGCTCACTCCCTTTCTGTTCCGATCACCCAGGTGTCGTCTTCCCCTACCAGACCAGCCAGGGGCGCTACAGATTCAACTACTTTGAGGCTAAGCAAGCCTGTGAAGAGCAGGACTCCAGACTGGCCACTTACCAGCAGCTCTACAAAGGTAACCAGCCTCTGTCTGTGTCACCCACCTCCTCTAGCGTCTAATTCCCAGACTTTGCTCTAGATAGAATCATAGAATATCAGGGTTGGAAGGGACCTCAGCAGGTCATCTAGTCCAACCCCCTGCTCAAAGCAGGACCAATCCCCAGACAGATTTTTACCCCAGATCCCTAAGTGGCCCCCTCAAGGACTGAACTCACAACCCTGGGTTTAGTAGGCCAATGCTCAAACCACTGAGCTATCCCTCCCCCCAAAGTTTTCAAGATATGCTTGGGGAAAAAAAAGTTAATCTCTTTATTTATTTAGGATGTTTTAACAGGTTTACAGATCATTGGCATGTAAATATCAGGTTTCAGAGGGGTAGCCCTGTTAGTCTGTATCAGCAAAAACAACGAGGCGTCCTCGTGGCACCTTAGACTAACAAATTTATTTGGGCATAAGCTTTCGTGGGCTACAGCCCACTTCATCGGATGTTACAGAATCGTTACAACAGCCAGCTTTTGTTTAGAGACGCATTACAGAGTAGGATCATCCGATCTGGGAATAGGACCCAGGAGTCCTGGCCCCCAGCTCCCTCTCTTCAAACTGCTATGCCACCCCCTGCCATTCCAGAGCTGGGATTAGAACCCATTCCTCTAAGCGCTGGACCACTCTCTCTCCCAGAGCTGGGGATAGACTCCCCTTTGCTCCGCACGATATGTGGGCCAACGGAGAATCGGGGCCATTATTAAGGTATCCAGTAGCTAGGTTCTGACGCTTGCCCATACCTTTTTCTCCCGCTAACCCGCAGCGTGGACCGAAGGGCTGGACTGGTGTAATGCAGGCTGGATTCTCGACGGGACCGTCCACTATCCCATTATTAACCCCCGAGAGCCCTGCGGGGGGCGGCTTCTCCTCCCGGGAGTTCGGACCTACGGGGCCAAGGACAAGCAGAAGGACCGGTTCGACGCGTTCTGCTTCACCTCTCCTGTGAGGGGTACGTCCAGAGGGAACGCGGCGGCTCCGTGCGACCGCAGAGCGTAGGGAGACAAGATTAGAGCAAAGGCTCGTCTCGTCTGGTACCCCCTCCTGTTCTGGGTCAGCTCACTAGTTCCGTCTGGTGTGGTATCCCCCTCCTCCCTGTCTGGGTCATTCCTTCCAGTAGGCATTGCCCATGAGCTAGGCAGGACCTGCTGTCTTCTAGCCAGGCTAGAGGGACCCTTGGCATCTCCGTGGCAGGTCCCCACACCACTCAGCGTCCCATGTGACCTTCGCCTTGACACCCTCCCCTTCCCTCTCTCTCTCTCCCCAGGCCAGGTCTATTTCATCCAGGGCCACCTGAGCTTCAAAGAGGCGGGGCAGGCTTGCCGCAACCAAGGGGCCACCATCGCCAACATCGGGCAGCTCTACTCCGCCTGGAAATTCTCCCAGCTGGACCGTTGCGACGGGGGCTGGCTGGCGGACGGCAGCGTCCGCTACCCCATCACCACCCCTCGCACCCACTGCGGGGGCCTTCCGGACCCCGGCGTCCGGAGCTTCGGCTTCCCCAACAAGGAGCTTCAGACATACGGGACCTACTGCTTCTCGGTGAAATAGGGATGGCACGGGGTGATGATGGGACACCGGGGAGGGGACGTCAGCTCTGCTCTTCGCTGGTTTCCAGCCGCCCTGCGCCTGTCAAGGGTCATGAGCTCTGCATGTTTCTCTTCCCCAGTGGGTCTCAGGCCGGTTTCCAGCAGCACATAACACTCGCTTGGCCCATCCGCTCATCGTCAGCCTTAGCAGAGAGACCAAGGACTGGATGGGCCATGGAGACCAGAATCCTGTCTCAGGTCCAGAGGTGGCTCCTTCGGGAGCGCTGGCCGGGAGAGGCCAATAGGCTGCCTGCCCTGTTCTGTGAACTGAGGAATCTGTTCTCTGGAGCCCTGAATCTGGCACAAAATTCAACCCCTGGGCCAAGGGCCTGTGGGCTACTTAAGCGCTGATGTTTGAGGGCTTAAGTGGTGCACAGGCTGGATTCAGACCCTCTGCCCAGGGGTGACTTCTACCCTTTCGACACAGAGAGCAAGTGAGAATGGAAGCACCAAAGCCCCCAACCTCAGAACTTCTCTGGTCTTCTCCGGGCTTTTGCTCTTCTCGGTTCTGGGTTCCTGCTGTTTAGCTGCCATCTGGAGCAGGGGGGTCGTCAGGAGAAGACAGAATCCATGGGACTCAGTAAGAATCCAGTGTCCTGCTCCCGTGAGGTCGCTGGACCCCTCAGAGGAATAACCAGTAGCTGTAGATTTTTTTGGTTTAGTTTAAGGCTAACGAAGAAATGGCATTTTGTATCCATTGCTCACCTATTTCCAACAGGGGATGGGGTGCCCCTGGAGATAAAAAGCTTCCTGACTCTCCGTATGCTTCCTCGTGCTTGTGGAAATTCACAGCGATAGCAGGGCCACAACTCAGATCCCTCTGCTCTGCAAAGCACAGGTCCCTTGCCACTTGAGCTAAAGGAGCATCCTTAATTAGCAGCAATATAGGGGCTATGACACACAGTCGAGCCATTCTGATTCCAGTCCAGCAGAGGGCAGCAGTGCACACAAGCCCCCAGCCGGCTCACTACACTGTGTTCATGAAGGTCTGTCTTTTAACCCCAACACCTGCCTGGCTCCCCCCGTGAAGAAGCCGTTCAGTGCCAATATGTGAAAGGCTGGAAAGTAATGAGTTTGACTAATTGAGTTTATCCATGTAAATTAATAAAATGATGGTAAACCCACCCCATAAATAGCACCTTTGGGGTTTTTGTCCCCCGTGCGTATTAGCCATAGGGTGACACAGTCCAGCCCTCGAGCCAAGGACGTTCAGAGCTAGAAGGCATTCGCTGCTCATGTGTCAACCGAAGCACTGTGCCCCCTTAGCTGGAGCAGACTCTGTATGTGGACTAGCCACTAGCAAGAGGACAGACTTACCCATGCGGTGGGTGGCAGGTACCTTGTGATATCCAGCTTACGCGCTCCATCGGAGGCCTTGTGACGTTTTTAGGAGAAATTACCCTGCAGCGGGAGAGGTTGCCCGGACTAAGACTTACCCAGAGTTCGGTTAGGGATGGTTTGATCCTTTGCCAGCAGCCTACAGCTGAAAGGTTCTGGCATAGCCCTTACCACCGGGCCCGTTAGCCAGCCAGTCCCAGCCACCAGCTCCCCCGAGGGCTTGTCTTCACGCATGGGCAGCTGCACCACGGTAGCGCTTTAGTGAAGACACTACTAAAGACCCGCTCCTGTTGGCGTAGTTAAACCACCTTCCCGAGAGGCTCCATGTACAGGAGAGCGTCATCGCTCTGGCTACGCTGCAGGTTAGAGCAATATAACTACGCCGCTCGGGGGGCGGGGATTTTTCACACGGTTACACCGGTTTACGTTTGCAGTGTAGACCCAGCCTCAGAATCTTTTCGTACGTGTCGGACCGGAGCAGCAGGTGGTGCCCAGTGAGATCAGGGCCCCGTTGCACCGGCACGCGCTGCTGCTCTGAGCCGTTTCGCATCCACAGACAAGGCGCGCAGAGGATGGACTTTTAGCCCCATTTGGCAGGTGGGGGAACTGAGGCCCGGAGTGACTGATTGTGATTTGCCCAAGATCACACAGGGTGAGGGGAAACGGAGATCACCAAGGGGCTCTGAAGATCCATGCAAGGCCTCACACACTATGGCGGTGAGTACAACCGAATATGGGGCTGAAACCCAAATTGCAAACCTCCTCAAACTCCAGGCATAGGCCGGGTCATATCTGAGGCCCATCCCTAGTTCAAACAAGCTCCCAGAGCTGGGTGAAACCAGGGACCGTCTTTTCCAAGGTGGGGGAATACAAAGAGGTGCATTTTGGAGAGACGTCACTCCTCCCAGATATAGATTTTTTTTTTTTCCCATGAAACGGGCTGGGGTTTTTTGCGGCAGGAACCTGAGAAGGTTTGGAATTTTGGAGCCATTTGGAAGCAGGCCCCTTCTTCTCTGGAAAAGGGAGCCGGGTTTCAGATGAATGTGGCAAAGTCAGGTCCTAAGCTGAAGGAGTTTTGCCTCTTTGTGCAAATATTTCACACACACCCGTCTAAACTCCCTCACATCAATTCACCCAGAACCTGTATGCAATTGAGTTTGGGGCCAAGCAACTTATTGTAGTGACAAACTCCCAGTCTCCTATAGTCATGTCCTTGGTGGAGGAAATGAGGTCACTTCCTTTTCCAGGCACGTCCCCCTACTTTTCTTCCCACATTGGCCCCCATTTATTTAAGCAAGAGATTACAAACACAGAGAGGAGTTAAGGAACAACTTCCTCGTACAAAGGTGTGGGTGGAGGGCACGAATCCACTGGCCAATGGTAGGAGAGAGGTTCACCACACCCACAGTGACATCATCATGTGGCACCACCCATAGGTCAAAGGTCACACGGTCTCTGGCTCCCACATTGATTTCAATTCGGTTTCAATTTCAATAACAAAATACTCCTTGCACAAAGTGAAAAGTTACATTTTATGTTGCTCTCAATTTTTTTTTTAAAGGGAATATTTAGTTATTAGAATTTCTTTATACATACATAAAAAAATGTGATGGGGAGGAAGGCATCGTTGCTTTTCCTGCTGGTTTTCAGACTGTTTTACAAAAAAATATTCCCAGCTCCGTTTCCATTCAGAACTAGTCCCAGTGCCCCTGGGAAGGGATGTCTTCCATCTTGGGTCCATCCTCCGTCATCAAGGGTTTGGTCCAACTTTTCAGAGAGAAATATACAAGGAGCAAAAACATCAGTCAAATGCCAGCACGGTTGGATTTATATATTATAAAGCCAAAAGGATAGCTCAGTGGTTTGAGCATTGGCCTGCTAAAACCAGAGTTGTGAGTTCAATCCTTGAGGGGGCCATTTAGGGAACTGGGGTAAAAATCTGTCTGGGGATTGGTCCTGCTTTGAGCAGGGGGTTGGACTAGATGACCTCCTGAGGTCCCTTCCAACCCTGATATTCTACGATTCTGTATTGCTTGTGCACCTATTGAAATCACCTGACCTTTGGGGGCACAAGCAATGCAAAAACACACCCTCCGCCAGCACTGGCGAAAGGAGCCCATGTTCTAGCCTCTGCGGAACTGGCACCTGGGCTGCTCTTTACTGAGATACTAGGGGCCACATCCGATTCCTGAACTTGTGTAAACAGGCACAGATCCATTGGCGTCAAGGGGCCAGATCCCCTGCTGGTGTGAGTCAGCATCATTTCATTGAAATCAAAGGCGCGACGCGGCTAGGGACTCAGCCCTGCGTTTACGAAGCACTCACTCGGAACGCAGCTGAGCTGCGGCCGCTCCCACCGGCCGTCCTCCTGGCACCGAACCACGGGCGAGTGGCGCTGGGTGAAGCCGTCCAGACATCGGTACAGGACAATGGAATTGATCTCATAGCGCTGCTTTGGTTTGCCAAACCGGTGGGCATTTGTTATCTCAGGCGGGGAGGCGCAAGATACTGGGGGACGAAGGAAAGGGAGACAAAGGGTTAAAGGTCATGCAGGATGTGACATTGTCTTGGCCATGGTAGACATGATGTCACCCCCACAAGTACATTCTAGCAAGATGACCCCCGCCTCCCTGATAAGTAGCCCCTC
Source organism: Trachemys scripta elegans (assembly GCF_013100865.1). NCBI lineage: Eukaryota > Metazoa > Chordata > Testudines > Emydidae > Trachemys > Trachemys scripta. Next base: position 10,167,246 of record NC_048321.1, read on the forward strand.
TGCCAGACGATTCCCCCGTCCATTGCCTCAGGGAACCCAGAGACATTAGAGGTGGGGGGAGGAACCTTTCAAAATTCAAAATTTCACTGAAACTTTTCACCAACATTTCTACCCAAAAAAAGGGGGTGGGGGGTGGGCGCCAGGATTTTAGTCTAAATTTTTGGCAATTTTTTCTTATCCCCTTCTATTTTTCAATCTGATTTAGGGTTTGCATCATTTCCACCCAGTTCTCTTGGTGGTATATTTGGGGAAATGTGTCTCATATGCTTTCTTCTCATGGTCAGTCCACATAGAGGATAACGGCCCACTACTGCTGCCTGCTAGCAGTCGCTCAAGGGGCATAAAGGGACGTGGAAGGTCCATGTTTCAGACTCTCCTTCAGACCTGTGCGTGGAGTGTCATTGTACCTTCAAAGGGGCAAAAAAAAAAAATGGAAAGGGAAACACTATGGCCAACTTGCTTTGTACGCAACCTGAGTAGATAGGAAGGGACCCCCTGTAGGTTCAGCAAGTCCAGTCCGTGCTATCACAGGGAACCCCGTCATATCGTCCCATTCATAAACCAATGGAGCCCCGTCTTCCAACTAGTTAGCTTGTCTGCCCCCACTACTGCTTGCTTGGGACACTGTTCCAGAATCTGTCACCTCGGATGGTTAGGAAGCTTCTGGTTTCCAGACTAAATTTATTCATGGTCAGTTCATGGTCAATTTATACATCTATTATTTATTTAGATGACCAGCTTATGTTTATTATTATGACTTACGTTGCGGTAGAGCCTAGCAGCTCCAGTCATGGCCCCGGGACCTCCTGGCTGTACAAACACAGAACAAAAAGCCGGTCCCCACCCCAAAGAGACTGGCTTGATTCTCTGCTCCCCTGAACCTTGTGCAGTTATCAACCCCAGTGCAAAATGGGTGTAAAATGCTCCCAGGCCGACTCGTAACACGTTGTATGGATGGAAATACCTCCAGAAGAAGGTGCAGCGCAACAGAGAATCAGGCAGCTGAATTAGAAGTTGGTTAGTGTTGCTTTTGTATAGTGCTTCAGGCATGTCTCGTAGAGGCAGTTGGGGATGTTTTGTGAAAAAGTTACACGAAAACTTTTGGTTCCATTTTTGTCAAAATGTTTTTACACCATTTGGGATCTCCCCTCCCCCGCCACACTGAAAAACCCAAACCTGAAAATGTTCGTTTTCAGCAACCAACGTTTTTTTTTTTTTTTTTTGGAAGATGCTGAGTTTTCGGCAACCGAAAACCAAAACCCTCCTGCCGTTTGGGCAAAAATGATCGGTCAAATCGAATCGATTGCCCGACTGGCCAAAATGCTTGGTGGTTTTGTTTTTGTTTTTAAGTTACCAAAAACCAACGAAACGTCAATTTAGGGTTTTTGATGAAAACCTCCACAGTTTCATCCAAAGTGGACAATTCCAATGTCTGTTTTGGACACGAGGCCCGTTTTCCATTGAAAAAACCTTTTCAATGGCAAACTGTCTACCTCCCCGTCGTCTCCCTTCCCCCCCCCCCTTGCTAATGTCTGGGTCTCAGAGCAGAAGCCGGCACTGGTGGAAGAAGTGGTACAACTGAGGCTTACCTAGGCCCATTTTACAGGTGTAGGACAGGTGGTAGTTGCAAGGCACGTCGCTCCACTGCCCCCCGTTATGCCACGCGATGACCACGCAGTCTTCCCCAGACAGGAAATAGCTGTCGGGCTGCCCGTGGTGCCAGTTCTCATAGAGCTGCCAAGAAAAGGAGCGTGAGTGAACTCTACAGCGGGGAATACACTGCATAAAAAGCCAAGATTCCAACACAAAAGAGTCACCTGGATACCATTAGATGTAGGAGACAGGCCCAGGCCCGGGGAGATGCATCGATTTATTTATTTTTAAGGCCAGAAGGGTCCATTGTGATCAAGTCTGACCTCCTATGTTGCACAGGCCAGAGAATTTCATCTTGTGTTGGATGCATAACTTGTGACTGAGTTAGACGGTGTGTTTTAGCAAGAGGCAGCGAATCTTTAACTCAAGACCCCAAGGGATGGCGCAGCCGCTGTGCCAAAGTCCATTGCACTCGCTGGGTTGGGTTTAGCTAGTCGTCGCATCAGTAGCAACTCTAAAGGTTGATAACCTGCAGGCCTGCTCTGGAAGGGCTAGTAGGACCAACCCAAGGTTACCATGGAAAACCTTCAGGACGTCAGACAGTAACCCTGAAAGTCTCTACACCCTCCCCTTAGATGCCGTCACCTCTGGGGTGGTGGGTTTAACTGCCCACAGCAATAGAAAGGGAAGAATACTACATTCCCCCTGAAACTGCACAGGGAATTGAGAGGTGCAGCAAAAGGGAATTTAATCTGAATTAGCTCCCCCCTCCCTCTGCTTTGGAAAAAATACCATGAGGGCTTAAGGCCAAGAATTCTTGCAAGGTTTCAGCACTTGTAATTGAGAGCAGGCTTTCAGCTGGTCTTAGCTCCCATTGAGAGCAGTGAGTAATCTCTCTCTCTCTCTCTCTCTCTCTCTCACACACACACACACACACACACACACACACACACCCCCCCCCCCCCCCCCCCGTAGGTTGAATCTGATCCCAAGTGTGGGTGTTGAGCACTTGACCGTCCAGGCCTGGATACTTTGATAGTCAATGGGATTAAGGCTCATAAGTGCCCAAATCACTTTTGAAAATCAGGTATTGGTTCCTAAATCACTGAAGTGCTGAATGCAGTGATGCCCAAAGTGCCTATTAATATCCTGGGCCCTGGCCCTTAACAACAACGGGGGGGGCTTTCCTGCAAAGATCCCTGAAGTAGCCCAGTGCCCAGGGTAGTGATGCCGCGTAACCAGCAGACTATCAATGCAAAGTATGATTGAAGTGTCTGATTCATACTCACAGCTGCAGAATATTTTCCGAGGGATTGTGAAGAACAAAAGGCCATTGACAGGGTTTTTTTTTCCCCCTCTTTACTGTGTCTGATTTGAAATGGCCATGCTAAGCCAGTGTCTGTTTGCCTGGTAACGCTGTGTCTAGTTAACTGAGCTCTCACGCTGACTTAAAGGGGCCTTTGCACTGAAGAGTAGAGCGCTGACCCCTTGTGACTTACCACGGGGCTCCCATCAGACCACTGAAAATCTCCTTCGATGGTTCGATCATTCAAGCCAATCCACTGATATTCCTTGTATTGATCTGGAACCCAAAGGGGGGTTGCGGTTAGTGCCGGGCGAATTAAACCAACAGGAATCCCCAGACTGGATCAAAACCCTGGCCCATCTGGGTCAGTATCCTGTCTCACGTCAGCGGAAGGGGCAAGAGGGAACTACCTGGACACAGGGTCCCTGACTCTCATCCTTTAGGGGCTGGTCTGTGCCCTGATGCAGGAGACCTGACTTCCCTGCCAAGACGGCTGGTTATATTTTCAGCCTGGGATTTTCCAGGACACGTAGGGGAGGCTGACTGACTTCCCGTGGGATTTAGACGAAACAGGAAAACTCGCAAGCAGCTGCGACCAGCTCTACGGTCCGAGGCGGTCGTTGGGATTTGGTAGCGTTGGGTAACCCCTGTGCATTGAGGTGAAGGCACGAAGTGCGGGGCGGCCTACAGTCGAGCTCAAGGTATTTCGTTTAAACGGGGCTCATTCTTGGGTCCTTCCAGGAGAGGGCAGCAGAGTCCATCCATTTCCCCATCCTCCCATCCCGCACTCCAAGCTGCAGCCGCTCCCCAGCTTCTCTCTGCAGGCCCACTGCTCACACTGCAAGAACAGCCCCGCCAGATAGGGCAGCAGCCTTCGGCCCATAATCCCCCTTCCCTCCCCTGTCACTCCTTCCCTTCCTCCTGCCCTGGCCTGCTCCTTTACCCCACGACAGCATCCGCCTTCTCTCCGCTCCTCTGTCCCTTTCTCAGCGTGTCCCACTGTGCGTCTTCCCTGCCCTCCCTGGGTTTTTCATGATTGCTCATTGCTTCTCTTTAAACCTTAGTTTCTATCGATCGATCTATCTATCTATCTATCCCCATCCACCCCCTCTATCTATCTATCTATCTATCTATCCCCATACACCCCCTCTATCTATCTATCTATCTATCTATCCCCATCCACCCCCTCTATCTATCCCCATCCATCCCCTCTATCTATCTATCTATCTACATACATCCCCTCTATTTATCTATCCCCATATACCCCCTCTGTCTGTTTGTCTGTCTATCTATCCCCATACACCCTCTCTGTATGTCTCTGTCTATCCCTATACACCCCCTCTATCCATCTATCTATCTATCTATCTATCTATCTATCTATCTATCTATCTATCCTTGAGTTTTCCATGATCATTGACCTCTGTGTCTCTCACTACTTTCAGTGTGACGAGCCTCCCTTCACACACGTGTGCATGTTCGTGCACACCTCAGACATGTGTGCACACGTGATGCACGCACGCACACACACAGCAGCACTCTATAGGTTGTTGCTGCCATCACCCTGGCTTAGCTAATGCATGAGGGGAGGAAGGCAAGAGAGCTGCGTTCCCGGCTGCAACAAAAAGCAGGGAATGCTGCCCTGGGGAGGGAAGAAGAGCTCACAGGCTGCCGAGGGCGTTCCCTGCTTTGAAACAGGAGTAGATTAAAGTGCACTAGGGAATTTTCAGTGCACGGCAGCAGGATCAGACGGACATGGTGCACGGCAGGCGAGCGCAATGTAGATTTATACCCCACTTTATCATGAATTAACTTGTTCCTCTAGACAAGCCCTCAGCTTTCACTGAAAAACAAAAGTAAGTTTCTAACCATCGTGGTTGCAGAGAAAAGCTCAAAAATGTGTAGGTCTGTCTACACTGCACGCCAAGGCTGGGCTCTGACTCAGGTTTGAGCCCAGCCCCTTCTGTCCACACACAAATCAGTTGACTCAGGTCAGTGAACACTGGGGGCCCGAGTCCTAGGATCCTGCTGGGGGTGGGGGGGCAGAGCCTGAGTCCCGCTGTGACTTGGGGCCAAGCCCTATCAGTGTGGATGCAGCTCAAGCCACAGATCTGAGGCAGAAGGTCGGTGTAGTGCAGTGTGGACGCGTTAGCCCAGCTGTGAGACCCAGGCCCAGCAATTGTACATCCAGGTTTACAATGCAGTGAGGACGCTCAAGCACAGTCTTGGAAACACTGAGTGTACAAACCCGGGTCCCACAGACGTTGGTTTATTTTGTACCTGAGCCCCTGTGAGGAAGACTTGGGAAGCTAGAGAACAGCAAAGCTAAGTTTATCCCCTCACTCCTTCACAGCGCTCAAATGCTTGACCAGAGTTGGTCGACCAGAACCTGGCATGGTGAATAGAATTGAAAGAGGTTTGTGGTCCGATCTCAAGATAAATCTCCTACCCACAGGTAGGTTCTGAAGTGTCTTACTGCCCAGAAACATGCCAGACCTTTCTCGATGACATGATCCGTTTTTTTTCTGGAGCACTCAGGGCTCTGGAGGCAAATGCAATAGTGACTTCTCATCCATTTTTTAGCTGAGTCAAGACAGCACCAAGACCATCCTCGCAAGCATCTGTGGTGACAATCATTTGCATCTCAGATGCAAACGAGCTAAGAGTCGGGCTGGTGGAAATTGCATGTTTTATGTTGTTAAAGCTGTTCTTGCGCGCTTCATCCCATTCAAGCCGCACGTTCTTTTTTAGGAGATGACAAAAAGGAATTACTTTCAGAGCAAACTGCTGTACAAACGTTGAATAGTATTCTCACAGTCCCAAGAACAATGTTTCTCAAACTTTTGTACTGGTGACCCCTTTCACATAGCAAGCCTCTGAGTGTGACCCCTCCTTATCAATTAAAAACACTTTTTAATGTATTTAACACCATTATTAATGCTGGAGGAAAAGCGGGGTTTGGGATGGAGGCTGACAGCTCACGAACCCCCCATGTAATAACCTCGCAACCCCCTGAGGGGTCCTGACCCCCAGTTTGAGAACCTCTGCCCAAGAAGTATCAAAGTTTGTCCTTATTGTCCAGTTCTGGTGCTTTGCAAATGGCTTTCACTAAGTCTGGTTTTGATTGTATGGCATTCCAAGAGCTAATAGGACCTAGATATGTCACTGAGTCAGTACAGAATTGCCTTTTTTTTTTTTTTTTTTTGCTGATAGTAAGTCCAGGTTGTTGGAGTTTTTCTAGAACCCTGGTTAGAATGACATCATGTTCAGACTCATCTTTGCCATACACCAGACTGGCCTCTTGAAAGGACGCCCTTATCTCTCTAAAGATCACGTGCATCATTCTCTGGAATACAGATGCTGCAGAGGCTAACCCAAATGGCATCCGTTTGAATAGGAACAAGCCTTCTGGAGTGAAGAAAGCTGTGTACATGTGGGATACTTCCATTAAGGGGATCTTGGGGTACACTGAGGATAAATCAAGGGTGATAAGAATTCTTGCTTCCTTCAAGGTGAGCAACTTTTCACTGATGTTGGTTAGAGGATGATAATCCACCACTATGTTGGAATTTAGAGCTCTCAAGTCCACACGTGCAGAGGGCACCATTAGGCTTCCTTGCGAGAATGATAGGAGAAACCTGTTCAGATGAGTCAGCCGGTTCAATGATGTCTACTTAGCATAGTTTCAGGCAGTCTTGGAACTGTCTGTCTTCATGACAATTTGATCCCTGATCATTTCATCTGTGAAAATGGCAAATTCACAGGTTGCACTCAACTCACGTAAGGCAGCCATGTAGTAGTCGATGGGCTCAGGTGGCATCTGTACACGGGAACAGAACTTGAAGCATCCAGCAATAACATTTAGTAAAGGATTAAAATGATCTTCCAGGGCTGACAGAGTCACATTTTACAGTATGTCAGGACAAGGAGGAAGATGTTTGAAGGTTCGTTGTCCTTCGGGACCAAGGCAATGAAGCAGTAAGTCTTTCTGCTTTTCTGGAGTATATGGAGAAGTATCTATAGCAAGCACATAGTTGCTGAAGTAAGACCTCCGCTGTTCCCATGGGAGTGATGGATCTCCTGGGGTAGGCATGAAGAACAGTGGAAGCAGGACATGTGTCATGGTAATAAGTGTGGAAGCAAGTTGGAGGCGTCAGCAAGAAAGGTGGAGAACAATCCGCTGGGAAGATTTTCTGGTCACAGAATTGCTGACTGGCCCCATAAAACTCTGTTCGCAGTGCAGCTGGGTACTCAGAACTGCAGGGGAACGTGCCAGCTGGGAAAAGAAGCATTTGAAAAATAGATACGGCTCCTTCAAATTTCTCTTCTCAGCAAGCTGCAGTTGCCGGCAGCAGCAGGCTTTTAGGATGGAGTTTCCCTGGGAGCAGCAACAGCAGGAATGATGAGGCACTTGGATAACCCTAAGACAGTTAGATTTCTGTTTCGCTGGGGTTTTTTAGTGCTCGTCACCAATTTTTGTACCTCAACCGCTGTGAGGAAGACTCGGGAAGCTAGATAACCGTAAGGGTAAGGTTTATTCCCCTCGCTCCTTCACGCAGCTCATATTCTCATTTCTCCTGCTCTCCCTCTCTCCTTCCCCAATGCCCTCACCCTCTCTGCAGTGCATCCTGGGAATTGTGGTTCCTGGACCCAAGGCTACAGCAACTACCTAGGAACAAACTTACACACACAAACGTGTGTGGCTATCTGCACATAGCTAGAGACAACCGTTTGCAATGCAGTGTAGGCATGTTCCTTAGCCTCTGGAACCTGAAGGCAAATAAAAAGGAGCTCAAATGTTTTTGGTGTTTGTTTTTTTTAACTCTCAGGATTTTGAAGCCCCTAGCTCATAATTCTAGGGAGGCCTTGCTCCCGATATTTGAAGGCAATGCTGCTTACTGTTGATGAAGTTCTGCTCTTCGGGGGTCATGATGTTGGCCAAGTGGCCGCCATAACGCCGGCACTGGGTTTCTGCATCCTCCCAGCTCCTTCGGATGGCGAAATGTTTATAGCAGGACCCCTGGAAGCTGTTCCAGCCTGGCCTGCATTTCTCCAGATCTGGAGGGAAGGAAAGAGGACAAACAAGAGAGCCCATGAGAGGAGAAAGAGACGAGATGCCTGGAGAAGCGAGAGAAACAAGCGTGTCTGTACAGGGCAAAGGGATGTTAATGTAAATGCACATGAATTCCAGAGTCCTCTCTGAACAGAACAATTCTCCTATTGCATTTTATAGGCTTGATTCTCCATTGCTTTGCGCCTCGCTCAGCCGTTTGCACCACATCCGAATGTTTCGCACTCGCATTGCACTGGTTTAAATGACCGCCCAAGGTAGCAAGCAATGGAGATGCAAGCGTTCTAGATCTCATTCGTTCATTGTCTTCCCGTCTTGCTTCCCTCCAACCTTGGGTCTTTCATGATTTATTTATTGGATTTTCTTTAACTTTTAACAGGTCTGGTGAGCCTTAATTATTCAAATAGCTTATTCCAGCGTGTCATTTCTGGGTATGTTTTGCCCCGGTGCATAGACACCTTAACATTATTTTAACAGGCTTGTTCCACTTTGAGTGTTTGTAATTAGTGCCTGGTCTACACTGGGGGGGGGAGGATCGATCTAAGATACACAACTTCAGCTACGAGAATAGCGTAGCTGAAGTCGACGTATCTTAGATCGACTTAGAATTACTTACTTCGCGTCCTCGTGGCGCGGGATCGACGCCCGCGGCTCCCCCGTCGACTTTGCTTCCGCCTCTCGCCAAGCTGGAGTCCAGCAGTCGACGGGAGAGCAATCGGGGATCGATTTATCGCGTCTAGACTACATGTGATAAATCGATCCCCGATAGATTGATCTCTACCCGCCGATCCGGCGGGTAGTGTAGACATTCCCTAGGATTGTGGTTATGTGTCTCTTTGAGAAATGTGGGTCCTATGTAGAGTTCATTGGAGAAACTCTGGTGGATCCATATTCCATTGGACTATGTCAGTGATACTCAGATTAACGCTCGCGAGCCGCAAGTAGCTCTTCAAGGTGTCTCCTGTGGCTCATGGCAGCACGTGATATTAAAGCATTGTGTGATTTAATTATTAACCAATCAGGATGCTTTTACTGTTATTAACCAATTGTAGTTGGTAAAATAATACTTGATCAATTTCAAAATCTTGGAATCCTTCGCAAAACGGAACTTAGTCATTTGTCCCAGGGCATGAGCTCAGGACACTTTTTATCCTGATTATTCTCTAGCTGTGTTATTCAGCAGTGAAGCCCTGTAGTCAGCAGGAGGGCTTAGGGGGCTCTATGTAGCTAGTCATCTTTAGATCTTTGAGTTGAAGCCCCACAAAACGGGTGGAGGCCTACGTGAATTGAATTGTTGGGTCATGATCCAGTTGAAGACGTGTCCACATAACAAAAGCACCTTCTTGGTTGGCATTAAATTTGCCCCCTTCTTGGCTATCTTAGTAGAGAGGCCATGGACAGATGGGGTCAGGTAGACCTGAGGTCCTCTCTCACTGCTAGCATGGGGTCCCTGCAGCTCCTGGGCTACACAAGGGCTATGTTTTATGCCCTACAGAGTTAGCGTCCACCGGTTCTGCCACTGAGCTCCCTTGAAATTAAAAACCAGCAAGGTCCCATGGTTGGTTTGAAGACCAGGGACGACGACTTCTTATTAAACTGGTGTGTGCGTGCCACTGCCCATTCCTGGACAGAATCGGAACTGCATCATAGGCCCCTCCACCACTTGAGCTCAGCTGGCTGTTAGAGCCGGCGGATCTGGGTTCTATCCTGGCTGCTGCCCTGACATTGCCCGTGGCACGCAGCACAATTAGCAGCCCAAGTGGGCTGCGGGTTTATGTTGCCTCAAAACACAACAGCATTTCAGGCTGTGTCTGTGGTGCGCGCCCCGACTCACCTGTTTCACAGCTGTCTCCTCCATAGCCTGGCAAACATATACAGCTGATGCGGTCTCCTTCTTCGCTGCAGGTCCCTCCGTTCATGCAAGGGTTTGGGATGCAGTCATCTGAAAGCACATGCAAAGAGTGAAGCGGGCAGCTGAGCCCTGGGGTCCCAAGTGGCATTAATACTGGGAGCAAATCTGAGGTGAGCAGCACCCCGAGAGAACAGGCTTGGCTGCAACTGTTCCAGACTTCTCCAGGAGCCAGCGACGGGGTCTCAGGCCTCTCTCCTGCTGATGCCAAATCTTTGGAGATGGGATGCCCAGAATGCAGTGTAACGCCTCCAGTCTGCCACCCCCCAGTTCCCTCTCAAGTGTTGGGAGAGGGCAGGATTCAAACCCCCACACACATTCCCCCTGCAAGACCTGAGCATGCCCCCTAAAGTTCTGGCTCTGTGTCAGATCTTACACCAGAAGGAGGCCTATTGTGTCCAGGCCTAAGGCTCACAAGAGAGGCAGAGCAACCAGCCAGCCTCGTGGCATCATGGGGCTTGTCTCTACTTACGCGCTGGTTCGGCGGCAGGCAATCGAACTTCTGGGTTCGATTTATCGCGACTTGTCTGGACGCGATAAATCGAACCCAGAAGTGCTCCCCGTCGACGCCGGTGATCCTGCTCGGCGCGAGGAGTACGCGGAGTCGACGGGGGAGCCTGCCTGCCGCGTCTGGACCGCGGTAGGTTCGAACTAAGGTACGTCGACTTCAGCTACGTTATTCACGGAGCTGAAGTTGCGTACCTTAGTTCGAATTGGGGGGTTAGTGTAGACCAGGAACTGAATGCCCCAAGCCTCTTGGAGAGCTGAGTGTGACCGGACACCCCCATGTCGGGGGCTCCGCTGCGGGTAAAGAGGCAGCACCGGCGTTTAAGTTTCCATCTGCGCGGGAACCTCAGTCATGTTGGGAGACCCGCGTAGAGCAACCCTCCCACCCCACCAGATGCGGCGAGCGCTCTCGGACACCGTTACAAACTTAGTTCCATCCCGCAGAACGACGGGACAGACCTGAGTGGTGGGGGCCGTTTGACCTTTCAAATGATCCGTAGAAAAGGTAAGTGCTGGGCAGGGGGTGAGGAGGGACATTCAATAATTCTACAACCAAACATAAAACATTGTCTTTGTGTGAGCTCAGTGGCGGCCGTTGGATTGGTGGGCACCGGGGATGGAGTGGACGCTAGGGAGAAGGTGGATTCTTTCAGAGCAAGAGGATCTCCCGCCCGTTCTGTTCGCACTGGGAGGACTGTCTGAGAAGCCATGAGGGGGCGGGGGTGGAGACGTGCATCTCAAGAAGGGATTGCTGTCTCCCCAGGAATAGGAATGAATTCTGGTGGTGGGGCCCCTCCTGCTAGATTGGACTGAGCTAAGAGTCAGACTCATCCGGGGATAGAGAATCACGTTGGCTGGGAAATACCCTCGGGGGATGGCGGCCTGGGCTAATGATCAAGCACTCGCCCCAGTAAATCCGAGTCCCATTCCCAGGCTCTGTCGCCTTGTATTAGTTAAAGTTTTCTGTGCGTCAGTTTCCCCATTTATAAAACAAGGAAGAATTACAGTGATCTCACTAACGGACTTGGAAGGATGTGATTTTTATTGGCGAATGTCGATAAGCGTCAATTGCGCCATACGCACACACAAACCAAGGGAAAAATACTTCCCTCAATTACACTTGAAATGTACAGCTAGGCAAAGCAAGCAAACTGCGGCTTGAGAACTTCTTAGAGTTCGGTTTAGGGATATGCCCTTTGTATATTTTGGCATGTGATGGTGACAATTTGTGTTCTAACGGTTATAAAGCATTAACTTTTTTAATCTGAACATCTCTTGCCGTAATCATTGCCTGATCTCTCCCCTTCCCCCACATTGCCTGCCCTTCCCATAATTTCCTTTAACTGTGAAAATGTAAATCAGTAAAAATTGGGGGGGAAATGCACAAAATTATGGGGTTTAAGTCACCGGGAAAATTTAAATCGATTAAAAATTGAAAAAATGCTTAAAAATAAACATCAATCTTATATAAAAAAAATTAAAATCAAGTTCCTCCAAGGCTATTGACAGGGGTGTCTTTTGAGGGTTACTTAGAGTGATGCATCTGAAGAAGTGGGTTTTAGCCCACGAAAGCTTCTGCCCAAATAAATCTGTTAGTCTTTAAGGTGCCACCGGACTCCTCGTTGTTTTTGTGGACACAGACTAACACGGCTCCCCCCTGAGATTAGAGTGGTCACCGCATTCTAAACATGCAGGCTAAGATTTTAATTTGAGTGGCAAATGGGCGTCCAAATCTTTTATTTGGCTTTGAAAATTTCACCCCCTAACGAACATCAGCAGGCGGCATTGTCCCTGAGCTCCACTACTGAGCTTTTCATTTGCAGATCTGTCCTCATCCCTGTTTCATGGATGATGAAACTGACATAGAGGGAAAGAGAGAGAGACAGGAACTTGAGCAATGTCACCAGTAGAGCCAAGCCTAGAACCCAGGTCTCCAGCTACTGTCCTATCCACTAGGCAAAACTGCCTCCCATTGCTGCTACCTACAAGGAAGCTCTTTAGCTTGAATATATTTGAACCTCAAGGCTCAGCTGTCCTGATGCCTAAAGTTTTGTTCTACCCACTAGACCACACTTCCTGCCAGAAGCGAGCGTTGAACCGAATAGTTCCTGCCCCTCACCCATCCTTAGTTCACTAATTTAATGTCTTTATTTGTAGCTGTGCGCGCTTTGTTTTTACTGTGGGTCACTCCCAGGCTTGGGACTGGATCTACTTGTGCTCACTGGGCCTTAGAGAGCAAATGCCTCCTTTAGACCATGCCTCAGAAGAGCGTTCCCGCCCTTAAGGCTTTGCAAACCGGTTGGATGCTTCCACCCCCTTCTGACCCATTCAGCCGAGCAAGAATCCGGACACTGTAAGCGAATGGCCTCTGGTAACTGCCTTCGCAAGGCAAGGCCGGCCGCTTGCCGTTAGATTGACTGGATGAGCTGCCCTGCAGATGACGCTTCAACATCTTGTCCTGTAGCTTTTCTCCAGCTGGGCCTCTGAAGCCCCTGTGATCTCAAAGTTATTGCTAGCCGCTTAAATTACGAGACACGATTCTCTCTCTTGGTTAGGCTGCAAGTGACCTGAGACCTAGCGTGCTGATCACTCTTGTCAGTTTCCTTGTACGCTCTCCCCCTCACCCCATCTGTTGTCTCATACATAGACTGCAAGCTCTTTGGAGGAAGGACTGTAGTTTTGGTCTGTGTTTGCACAGCACCACAGTGTTTTGGTCCATGATACAAATAGGTACTTAGCTGTGTCCCATCCCTATAGCATCCAAGCATCTCGCTAATCTTTAATGTACTTATCCTCACTGCCCCCTGGGAGGCAGGGCAGTGCTGTTTTCTCCCTTAGGCTACGTCTACACTACGGGGGGGGGGGGTCGATTTCAGATACGCAAATTCAGCTATGCAAACAGTGTAGCTGAATGCAACGTATCTGATCCGACTTACCCCGCTGTCAGGACAGCGGCAAATTGACCGCCGCGACTCCCCCGTCGACAGCGCTTACTCCTACCTGGGCTGGTGGAGTACGCGCGTCGATTCGGGGATTGATTATCGCGTCCCGACGAAACGCGATAAATCGATCCCTGAGAGATCGATTTTTCTACCGCCGATCCGGGCGGGTAGTGAAGACCAGCCCTTAGACAGAGGGGGAACTGGGCCCCAGAGAGGCTAAGTGAGACGCCCAAGCTCACAGTGGAAGTCCATGAGAGAGCAGGGACTTGAATACAGGTCTCCCAAGCGATAGGCGAGGGCCCTTACCACAGCACCATCTTTCCTACGTGGTCCAGACACACCAGGCATTCAAACCAGATTGAGGCGCTCCTCACCACAGGAAGTCATTGAGGCTGAGAACGGAGCAGGAGTCAAAGAGGTTCGGGAGGTTGATGCGGATAACAAGAAGAGCCAGGCGGAGAATAGTAAATGCTAAAAAAGCCCAGAGGCTAGCAATAGATATAAAGCAAAAACCTCCTCAAGGCGTAAGAGCGTCTCTGCTAGGCAGGGCCGGCTGCCTATTCTGAATCTAGCTACTGCAGGGGTTCTTCTGTATCTTCCTCTGAAGCACCTCTAGTGACCAATACTGGGGACAGGGTGCTGCATGAAGTACTGAACGACGGCCCCGTGGTTATAGGCTGCTAGGCGGGGACCCAGGCATCCGGAGTTTCATCCCCTGCTGCAGACTTGATGTGTGATCTTAGCTCAGATTCTCCAAGGGATTTTGCTGACTAACTCCCACTAAAATCAATGTGCTCTGCCTTTGCCCTTGGGTTAGGGATTAAACAGGGGAACGCGCAGCGCATACAGTATTGATAATCACAGCAGCGTTTGCTTTCATCAGACCGAGAACGGCTGCAGGGCTTGTGGGGACCAGACTGGTTCACGTCGGAGTCAACCCATGCTTTCTGCTGGGAGCATCGCAAGATTTTGGATTCTTAGAGGTTTCTGAGTGAGGAGATCAGGGCCTCTGCGAGCTTCTTAAAGAGGGAAAGGACTCAGGAGGTCATCCAGTCCCACCCTACCCCAGACCATGTCTAAGGATCATTTCCCCATTCTAATCTCCAAGTGCTTTGTCTGGTCCCACCCACGGTGACCAGACAGCAAGTGTGAAAAATTGGAATGGGGGGTGGGAGGTAATAGGAGCCTATATAAGAAAAAGACCCCAAAATCAGGACTGTCCCTATAAAATCGGGACATCTGGTCCCACCTAAAATGCCCCCCTTGTGATGGATACCTCCCTTAGGGAGACTGTTCTGCTCTGAGCAACAGGAAACATGTCTTGGTCTGCAGCTCAAATTTTAATTCGTGCCTGGTGCGGCTTCCTTAAAGCCACCCTAAACAATCCCTCTCTCCAGTTGGTCCTGGTCTACCCTGCAAATGTTGCCGTCAGCAGAGCTAACGTTGTCCGGGGAGGTGGTATTCCTAGGTCGGCAGAAGATCCCCTTCTCTCGGGGTACGCGGCATCTGCACTCAGGGCCTATGCACAATTGATTGGACCCTGGAAACCCAGGCCAACACAGAGTGTGTTGCATGGCTTTAATCGTGCGTCTGACTCTACCACAGCTCCACCAGCGGCTACAATCCCAGAATCGGCACGCCCTTCGACAGCCTAAGGGATAAGGACACATCCTTCTCCTTAGAATCACAGTGCTGTCTCCTTATCTCCCTCACTTCACCTGCGATCTGAGTGAATGGGCCATATCGGCTGATAAGCTGGGGTGGATCAGGCTAGGTGGGTGAGTAGATAGATGGGAGATGTCTGACGTTGCTGCAGGAGGTTGTGTTTCTGTGACAGCAGAGGGCGCTCTTCCCTATGATTCAGCACTGACCCACAATGCCCTGCTGCCAGAGGCATTCTCTTTCATCTGAAATGTAACATGAGAGCCTATCCTATTGGTGGTCATAATTACATTTAATTCTTACTTCACTACTCCAATGGTTTGGGCCATTATTTTCAATATACTAGACTTTTGTTGGTTTAATTAAGAGTTGCCCTCTTTGTTGGATTGGAAGCTCTCTGGTAAGGGACTGTCTCTTTTCTGCGAGTTTGTACAGCTCCTAGCACCAGAGGCCTGATCAGAGTTGGGCAAATGACATTTTTTTGATTCTCTGGCAATTCAGAAAAATCGAGGAAAAAGTTGGTTCGAATTAAACTGAACATGAATTTTTTCAAAATGTTGGGCAAATTGAAAAGTTTGAAAAAACGTAGTTTTGGGTCACATGAAACACTTTGTTCAACCTGGAGCAAAATGATTCGCTTGAATTTTGAGCATTTTTAAAAATGTTTTTTTTTAAATTGAAATATATTTAAAAATTTAAATAATTTAAACAAAAAGTCATTTTGAACCAAAAAATCAAAACGTTTCATTTTGAAATTCTCAGAATGGAACAGTTGGACTTTTTTTTTTTTTTGGCAATTTTGGTTTTGGTTTTCTTTTTGACATGAATTGGCCAACGTTTTGGTGTTGCTGAACCTGCACTCTTCAGCGAAAAAAAGTTTTGGATGAAAATTTACAGTCTGTTTGTTCCTGATCCCTGACTAGGGACCCCCAGACATAACTCTAGCCCTCTGGTAAGCATAGGTTCCAGGTCCCCCTCTTTGCCAATTCATAGAGGAGATAAATCTGTTACAGCCCCAGCTAGACAACCTTAGCCCAAGCGATAGCAGCTAGAACTAGACAGGAATTTTTGACTAAATGTTTTTTTCATCAAAACATGCCGATTTCATCAAAACTGAAACTGTTCATGGGAAAGGGTCAATTTCAACGAATTTCCTGGCCCAAACCAAAGTGGAAAAAGAAACGTTCTGTTTCGGCATTTTCTAAATGAGACGTTTTTGGGGTTTTGTTTTTTTTTCAGTTCAAACAATTTTTTGTTTCAAAATGTAATTTAATTTATACTTTAAAAAGGTTGGAAAAGGGGGGGTATATAGTCAAAATCCAAATGAAATATTTCAAAATGCTCAAAATGTTTCCATTTACCCAAACTGATTTTTTTTTTTTTTTTTTTGGTTTGTCAGTTTGCAGAATTTTTCAAGACACGATCACAATGCAAACAATAACACGGTACAGCGGCAGAGCTGTGCAGAGGGACCTCGGGAGAAATGAGAATCAGGCCCACTATATATAAGGGGTTTATAATCTGGCCCATAGTTCTTAGGCCAGGTGCAAAGAGAATTAGTTCATCAGTGGGAGACACACACACACACACACATATGAGGAAAATTGCAATAAGACACAAGGCAATGGACCAATAAGGACAAAGGGAAGCACAGATCTAGCCAAGGTGGTTTTGTTCTAGAAAGCTTTTAATTCCCTTTATTAGTACCGTGTTTAGTCATAGTACTTTTTTTTTCATTGAAACAGTTGTTAAAAACACTTCATAGAAGTAGCAAGAGATTTAAAGTGCATGCGCGGTTGAGACCAATTTGTTTGACAAATATGTGCTTCTCCGGAACGTTAAACTTCCCTGATCCAGCTGAAGGGGGAGGGGGGGGAGAGAAAGACAGACAGACAAATGGACAGACAGAGGAAAGCATAGTGTGAAAGGGAGGTTTTTAGTGCGAGAGGCCAGTGAATATGGCTGCCCAGAGGGCCAAGGCAGCACAGCCATATGGGTTACCTGAAATGTTCACCCCTGCTCCCAGGCTGGCGCTGTCTGTTGGCAGGACGGGGAGAGGGTGGGTGGCGGTCAAAGGGGTGTCTGTGAAAGGGATCCCCTCCAACGCTGAGCCCGATGCTTCTTTGGAGACATCTGCAGTGGTGGAGGTGAGGTCGTGCTTGGCGGTGGATGAGCATCTGTCCCCTTCTGGCTCTCCAGGAGTACCCGTGGGGGAGATGGCCGCTGGTGCTGGGGTAGCAAAGGGAACAGTTTGCTCTTCAATGACCTTCTCCTCCTCAGGTGATTCACCTATCAACGGGCCACTTGCATTGGAGTCAGGCAGCTGCACTCGCTTGCGTCCCACCAAGTGGCTGTCGCTCTCTGCTGGAGATTTTCCAATGGGCGGGAGCACGGTATGGACCTGGCCTACTTCCGTGGGCGAAACAGTGAGGGCAACCATCGTCACCTCCGGTGGGGAGGCAGAGCGGACGTCCTCCGCCTGGGAGCGGGTGGCAGCCGGCAGCAGAAGCCAGGTAGAACCCGAACGCTCCTCGTTCTCCTGGAGGCTGGACTGTCCCATACCAGGGGATACGGACAGCAGGGTATCCTGAATCGCTGGGGTGGCTTCTGGCCACGCTGGGCCAAGAGCCCCGTCTCCAGATGGCTCTGCATCTTCAGAAGCACCCGGGTCAGGGAAGCGGGTGCTGCTCAACCCGGAAACAAGCCCACTTGGCAGGGTGGCATAGGTCTGGGCACCTTCCACAGAGAGCTCCTGACCTGGTTCTTTGAGATCTTCTGCCTTCCACCCTGCAGTTGGGGCGGCAGAAGCAGCGACGGTAGGAGAGTGCCTTTGCACCCCAGAGTCCTCCTCGATGCCCCTGGAGCTGGTGTTGTGAGCATCTGCCTTCTTCGCAGCAATGACCTCTGGGTGCTTGGAACCACGGATGAAATCCGCCTCTAAGCCATCGGCAGAGCTGCCTTCTTCTGCGGGGTCCTCTCCGTGTTCTTGGTGGGAACTGACGGGAACATGAGATACGTCGGGTTTGATTGCATCACCAGCTCCGGCTAGTTTCGGTGAGATTTCCGCTGGCGCATTTGTAGGGCTGGTGGTCATGTCTCCATCAGTCATTTCTACCGCTGCGTGGGGGACCGTGGATTGGGGCTCTCCTGGAGCCATCTCAGTGGGATGAACTGGATTCTGCACCCCATCTGATCCCTGGTGGCTGCTGCCCTGTGGCTGCTTCTCTTTAGCAGTCCTGACGTTCTCTCCCTCCAACGAAGAGCTCAAGGTTTGTTCCGGGCTAGTTCCATGTTCTTCCTCTGCCAAATTCAAATGAAAAAGACAGTGATCAAACTACCTCCTGCCTCCTTCAGGATGAACAACCAGAGCTGCCTGGAAAAGGGGGTTTTCGTTCCCCAGGGAAAAGTCGACATCTCAAATGAAGTTCCCTTTCTGCAAAAGCTGAAATATCGAAACATCGAAACTTCTCGCGATACGAAAAGTTTCTAAGCGGAAATGTCCGAGCTAAATATTTCAGCATTTTCAATCAAAATGAAATGATTCAACGTGACGAAACCATATTTTTCATTTCAAACCAACATTTCAAAACAAAAATATTGTCATTGATCATCACAACATCTCTCTAACATTTGCCCTTAAGTTGATCATCCATATTATATCTATCTTAGGTATTTATATGGCCCTCTTACCATTATATCTCAAGCACCTCACAATCTTCAATGTTTTTATCCTTACAACAACCCTGTGAGATAGGGCGAAGCTATTATCCCCAGTTTACAGATGGGAAACTGAGGCACAAGTGGCTAACTGACTTGGCCAAGTTTACACAGGAAGTCTGTGCAGAAAAGAGAATTTAATGCAGGTCTCCTGTATCCCAGGCTAGTGCCCTAACCACTAGACTATCCATCCTCCTTGTTTTGCGAACTTAACATCAACCTTAACTCCATTTTAACAGTATTTTGTCTGGGAACTATAAACCAGATTCCTCAGCTGGTGTGAACTCCCATTTAAACGAATTGAGTGAGGCCGTTTACACAAGGTGAAGAGCTGGTTCCAAGTCCTTTGTTGCCAGAACTACAAAATGAACTGGCTCTGTGCACATGTTTTACTTTTCATAAATATCTGAATTTCCCTCTCTTTTCACCCCTTTTATTCTATTAAAAGTGGAAGGAAGGAGCCAGCAGCCAAATTGGGTTCTGGATCCAGGTTCTGAACCCGCCATGAATTTCAGGGGATTTCAGCACCAAGCCCAACACTTGTTTGAGCTAATGGGACTTTTGCACATGTTGATTTTTCATTTAATTTCAGTTGGGGGAAAACAAAGCTGAATGTGTCTGACAAATGTTTTTCAGTTTTTTGATCCCCTGGATAGAAAAATGTTGAAACATTTTGTCAAGGTTTCAAAGAAACAGTTAAAAAAAATCCAAAAATGTTCATTCCGTTTTGTTTTACTGGTTCTTCAACCAGCTCTCCCCATAAATATTGCCAGGGAAAGTATTTGGAGAGATCCTGACAATGGGCCACCTGTAGGAGAGACTGGATCAGCCTGCGATTGTCAAAGATGCCCAACTCTCATTGTAACATGGGCATCTAAATCCCTTTGGCTTCTTTGAAAATACCAGCCCTATGGACCTTGGAGCTTTGGGCACATGCCTTCAAAGCTGCGTTCGTGACCCCATTCTAGCCATTGCCTTAAAAACGTTCCCTGATCACACTAAAGAGGATTCTCTACCTACCATTCCTGGCTGTCTCTGTGCAATTTCCAATTCTCCCCGTTTCCCCTTCCTCAGCTGGACGGGCAGGGCTCCCTGGTTTTACATCTCTGCTAATCAGACCTGCCTCGGGACTGGCTGGGCTCTCGGGGGAACGTGATGGTGGGTGAAGTCCTAGATCTGAGGAGACGGAGTTATCTAGCAGGGGTTCCCAGGAGACAGGAGTTGTTGCCTCTTCAGGGGCACTGCTTGGCTTTGGCTGCTCAGTGTCACTCATGTCCTGAAAAAGAGGGATGGTGTATATGGCCCCTCTCGACTCATTCTCCACTTCCGCTTTGGACAGCTGAAGCTCCTCCATCTTTTCTGTCACTGTAACAATCTCCTTGGTCCCCTCGGGCTCAGTGGCTTGGTATTTTTCTGGAGACTCCGTGAAAGCATCTGTCTCTTCTGTGGGCAAAAAGAAAGCGGGAGATTACTGCCTCAGCCTGTCCCCGGGGCATCAGAAGTGCTCAGCGCCCAAAACTTCAGTGGGAGGCAAAGGCAGCTAAGAGAGCTCAACACCTCCGAAAAATCAGGCCCTCGGCGGCGAAGGAAATGTCTGCCCAGATACTTTTAGCAACGTACGCGGGATCTGTACCTTCAAGAGCCATTTTCCGGGCAGACTGCTGAAAATAAAAAGCCAGAGATGTGGGCATCTGTACCAGGCAGGGCATCCCTACTTTATCCCGGTGCATTAGCATCTAGCACTGGCAGCCTGCAGGCGACCTGCACGACGGGATTAAATTCTCCTCTACTCTGAGGAGCAGCACAAGGCCCCTCTTGCACCGAGGCCTAACGCTGGCCCCTCAGCACGGGGGAACATTTCACCCTATGGTGCAGCAACACGGGCTTCAGGCGGCAGCCTGCAGGCAAATCTGCCTGTGGCCCCGGAGCCGGGTCCTTTACCTCGAAAGCAGTACACATTGTATCTGCTCTGGGCGTCGGGGAATCCAGTCTGGTTACGGAACTGGAAGACGGTTTTGACTCCCGGCTGGCTCCCTCCGCACCGCTCCCGCGGGGTGACAATGGGGTAGCGGACGCTGCCGTCAGCCAGCCAGCCCGAGCTGCAGTGGTCCAACCCTTCGTTCCAGGCCGCGTACATCTGGCCCGGGGTCGCTATCTCCGCTCCCAGCTCCTTACAGTGAGCCTTGGCCTCCTCCAGGGTGAATTTGTCTGGGGCGGTCCCCAAGATGAGTTTTCCTGCAAACACAGATGAAGAGGGGAGGAATCAGAGCCAAGAGGATCTCGGCCAGTCCAGGAAAGAGGGCTCTTTCAGCCTCCCCCCACCCTTTCTTATGGCTTCCTACGGCCGCATGACCCACCCCACTCTTCAAATTAATTACAATATCGAACAAACTCCCAGTGGATCCATTAGCTGCCATCTATCTCTGAGCACTATCTAAGACGGGGTGGGCAAACTATGACCCGCGGGCCATATCCGGCCCGCGAGCTGCACCACGCGGCTCGGCCCCGCTTCGGCCTGGTCGCTGGATCGGGGCCGCACCACACGGCTCCCGGAAGCCACGGCATGGCCCCCTCCGGCTCCTACGTGCTCTAATGGGAGCTGCAGGGGCGGTGCCTGCGGATGGGGCAGCATGCAAAGCCGCCTGGCCGCGCCTCCGTGTAGGAGCCGGAGAAGGGATATGCCACTGCTTCCAGGAGCCACTTGAAGTAAGCGCCGCTTGGAGCCGGCACCCCCTGAGTCTCTCTGCACACCCCAACCCCCTGCCCCAGCCCTGATACCCCTCCTGCTCTCCAAACCCCTCAAATCCCAGCCCGGAGCACCCTCCTGCACCCCACAGAGCCCGCACCCCCAGCCAGAACCTGCACCAAGCTATGTGGGTAGTTTGTTCCTCTATTGCTCATTATGGGGTTTATTGGACCCTGTACTGGCTGCTGTCCAAGACAGGAAACTGGACTGGATTGATCCAGCATGGGCCATTAAGGCAGATAAGAACACAATGCACTTTGGCGTCATAATTACCATGCAGATCTTCAACGTAACAGTAGACATCGTACATGTCTTCTGGATCCACTACTCCATAGTTACGGACCCCCGGCAACCCATCCATGTCTCCATAACAGCCCTCACGAGGGGTGTGGATTGGGTACCTGGAATGAGGAAACACAAGTATTGATTTTCCACAGAGAGAAAAGGACGGCTGGAGCCAGCCGGTCAGATGCTGCTGCTAAACCCTTGGGGTAGGGCTACCAGGGTCACCTAAACCTTCTGCTGGGAGCTACCCACGTGGCCACTGGTTTTTGGGACACCCCCTTGGAGACCAGCCTGGGGGGCTTGATTTCCAGAAGCACTTGCAGCTCCAGCTGACCTTGGGGGGAGCCAGCCCTTTCTAAAAATCCAAGTGAAGCAACCCAAACCCCCGCATTCAAAGTCAGTGGCCCCATTTGGAAATGTTTGCCCATTTAGGGCCCGTTGATTAGGTGATCAGCAACTGTGCTCTGAAGTTCATTGAAATCAATGGGAGCCTTTCCTTTGACAACGATGGGGTTCAATGAAGCTCCTAGCGCAGTGGTTTTCAACGTTTCCCTTTTCGGGAGTCTCCTCCAAGCCAATCAGCTGTCCCATGTAGCTATGTGGGAAGGGCAAGGTGGTCATGACCGCTTGCTTGCAATCTCCAGGTTACGGAGATTGCAAACTGTGCCCAAAAGCTACAGTTTGCAATCTCCTTTGGAATTGTTGCAGGTGGAAAATTTCAGCCTGCTTTAATCAGTGTTTAATTTGGAGAAAAGTTCATCAAAGCCACGTACATTGTCTTAGACAGCAAGCTCTTTGGCGCGTGGGCCATCTTTTCGTTATGGGTGTGTGCAGTACCTAGGGACAACGGGGTCCCAGTCCAGTACTGGGGTCTCAAGACACTGTTGTAATACATATCATCATCACTATACAATGGCATAGGAAGAATTCCATTTTGGTACTGGGGAAATGGATTGCCCCGTATTTGAACTCATCATGATTCATCTCCTTAATATCCAGTGGCGGTGAGTTCCACAGGTGAACAATGTGTCATGTGAGTTCCGCATCCACCTCAATCTAGCCTCTGCGTGAGTTGCCCACCTGACCGTCTGGTCCGCGATCCAGCCCGCGTCACATTGCTCGTAGCCGCTGAAATAGGCAGCGTACAGTTGTTCGGGGGTGGCGATCTGTGCCCCGATCCTGGCGCAGGCCTCCTGAGCCTTGGCAAAGTTGAAGGCGTAGCGCGTGGAGCCCTTCCGATAAAGGAACACCACCCCTAGAGGATAGAGTGTGAAACAGCATCTAACTGTCCTGGCAAATGTCCTGCGGGCCATTAATCTAAGGGGATTAGGGAGGTGTCAGCCCTGGATGACGGGGCTCAGGGTTTTGGTTTTGGCCCCCTTGCCCGCGGCGGTGGCACTCAGGTGAGGTCAGGCTTCGGTCCCCCCTCCGGGGCTCATGTAGTAATTTTTGTTGTCAGAAGGGAGGGCGTGGTGCAATGAAGTTTGAGAACCCCTAGCCTAGGTCTTGTACGCCCTGAGTCCGAGCCCCAGCAGTCCATTCGCTTGCTGCATGCAGCAGAATCCTGCTATGACCCATCATAGGATCTTACGCAAAATCTTAAGGCCAGAAAGGACCATTTTGATCATCTGGTCTGGTCTTCTGCATAACACAAGCCTGAGAACTTCATCCCCACCTCCCCGGAGGTCAGTTGTTCCGATGGCTGATTGCCCCTCGCTGTTAAACATTTGCACCTTATTTCTAGCCTGAATTTCTTCATTTTCCGGCCATTGGGTCCTGCACTGTTCTGAAAACACGACCATCCACTCAGTGTGGGATGGGGGTTAGAGCAAAGAAGCCGGAGAGGGGGGGTTCTACGTCCGGTTCTGCCCACCGACTTCCTTTGTGGCCTCGGCCACCTCATTTCCCGTCTTTACGTGCCTCAGTTTCCCTGTCTGTCAAAGGGAGATGAAAACACCCATCTTTAGGAAGTCCGAGATATATACATGCAGCATGCTGTGTAAGTGCTAACTACTAGTCATAGTTTTGCCCTTTTGTGCAATGCTCGTGATGTAAACTAGCACTCTGTTTCCCTCTGAGCTGCACAAGAATCATTAGTGTCCCCCGTCCCCCCTTACAGATAGGGAAACTGAGGCACAAAGAAGGGACATGATTTGCTCTGGGTCACCCAGCAAGTTAGTAACAGAACACAAGAGTCCTGACTCCTGCTTCTAAACTTTAACCACAAGACCGTGCTTTCCCGCCACTAACGAGCCACGGCTAAACTGCACAGGAAATCATCCTTTAAGGGCTGCCCATCACTCCGGTGTCAACTGCATGTCTGGCAATGTCAAGCGAGGAATCGGAGCAGCCGGAAATTTTTCTAAAATGAATGGGCGAGCTTGGGCTTCTCGCCGGTTTTGAAGAAAGGCTGAAAACAATGAGAAGGGATAGGGAGGCAGGAGAGGAGAGGGTGCCTTGCCAGCTGGACTTTGCAAGGGGCTTTTGCCATAAGCAATACAACCTGCCTCCGGGGAGGGAGGGAGGAAACGGGGAATCTTATGAGATTAACACTTGAATATTAGAAGTGTGCAAAGTTAATTGAAACTGGGAGAAATAGCCTGCCGAGTGCATTAAGGAAATTGTTTGGTTTTGCCAGGAAAATCGATCCCAGTGAAATAAATAGTAACTTCTCCGCAGTCCTGGCAATAACGTATGATCAGCGAGAGTCGTCAGCAATTATTAAACGCTGGCCCTTCTGCAAGCACTAGCTGTCTGTGCTGTGTTGAACAAGAAGTGATAGCTGTAGTAGGCTGTTATCCTTTAGTAGATCAGCCACTAGAGGACGACAGAGTACACGCTGTGTTAGTGGCGGGGCTCTGTTTACACATCTCGACGCAAGGGTTAACCCCTCCACGTAGAGTCACGAGCTGCCGAAAGCTAAGTCAAGCAGGGAATAACAAGATGTAGTAATACAATAATAATACAATATAATAACGCTATTATAGCATTAGCGAATAGAGACAGGCCTTTTAGCTCGGGCACTAGAGGCTCGTGCGCTTACAACCAGATGTCCCCAGTTCAATCCCCACCACTGACTGTTTACCCAGGGGTGTGGCATGACACATCCAGCCCTGAGTTAAAAGACCCAAGGCTGTCAGCCTCTGTACTGGCCCAGCCACCGATAGAGGGAGACGGCCCCACGCAGTGGGCGTGGCTTATACATGCAGTCAGACAATTACGATCCCTCTGGGGCTTGTGCCAGCCCTGAATCCCGCCCCACCCCCAGCCCCGCGACAGATGTTAGGGTTAGGGGGCTGTTACCTTTGACCTTCACCTCCAGCTGGTCATGCCCGTCCTCGATGCCGTGTTGCACGCTGCAGCGGTAGATCCCAGAGTCGTTGGACCGGAGCTCGCTCAGCACCAAAGAGGCGTCGGTGAACGAGGCTGAGTAGAAGGGCAAGGAGACGCGGTTGCAGTAGCCTTTGCTCACCTTCACCTTCTGCCCCCGGGCCACCAGGATCTCAGCCTCCTTCCCCTCAGAGATGAAGGTCCATTTGACCCGGGGCGCCCCCAGCGCTGCCCGGCGTCCCCCTGTGGTAGTGGTGGCCTGGGGACGCAGGTAGGTGACGTGGCAGGGAATGGTGAGGGTGCCCGACAGCACTGCCCGGACAGGCGGGTGTTTGGTGATGGAGACTCTCAGAGCCTTGAGGTCATCTGCCGGGGAGAGGGAGGAAATAAAAGGTCAGCAGTCGCCCAGGAGAAGCCTCATTCGCTTTGTGCAGTATAGGGTCCATGACACAATTGAGCAGTAATGATTCCATCCATCAGAGGTCACTGGTAACATACCCGCACATGGACACAAACACACTTACGCCACCCCGTGCATCAATTGCTGCTTTGCTGTCTTTGCTCCCCATCTGATCCCTCAGTCATTTTAACTGTCTGTGATTCCCTCTCTGGACCCGGATTTCAGTGTGACATCTGTCTGCTTGGACCTTGCTCCATTTAAAGTCGCACTGACAACGGGGCTGAGCGCAGAGCCCTCACTGGAACGCCCTGCGTGTATGTGGGGCGCTGGGTTAGCTCCCAGGCAGGGTTAAACGAGCAATGAAAACATGGACAGTCGGGTTAGCAGCTCCAAGTTCAACCCCAGGTTCCCTTATATTATTATTTGTATTACCTTAGCACATAGTCATTGACCAGGATGCCATGTGCTCGGTGCTGTACAAACCCACGTTGGGAGCTGAGTTGTTGTGTCTCCGCTGCTGTTTTAACCCGAGTTAACTAACCCACGTTCAGACCATGCCTTGTAGAGGCTGCAGTGTAGAGGTACCCGGAGAGACTAACTAAAACATGCCCAGGGACAGCTCAGGAAACCTCCCTCTGGGGCAAATTCACCCTGGGGGTAACCCCACAGACTTCATGCGTGGGTTTGACACCCCTCCCTGCGGGACCCCTGCTTTATTCAATGCCAGGGCTCACTCAGCCAGCCGCTATGGGGTGCATTGCTTTCTGCTTGTTGTTCACTGCACGGCCCCAGACCCTAATTTACCCACTGCCGCTCAGCCCCTGCTCTGAAGACAGAAAGGCTGATTGCCTTGTGCTGGGAGGTACAGAGCTCACGCTGTGGCAGCCAGGAAGGGGTTAATAGATGGGCCAGTTACCTCTCCAGCTGGTACTCACTGGCCCATTAACCACAGCTGCGGGTGGGGGGGGAAGGCTGCAGCTCTGGCAGGGGAGGGTGGGTGCCAGAGACACTAGTGTTGCTCAGAGAAAGCTCGTCAGCAACAGAGGAAATTACACAAAGCCCCGAAGCGCCAAGGAAAGAAAGGTTTGGAGAATGCAGCACTGGGAGAGAGACGCCTGCAGACAGGCCAAGGTAGGACATAGTCCAGGTGAGGGATTGTAAGAAATGACAGACCCTAGCTGCTTAAGACAAGGGCTGTGGGCTGGCACCCTGAGGGGGGGGGTTCCCTTATTACCCTTCCCCATGCATACAGCCCCTTGTAGGATGGGCCGGGTAAAGCTTTGGCACGAACGGGGTGCATCCAGACTGAAGACCCGGTATAAGACATTGGACCACAGAGTTTGTATCTGGACTCTCCTGTTGACCTGGATTGGGGTTTGGCTGGCTGGGGGAGTGGGTGGCAAGCGGGAACAGACCCCACCCACTGAGAGGCTGATGGGAGGTGCTGGAGACAGAGGAGCTGTGCCCAGCCCAGAGGTGGCCTGCCAAGCCCTGAAGAAACCTGTGACATTCCTCGGGGTCTTTTCCCTGGTGCTCCATCACTGTGGTAGCGGGGCACTTGGCAGATGTTAATGACTTTATTTTCACAAGCCCCCCGTGTGGGGGCAGGGTGTGATTATCCCCATTTTACAGAGGGGGAACTGAGGCGCACAGAGACTAAGTTCAGCAGCAGCTGCTAATGTTGGGTGCCCGACTTGAGGCACCTGGTGTTGTTTTTCATGTGACCTAGCATCGTGTAGCTCTTCATACACTCAAAGTCTAGCTCCCACTGACGCCCATTGTCGCTGTGAGCGCCTGGCCCTTCTGCTGGTCGTGCCCTAGGGCCTTGAGTCAGGCATCCAGAAAATGAGGAACACCAATTAGTGACCTTTGGTTGAAGCCAGCTTTGCACCAACAGGAGTCCTACAGACCCCCTGATACGTCCCCAGAGCACCCTCTATCCCTCTATTGAGGCAGGGGCCCTGGGATGGGGGAATCATAGAATATCAGGATTGGAAGGGACTTCAGGAGGTCATCTAGTCCAACCCCCTGCTCACAGCAGGATCAACACCAACTAAATCATCCCAGCCAGGGCTCTGCCAAGCCTGACCTTAAAAACCTCTAAGGAAGGAGATTCCACCACCTCCCTAGGGAACCCATTCCACTGCTTCACCACCCGGCTAGTGAAAAAGTTTTTCCCAATATCCAATCTAAACCTCCCCCACTGCAACTTGAGACCATTACTCCTTGTTCTGTCATATATGTAATGATATATGATAATGACAATGGAGTATGTGATCATGTAATTAAAGATTGTCTCATAATGAAGATGACCAAGGGGGGCATTTTCTGGCATTTCCTAACTCTTGAGGGCTTGACATTGCAAGCTTAGCGTGGGCCCAGCAGGGAGGTCGTTGAGAGCACAAGGTTGCCTGCTCTCAGCTCAGGGGCCTGCCCCCTGTAGCAGCCCAGCGCTGTAATGGCACGAAAATTCCTGCTTGGCCCCAAGTTCTCGTTCGGTGCAGGCAGAATCTTCAGGGAATTTAACGCTAAAATCTAAGACCACCTACAAAAGGGAACTAAGGGGCATACTGCTAAAAGGAGCGGGGGATTCTAGCGGATCGCTAACTGAATGAGCGGACAATGGGACAGAGTCCTGGAAAAGGCAAATATCGTTTTGCGGGGATGTATGAACAGGTGTCATCCATAAGGGAGAGGCAGTACCTGTCCCGCTCTACCCGGCACTGGTGAGACCCCAGCGGGCATACTGGGTGTACTTAGGAAAGATGTGGACAGAGTCCAGAGGAGAGCAACCCAAGTGATCAAAGGTTTAGAAAACCGGACCTAGGAGGAAAGACTAAAAAAAAAGCCTTGGGCATGTTTAGTCTTGAGAAAAGCAGACTGGGAAGTGGGGGCGGATAAGTCTTCAAATAAATGAAGGGTTGTTATCAAGAGGATGGGGATCAGTTGTTCTCTGTGTCCATGGAAGGCAGGGCAAGAAGTAAGGGGCTTAATCTGTAGCAAGGGAGATTGAAGTGAGATATTAGGAAGAACTTTCTAACTCTAGGGCAGGTAAGCGCTGGAGCAGGCTTGTGGAATCTCCCATCATTGGAGGTTTTTAACAACCCCCGTCAGAGCTGGTCTAGGTTTATTTGGTCCTGCCTCAGCGCAGGGAGCTGGGCTTGGTGACCTCTTGAGGTCCCTTCCAGCCCATCTTTTCTAAGTCTCTGTGTGGCATGTGCAAACTTCCCTTCCTCTCTCACCAAAGACTTGGTCAAATTCAAGTGGATTTTCACAGGGGCTGCAAAAGGCAGTTCCCGGATACAGAGGCCACCCCCCTACCACATTTCATGTCCCTGCTCCAAAGCGGGGGGGGGAGGAGGGGGTGTTAAAGCTTGTCAAAGAAAGGTCACCTGACTTCTGTAACATGGGTCAAAGAACATCTCTATTCCTGACCTTGCTTTCAGAACTGGGTGATCTATTTCAGCAAAAATCCCCCTCGCCACCCCAAAAAAAAATTCAGCCTAAGACAAACACCTGGTATGGAAAATTTGCAGCCCAGGTGGTTTAAGTTTGGCAAAGTTAAAAGCAACTGAAAACAGGGTCTTATAATGGAAAGTGTTGGGCAACCTTAATAAGAGGCGGTACTACCAGCCCTGCCTGTAATGGCATTACAATAAGGCCTAGAGGCCCAAGCCAGGATCAGGGCTTCATTCTGCACGTACCCATAGCAGGAGACAGTCCCTGCCTTGAATCCAGCTAGACAAGACAGACCCAGGAGAAGTTACTGGCCCAAGGTCAGAGGCAGAGCCGGGACTAGACCTCAGGTCTCTGGAGGGGCAGCCCAGTGCCCTAATGCACTAGACCCTATTGCCTGTCAAATCAGCTTTGAATGGATTTTGGCCGCAGCCATCGCAAAGCTGCCTGTTGACCGGCTCGGAGGGTGTCCGACTTACCTGCACTGTCCCCAAAGATAAATGCGTCTGTAAAAGCAAGGCGGGCAAATACCCAAAACAGCAGCAGCATGTCCGTCATCACTCCACCTGGGAGGGAGGAAATAGACAAGATGAGCAAGCCCCTTCGTTTTCAGTTTAAACCAATTTGTACCGAGTTTTGCAATTCCGTTTTTTTCTGATTTTTTTTCACCCTACTTTTGTATAATTCAAATATGTAAAAAAATAACTTGTTTTATTAGGCAAATACAATACATTGCATGAGATCTGTATTCTGATCATACATTAGTCTGTGTGGATATGCAAAGCTCCCCGTTTATGAAGCAAGGCTATACGTATTTAGTCTAGAAGCTACACACAATAAACCAGGGGTCGGCAACCTTTCAGAAGTGGGGTGCCGAGTCTTCATTTATTCACTCTCATTTAAGGTTTGCATGCCAGTAATACATTTTAATGTTTTTAGAAGGTCTCTTTCTATAAGTCTGTAATATAGAACTAAACTATTGTTGTATGTAAAAAAGGTTTTTAAAATGTTGAAGAAGCTTCATTTAAAATTAAATTAAAATGCAGAGCCACCTGGATCAGTGGCCAGGACCCGGGCAGTGTGAGTGCCACTGAAAATCAGCTCGCGTGCTGCCTTTGGCACGCGTGCCATAGCTTGCCTACCCCAGCAATAAACACAGGCACGCACACAAGCTCTGAAGTGCGGGCGCATCTGAACGAACTGATGAATCTCACACTCACCACGTACACATTTCAGCTGTTAGCAGAAAACGGTTTAAAGAGCTGACCCGCTAAAATGGGAAGAAAACAAAAATCTATACCGGAAGACGGTTCAGAACACAAGGAGGTATCCGAAAGTTTAAAAAAAAAAAAAGATGAAGTTGAATGTATGCAAATGGTGCGGCCCAATTATTAAATGTAAATATTTATAGGCTAATAGTTCCGAGTCTACAACAGTAAACGCTTTATTCAAATGAGAAGTTTTATTTGGGGATTAGAGAGGGATTGTTTTCTTAAACTCAGTGGTGGCCTTGTGTTCTGAGTTCTGTGTTAGCTCTGCAGCAATCCACATCGATGAACGGAATTCAAAGCATTAATCTGCTGAATACTTTTCCCCCCGTCTTTCCATCCAACAAAATAAATCCCGATATTTACCCAGAAAAATTATGAATCGTGTTTTGCACGGATTTTTCGCCTGTTTTTATTGTGGTGGTAATAAACACTGATAAATTCCCAGGGGGGAATGAAATAAACTAAAAACTGAAGCTGAAGGGTCATAAAGATGAGTTAAAGCTGTGCAATAGGGTTAAGGGAAACCCAACCCTTCCACTCCCCCCATTTGAAAAACCCCAACGGGCCTGAAAAGATTTGCATTTACCCATGACGGGTGTTTAGTGCTAGAGGCGCAGGATACAGAGGAGCCAGAGAGACAATACCAGCCACAAGGACAGGGAAAGAGATGGATAGATTGAGGAGAGGTTAAATAGATCTAGAGATAAGGGTCTATCTATGGACAGAGACCAGCGTAGGTAGGAAAATCCAGCGAGCTAGAGACAGGTGGAGGGGAAGAGAGAGAAAGATGACTAGTTAGATCCCATCTTGACACTTCCCCTGCCCTCACTGATCGATCTTATGGCTGGAAAGAGATGCAGAGAGAGAGATTTCTACCCCTCATTCGATATCCAAACACCCCTCCCTGCTTGCTCCCTGTGGCAGTAACTTGCCATCACTTCACCACACTTCATCACACCAGCTAACAGCACCCAGCGCACCAGAGAGGAGACACAATTAGTCTCTGGATTTTTTTCATACTGTGCGATAGCTGGTGGGGAGAAATGTCACCCCTGAAAGAAACACGGGGTTGGTCGGCTTTTTCTTTCTCTCTGCTTGGGTGAGATTGTTCTGCAGAACTGAAGCTATTCACTTCAGTTACCTTCCTTCCATGTCTAACTAAAGAGTTTCAGAGCGGCTAAGAAATTCATTGCTCGGGGCTGTCGTTACGAACCTTTGCTACCCAGCCCCGATTCATTCCTGGACGCTGAATGAAGCAAGGGTCTTGTAGGGAAATAAATGGGTTCTAATTTGAACCTCTGTACCCAACTCTGGCAGAGTAGAGGGGCCTTAAGAGGACATCAGTTGGAGTTCAAGGGTCCGTAGGGTAAATGAGAATCTGGGTCTGTAGGCATGATCCAAATCTTAAGGGAGAAATTCTTATCCCCGCATAAAACTGGCGATGCTGCCGTAAAACTGGATCGGCGCTTGCCAGGTTCTGAAACTGTCCCGAAGCTGGCGGGCACGGTGGGGGGAGGGCATTTGGATCTAGGGATTTGGTTCTGGCCCAAGCCTCATGCACCCCTGCCCCAGGATGCCTGGCCTTTGGCAACAACCGGAAAGCTCCCGGCTTCATGGGACGCTGAAAAAAACCCCTAATGTAGTGAGAACGGGGTGGCCGGGCGTTATTGTGGGCGACGGCGTGGTTACGAACCCGAGATGCATGTTGTTAATGTGTGTTTTGCAAGGTCCTGTTTGCCCCAGACAGTCTACGAGAACCACCGGGGTGGGAGCTGGTGCGGGAGAGGGCATGGATTAGTTAAAGGATGTCTCAGTGATGTGGGAGGCCCAAGATGGCCTTCCTTTGAAATTCCGCTCACGCTGGGGGTTCGCTGCTCACAGGCTGTGAATGCCGAGCGCTGACCAAAGACCTTATTATATCCCCGGCCTTTTCTCAATGCTGCTTGGCACAAAGAGACTTTCCCATCTCCCCCACTGCTCCCAATGAATAAATCTCGAAGAAGTTTTCCGAGGGCTGACGCTGGCTGTGCCGGGTGATTTTTTTCCCCCTCTCTGCTGACCGCCAGTGTGAGTCGAGCTGCATCTCTCTCTGCAGCGAGCAGGGAGAGGGAGCCTGGTGCAGCGGTTAGAGCGCTAGCCTGGGGCTTGGGAGCCTTGGATTCCATTCCCTGCTCTGCCACGGACTCCCTCCGTGACCTTGGGTAGGTTACTTAGTCTCCCTGAGGAAGATGTACAACGGGAATAACAGCCCTGCCCTACCTCACAGCACTGTTGTGAGGATAAATACACTGCAGATTGCGAGGTGCTCAGATAAGTTTCTTAGAGGTGGGGCACATATGGAAAGGCTAACCCGGGGCCGCCTCCTCCCCTGCTGAATAATGGGGGTTTAAAGCCAGGCTACAGTGACTTAGATCAGTGGAGAGTTCACATGGCTTCATCTTGGGGGTAGGAGTCACCTATTCTGTGGCTGTACAGCGCCTAGCACCGTGACTGGGGCTCCTAGGGGTTACTGCAATACCAATTATTATTAACAACCCTAACCATGCAGCCACGCCCTGCTATTGGTATCTGAGCTAGCTAGTTTAAAGCTACCTCAGGTACGTCTACACATGCTGCAGTTGCACTTCTAATTGCAGTGTAGACGTACCCTAAGAGCTGAAGGGAAGAGCCCCCCATGAAATCACCAACACTTCTACTTTTAGCATCCAATCAGATACAAAGGAAGAAGTCCACCTTTGCCTGCCAAGTATATTGGCTTGTTATCTGTCACGCTTGCCTTGAGAGGAGTTTAGCATCTGGGGATGCTTGCACCGTTTAAACACTTTAGGTCTTTAGGCTTAGAAGTGACTCCCTTTCCCTTTCTAAAGCCAATCTGTTGGGTGGAACAAGGGCGGATGGCTGTAACTCAATGTGGTTTTATCATCTGAATTCGGTTGGAAGGGTTAGATTTTTATAGGCAAATGCCGGTAGGTGTCGATTTCATTGTACGCACACACAAACGGATGATACTGGAGACTGCCTTTAAAGGTTGGGTTCCCCAGACAGAGACTGGGCCATACACGGTGCGGGTCTCGTTACAGAGGCAGTTGGACCCAGACAGAGAATAAACCAGAGATCTCTGAGCACCACACGCCCCTCCCCAGCTTTCCTGCTGCTTTCCAAACTTAACGGTGCCGGAGCCAAGTTGGGGCTTTTGTTGTTCTCTCCGGATCAATTGGAATTCAAGATCACAACTCTGGGGAGAGAAGGAATAAAAATACAAAGCCCATCGCTCTGTAGCCATGGCTGGGATTCAACCCCAGCAGCCGGCCGCTCGTGGGATCAGTCCAACCCTACCAGGGCTGGTTTGCCTTTAGCCTGTGAAACTAGAAAGCTTTTGTTGATTTTTTCCCCCCCCCCCCCGTTCCCAAGGCGCCATCGCAGCTTGAGTGATTTGCTCTCGAGACAGCTTCAGCCCCAGAAAGGGACTGACAAAAAGCCCTGGTGCCGAGTTGAGGGGTTTTTTTTTTTCTTTTTTCCCCTCTCCCTGCCACCAATCCTCACATCAGGACCACAAGGGATTTGGCCCCTTTCCCATCTCAATGCCCTGGGCCACGTTAGTGTTGCATCTTATTGGCGTTGCCAATTCTGAGGCTCACTAGAGTCAGGGTTTTCCTTAAAGTCCCAGCTCCTGGGAGAACGTGACCATGGGAGAAACTCAGCTGGGTGTTTTGTAGTAAGATTCCTGGGGTCCTATTTGCAAAGAGAACCTTGAAACGTGTGACCCCCCGTGCACCCAATGGCCCGGCAATCAGAAAGCAAACGAAAGACGTCCCCAAATCAGCTTAAAAATCATGAGGATTTTTTTTAGAGATCTAAATCAGAGGGTAGGTTCCCGCTTCTTGAACATTTAGCGTTGGCCAGGTGGCTCTCCACGCAGGCGCGTTATCTAGGCTTGCCAGCATTGTATTTCAAAAATAAGGGACTGTTTTCTTAACACGCCCGCCCTACCCCCATTCCTGACATTATCGTTCTGATTAAGAATCATACGAAGCCACACTCGCCCTACGTTTACCAGGGGCATTTCTTGCTGCTTTGGGCAGCACTCAGCAATTTACAGAGAAGGGGAAAAAATAAGGGACGTCTCTTGTAATAAGGGGCTGTTGGCAACCCTAAGCCATCCTCCCTGGGGCAAATCCCAGAGCGGTGTGGCCGCCTGGCAAACCGTGCACCGCCGGGAGCACCACGAGAGGGCTTGGGAACGGTTTCAAGCAGCGGTTCTCAACCTGCGGCCCCGCTGTGTGTTTAAAAAACAATTCAAAATGTAACAGATGTGTTGGAGCATAAGCTTTCGTGGGTGAATGCCCACTTCGTCAGATGCCTCCGACGCAGTGGGCATTCACCCACGAAAGCTCATGCTCCAATACATCTGTTAGTCTTAAAGGTGCCACAGGACCCTCTGTTGCTTTTTACAGATCCAGACTAACACGGCTACTCCTCTGATACTTGAATTCAAAATTTGCCGCTCTGGTCGGGACGGGGGCGGGGCTGGCTGAGGGGGAGACGGCGTCTTGCAGCCCGCACCAGTGCTCCTGCTCATGCCCCCCCACCCCCGGGGCCCTGGTTGAGAACCACTGGCCTAGGTGACCCCTGCAGTCCCTTCTAACGCTGAGAGTCTAAAGGTGCTGGGACACTGCGGGAATGGGGGACCCGGATGCTTGTGCACCCCCTGGGCGCTGGAGGATTGGACCCAGCGTTTCAGCCTTGGGGGCCCACCTCCCCCATCCCCAGGCGGTGATGGTGGGGCTCATGGGAACCCCCAGAGCCAGCAGCAGCGCTCCGGGCTGGCTGTATTAGCAGCTGTGTGGGGAAGTTTGAGGGAGCTGGCTGGAGCAGCTGAGTCCCTGTTCCCATTTCTCCCCCCAGCGCTTCTAGCCGAGGCCGTGATGAGATGCCAGGGCCCCTGGCCAGAAGCAGAGAAGTCTGGTGGCTGCTTGGCTTGTCCTCAGCTTTGCCATCTCCTCTGAGACCCCCATTTGCTCGGCCCCTCCCCTGCCCCCCAAGCCGGCTCCCCCTTCCCAGCAGCGTGTCTCCTTGTTGGAGGGTCACCTGCTCTGATCCCCATTCAAGGCCTTCTCACCCGCTCCCCCAGCCCGCCTCGCCATGTGATGATTAGTCATTGTCAGCCGGCAGGAGGCAAAGGAGATACACCGAGAGGTGGCTTTTTTGGCTGCAGGATGAGTCAGCAGCAGCACATCCTCGGCCCTGGCACGTTTCCCAGGAGCAAGGGAAGAGAAGAAATCCTTCCTGCAAAGTCCTGCTTTTGATGTGCACGCCTGTGTTTGCACACATCTGCACCTGCGTGCCTACGTGCCCCGCACGCACGTGCATGTGAAAAACCGTGCATTGCGTGCACATTCCCCACAGGCATGTCCCTGCACACGCAGACACACGGCTAATCTCCCCCGGGCTTGTGCCCTCATATAACGGCATGCATCTGCTTTCCTGCACACCACCAATGCTCACACGCTTGCCACACGCACCCACACGCATGCAATCCCACGTGCATATGCTTGCCCGAATGTGCTTTCCCCGGACCGCTGTAGAATGCTCTTGCAAAGGAAAAGCGCCGCTCTGCTTTGCAACGACCAGCCCGTCATTTCCACGCTGCCTGCTGAGCGCTCCCATGGTATTTTCCAAGCCCGTCTCCCACCTTCTCTCTACCTGCCGCCTTCAAATTCCAACCGCCCTGTGCAAAGGGGGCGGGGGGGCCTCTTTTTATTTTTTTTATACGAAGCCACCCCCCAGAGCCACTCCCTGGCCTCACGCCTCTCCGCAGAATAGGCAGTAAAATACCGTTTTTAAAAATACCAAGTCCTAGGGACTGAGCAGCTAGGCAGCAGTTCTGCAGAAAAGGACCCAGGGGTGACAGTGGACGAGAAGCTGGATATGTGTCAACAGTGTGCCCTTGTTGCCAAGAAGGCTAACGGCATTTTGGGCTGTATAAGTAGGGGCATTGCCAGCAGATCGAGGGATATGATCATTCCCCTCTATCCGGCATTGGTGAGGCCTCATCTGGAGTACTGTGTCCAGTTTTGGGCCCCACACTACAAGAAGGATGTGGAAAAATTGGAAAGGGTCCAGCGGAGGGCAACCAAAATGATTCGGGGGCTGGAGCACATGACTTATGAGGAGAGGCTGAGGGAACTGGAGTTATTTAGTCTGCAGAAGAAAAGAGTGCGAGGGGATTTGATAGCTGCTTTCAACTACCTGAAAGGGGGGTTCCAAAGAGGATGGATCTAGACTGTTCTCAGCGGTACCAGATGACAGAAGAAGGAGTGATGGTCTCAAGTTGCAGTGGGGGAGGTTTAGGTTGGATATTAGGAAAAACTGTTTCACTAGGCGGGTGGTGAAGCACTGGAATGGGTTCCCTAGGGAGGTGGTGGAATCTCCTTCCTCAGAGGTTTTGAAGGCCCGGCTTGACAAAGCCCTGGCTGGGATGATTTAGTTGGGGATTGGCCCTGCTTTAAGCAGGGGGTTGGACTAGATACCTCCTGAGGTCCCTTCCAACCCGGATATTCTATGAGCCTCTCGACAGGAAAAATCAAAACGTTCCATTCCGGCCTCATCAAGACGC
This sequence comes from Trachemys scripta elegans, assembly GCF_013100865.1. Lineage (NCBI taxonomy): Eukaryota > Metazoa > Chordata > Testudines > Emydidae > Trachemys > Trachemys scripta. The sequence continues at coordinate 10,204,054 of NC_048321.1, forward strand.
TTTCGTATTTAAATTTTGTTTTTGCGGTGGTTTTCCCCCCCCCCCTCCTCCCCAATCAGCCTGTTTCCCCCGGAAAGCGTCAATTTAGAAGAAAGAGCCTTTTCCAGCAGCACCTGGTCCAGCTGGAGGATTTTGCCCCCGCTCCCCTTGACGGCTTGTCATGCCACCAGCAGGGATGTCTCCTCTGTGGCTGGCAGCCAGCCGCCCGGGCCGGGTAGACAGACAGTTTGTGGAAGAGGAATAAATCCGAGGCGGGTGCGGGAAGCGGGCACTCGAATGAGTTTTCCATTCTGAAATGGAGTCAGGCAGGTAGCGGTGGTCCAGTGGTTAGCACCCAGGCGATGTTGGGCAAGTCCCATTCCTTCTCGGCCTCAGCTTCCCCTCCCATCCTCTGACTGTCTTCTTTAGCTTGAAAGCCCTTCAGGGCAGCAGCTTTCTTGTGTTCATGCACAGCTCCTGGTACAATGGAGTCCCGATCTCAGTTGGGGGCCCCTAGGTGCTATCGTATTGCAGATCCTAATAGAGTCCAGATTTCCTGGGGATTTGTGAGATCTCCAGCCTGGAAAGGTCCATTTGCTAGAGAGGGCAGACTGCTGTCGGCATCCTGGGCTCGCCTTCCCCCTCCCCTGGCTCTCACCCGTGCTGAGTCAGCGCGGCTGGGAGCGCTGGGTGAAGGGCAGAGAGTCAGCGCGGCAGAGGGCTGTGCGGAGAGCCAAGGAAGGGGGGAAGGTCAGAACACAATCTGCGGGAAGGTGGCATCTAACAGCAGCGTGGGAAGATCCCCCTCACCTGCATGTACACACTGATGCACACAGTCCTGTACAAACACGAGCATGGCCCCCCCACACCCCGTACAGCTATATGCATGCACCCACATACTTCAGTATGCACACACACACGTACAAATGCTTACATATGCATATAAACACACAACCAAGCACATACACATCCATGTATATACCTACGGACATACAAGTGCACCTGTAGATACATATGGACACAGATACACACACGTATACAGACATATGTACACACAGGGTAAGATCCTGCTCTCTTACATCATCTTGCCTAGTGGGTACAGCAGGGGACCTGGGTTCGAATCCTGGTTCTGCTACTGGCCTGCTGGATGACCTCGGGCAAGTCACATCATCGCCCTCTGCCTCAGTTTCCCTGTCTGTACAGTGGGGGTAGATACTGACCTCCTTTGTAAAGCACTTTGAGATCTACACATGGGAAATGCTCTAGAAGAGTTAGGGATGATGATTATTACTGTACGGGTTTCCCGCTATGCCAGGCTTCTGCGCCCCCAGCCAGTGGCTTAGACCTCTTCCAGAAATCTTGGAGCGATTTTTCTTTTCTTTTTCTTTTTGCAGTGATCCTTTAGTTCAGGGGTCTCAAACACGTGGTTATTTCATGCGGCCCCCCATAGGCTCCGACTCCACCGGCAGCCAAACTTCCCCCCTCCCCATTTCCCCCCACCAGCGCGCCACATCCCCGCTCCTCCGCCTACCTCCCGGCGCTTAGGACTTTCCAGAAGGGAGGTGGGAGGAGTGGGCACACGGCGTGCTCAGAGAAGGAGGCAGAGAAGAGGCGGGGTTGGGGTGGGGATTTGGGGAAGGGGTTGGAATAGGGGCAGGGAGGGGGCAGAGTTGGGGCGGGGACTTTGGGGAAGGGGTGGAGTAGGGGTGCGGGGGGGGGGGGCTTCACCCACGAGCCCTGGCTTCACCCACGAGCTCTGGCTTCCCTTTCTAAGAGCCCCGGAGCGCTACCCACTCACAGCAGAAATGGGTCTTCTTCTTGCCAGGGGGAAATGCCTATTAAAACAATCTCCCACCTCAGTCCATTAATATGCATTTAGCATCTTCCAAGGACTTGCGAGGACATCCCCACAGCACCCCGGGGAGTTGAAGGAGTATTAGCTCCATTTTGCAGATGAGGAAACTGGGGCACGGGAAGGGAATGTGACTTACCTATGGTCACAGAGTGACCAAACCAGGAATAGAACCCAGGAGTCCAGGACCCCTGTGCTAACCTCAGGCAGAGAGCAACAGGAGTTTGTTGTTTTAACTCAATAAGATGAGGGAGCATACGGCGCAGGGCATAGCTCTTCTCATACATGTTTTTTAGAAGGGGGCTTGGGGCATGCTGGGATAAAAGCAGGGATTGCATCAGACCAGCAGCAACATAGGAAGCTTGAGGTCACCACGGTCATCACTGTTGGGTCTCACAAGCGTCTGGGTGCTGGGCAGAGCGATCTGCAAATAGAGATTGCTGAAATGCAGCCACCTCTGGGATGGGTCACTGTGGCCTCATATAACAGCACCAACTAAACCATTTAAGGTAGGAAGTGAAGAAGGAAACCACATCCCATTAAAGCCCCTGGCGACATTTAAGCAGGCCGAACATAATTACCCAGACTGGAACGTGGCCAGATATCCGGGCTCGTGTTTAAAAACATATTAAAGTGCTTCCCCTGCCTGTCTCCTTTGGGAATGAAAAAGTGCAGCTTACCCCCTGCAGTGTGTGGTCCTTGGTATCAACCAAGCCGCTCAGGAGAGCCCTCAAACTATACTCCTATCTTCTTGCTTTTACTCATCTCAAAGCATTTTACAAATTCTCATTTGACAGTGGGGGAAACTGAGGCACGAAGCGTGGTGTTGCTGGGGATGTGAGTTGCCCACGCTCACACAGTAGCAGAGGTACGATAGAATCCTGACTCCCCGTCTGCTCTAACCACTACACAACATTCTCCTCCCACGGCTGGGAAGAGAATCTAGGAGTCCTGGACATTAAATACCTCTTTTACTATAGGAATTCCAGCCCCCGTGTCCAGTAGAAAATCTGCAAGCCCATTCCCGACTCGGATGCTTAAATGGGGGTGCCCCCAGACATCTATTGTTATGGGTTGCTGGAAAATGCATTCCGAGTTGCAGGGAGGGCTGGCCTATGCACAGGAATTAGTAGCAATCGGGTCAATCAATCCAGACGCCAAAACAGGCCCCTCGGCCACCTTCATCACTGCCTTTTATTCCTGCTTTTGAGCCTCCTTGCCAATCAGACGTGCCTGTAGCTGCGCCCACAGCTTCTCATTCTCTCCTTTGAGATCTAGATTCTCCTGTTTCAAGCGTTTCAGGCAACACCCATTCGCTCTCTCTATTTACTCCTCTACCTCTGATCATTCCAGGACCTCTCCAACCACGGCCACGGGGAGAGTCTCCAGGAAACCTAACTGTCCTAACCGTGTTCGCAGCTCACTGACAGGAGTTCCTTCGTGCCGTTTAACTGCCGTCTCCACTTTTTCAATCCATTCGTTCCGAGGCACGTGTCTGCCTCCATTCTCACGCCAAGCATGCCTCCGTTCTATCACCTCCAACACAAGTTGCTTCAAACCCTCGAGACCCGTATCCCGTGCTGTTAGCCTAACATACGTTTATAGTCTGTCAGCCAGTTTGGCCGGAGCCTCTCCTGGCATTCCTGTAATTCCTTTAAGTGCAGCTAATCCACTGGATAACTTAACATGCTTTCGAGCCACACGTTTAACCGTTTGTGTAACATCGTCATCAAAACCAAGTCAGTGCTCCCCACGGGGTTTGTACTAGAACTGGTTCCAGTAACATGTCAATTCCCACTGCTTTTAACAACTGCGGGTCAAGAGGGGATGATCCACCTGGGTCATTCCACATGTCCCCAGTGCAATCTCCATTCCAGTTGTCTCGTCTTCCATCTTTTAATTTAGCCAAGGATGCCCCCATCCTGCAGGTACTGTCAGAGCACTCGAAGCCTGCTCAGCAACAGGGGATGGTACCTGTTTCTTCGGCAGGTTTTCCACAGCTGTCTCCAATTTTTTGTTTTCCTGCTTTACCTGTTCGAGCGTATCGTGGGTCTGGACTGCCTGTTGCCCTGTTAGAAGATCTTGGGTTTTCCAGTGCTTGACTGCCTGGGTTGCTTCCTCCAGGGCTTTAGTTCTCTCTTCTACTTCCCTGGTTTTCTCCATTACTTGCCTGGCCAGGATGGTGGCGTGTTGTTTAAGCCATCATATTGCTATGGACTTTTATTGTTTTTATTATTATTTTTTAAAGCTTCTGTTTCTACCATTGCTTTACATATGCCAGTCCACGTTTCCCCACTTTCTTTTTTTAAATTCATATGAACCCCCTTTACTGGCAATCCAGCGGGTCCCCGAGTTATCAAACTCTGGGGATTTGAAGGGAGGGGGATAAGGGGGTTCCCTAGCTCATGGTTTTCTGTCATCGCGATTCCTCGCTTACTCACCAGATCAGCAGTGAGGGTCCGATGTCACCGGTGTGGTGCTCTGCTCAAAGTTGATAACGGTCGGCGGCGTGCACGTGTTCCCGCTGTGTGCGGCGCCGGCTCTGCACAGATCGCTGGCACAGCAAACCCGAGAGAACCCCCAATGACCACAGACTCCGATAAGGTACGAAGGCACCCGGCCAGGTTTATTGTCAAATGAAGCAAGTCTCTAGCTTCCCGGATCAGATGTCTACAGTTCTGCTAGTACAGATGTGCTCCCTGACAATGGACACAGCTCAGTCAGTGGCGGGATTTACCACTGCCCCCTAGGCCAGACAAAGACAACCCCTCAGGAGTGCATTCTTATACACAGATACAAGCAAGTTACACATCACTCCTGACGTATTGAGATACAACCCCTCTACATAGTAAGGTGCCACCTCTCACCTTGTACCCCATCCATCATATTACCCTTTTGCTCATGTCTTTAGGATGGATCAGCCTGTTCCTTGTTATCTGTGTGGAATGTGCACGTATCGGAGTTTTCGGTACCATCCTGGCACATGTTTATATCTCTAGTATCCAGTATCTTTTAGCCACATCAGCCCTGTGTTTTTTTGCAACATCAGCCCTGTCCTTGCCAGACTCTGAACAAGGCCTGCCTCTTGCTCACAGCTTAACTTTGCTTTATGTTAGCAAAGTCTTGACCATTACTTTAGTTCAGGCCTTAGGCCTCATACTTGGTCTCTGATACAAGGGTTTATGTTTCAGGGCCTCCTCTTACTACACCTCACAGGGCTGTTGTGAGGATAAATACACTGCAGATTGTGAGGTGCTCAGAGGAGGATATGATAGAGGTCTGTAAAATCATGAGTGATGTGGAGAAAGTGGATAAGGAAAAGTTATTTACTTGTTCCATAATATAAGAACTAGGGGCCACCAAATGAAATTAATGGGCAGCAGGTTTAAAACAAATAAAAGGAAGTTCTTCACACCGTGCAGTCAACCTGTGGAACTCCTTGCCTGAGGAGGTTGTGAAGGCTAGGACTATAACACGGTTGAAAAGAGAACTAGATAAATTCGTGGAAGTTAAGTCCATTAATGGCTATTAGCCAGGATGTGTAAAGCCTCTGTTTGTCAGATGGTGGAGATGGATGGCAGGAGAGAGATCACTTGATCATTGCCTGTTAGGTTCACTCCCTCTGGGGCACCTGGCATTGGCCACTGTTGGCAGACAGGATACTGGGCTAGATGGACCTTTGGTCTGACCCAGTATGGCCGTTCTTATGTTCTTCTTAGACAAGTTTCTTAGAGGTGGGGCACATGTGGCAAGGCTAACATGGGGCCGCCTCTTCCCCTGCTGAACTAGGGTGACCAGATGTCCCGATTTTATAGGGACAGTCCCGATTTTGGGGGTTTTTTTTCTTATATAGGCTCCCATTACCCCCCACCCCCATCCTGATTTTTCACATTTGCTGTCTGGTCACCCTATGCTGAACAATGTTCATGGGGGATTTAAAGCCAGGCTACAGTATCTTAGATCAGTGGAGAGTTCACATGGCTTCATCTTGGGGCTAGGAGTCCCCTATTCTGTGGCTGTACAGCGCCTAGCACCGTGACTGGGGCTCCTAGAGGTTACTGCAATACCAATTATTATTAACAACCCTCCCCTCCCCGTATCCCTCAACAGAAGGGAGTGGAGGCAGGGAGAATCCCCAGCCAGATGGAAGGTGGGACCTGGTATGGCAAAGGCTGAGAACAACTGAACTAAGGTGGAACATTGGCTTATGAGCTCTGAGTTCTGTGTTGCCCAGCAAGAATCTCCCCCATTGCGACCGCCTGTGATTACGAACGACCCTGTCGCTGTTTTTCATAAGAGTTAGGGTATTGGCAGCAGAGTCCTGAGTGTTGCTATAAGGTATATTGCTGTACATGCAGCCACTTCTGGAGTGAGTCACTTAGATCACCACAAATTTCCCCCCCTGCCATTTCAGCAGGGTACAGTATTCTTCATCACTTCCTGCTCCAAATCGTGATGGACCATGTGTGGTTAAACAGCTGCCTCTTCTCAGCCCAGAGGTGGCTGCATTCATTGCTGCTTACATTATAGTAACACTCACGGTGCTAGGCACTGTTCCTCCCCCTTGTAAGAGACAGTCCCTGCCCCCACAAATTGTACAACCTAAGTGGACAAAGGAAGGATTACCATCACCCCTACATATGTGGCAGGGGTGGCTCTAGCTTCAGCAGCTTGCCTGCGGGAGGTCCCCAGTACCGCGGATTTGGCGGCTTGCCTGTGGGAGGTCCACCGGTCCCGCGGCTTCGATATACCCACCACCGAATTGCCACCGAATCCAGGGGACCGGCAGACCTCCCGCAGGCATGCCGCCGAAGGCTGCCTGACTGCCGCCCTCGCAGAGTCCCGCTTGGAGCGCTGGTGCCTGGAGCCGCCGCTGATATGTGGGGAGCTGAAGTGCAGAGGGAAGATGTCTCTTACTCTACATCACATAGTAAGACTGTAGCACCAGTGAGAATTAAACCCAGATCTCTAGAGCGCTAACTGCCTTAACACAGCCAGTCTTCTGCATAACATCAGCATTGGCTGAAGTCAGTTTTCTAGGTAGATTTGTTTTTTGGGGGGGGGGGGGTACAGAGATGTTTTGGTGTAAGGCCTTGTGACCATAATGCTCTTCTAGAATAACTCTTCTGGAATAATTTAGCAATTCTGGAATAACTCCTTTGTGTCGATGCTCTATTCTGGCTAATGAGGTAGTAGGAATTCAGGACGTGATCCGTGCTATAGGTTATCATAATTTTTCCATAGCTAGCAACATTTGCCCTACAAGTGATGCTGGATTCTGCGTACCTGTTACCAGCACCATCCAAATAGAAGCCCAGGCCTTCTGGCCAACAAGCAAAGGCAGCACTGTTACTGAAACGATCCTCCCACATGAACACCTACAAGACTTACTGATTGAACTGTTCCCCCCAGTGGAACACTTGCAGTTGGATATACATGATTTGGGGGCGGGAACCAAGGAATCCCTAATTCTAATAACTCAGTTGATCCAGCAGCAAATGAATGAAATAGAAAATGTACCAAGAGAGATGGAAACACCCTGGTGGGCAATTCCAGAGAGGATGTGACTTTACATCCAGTGGTCTGAACCCTTAGCGTAATCTTACTGGGAATCCAGGCTCTAACCATTGTTCTCATGGGAATGTGCTGTTACATGGTACGTCGAACCAAGAAAGCGAAGCTACAGCGCCACGTGAAGAGGGGGATGGAAATGCCAATCAATACTGCTGTGGTAATGAATAATCATTTTAAGGAGTGAGGTGTTAATGCATACGTTTAAGGCCCTTCGTATGTCATGTATAGTAATCAGAACATATTGCCCCTTGTATATGTTCATATATTCCTATTATCACTATCATTTAGATATAGGGTGACCAGACAGCAAATGTGAAAAATTGGGACGGGGTCGGGGGTAATAGGAACCTATATAAGAAAAAGACCCCAAAATCAGGACTGTCCCTATAAAATCGGGACATCTGGTCACCCTATTTAGATTTAACGAAGCCCATAGTGTAAAATAACAAATGCTGGTGAAGGCCATCTCATGCCATTCTGTAAAGTTAATAATACGCAAGCACAAACCTCACACCTCAGTCAAGGTCCCGGGCCTAACATTCCCAGGCCTAACATTCCCAGGCCCAATATAAGGGACTGAAAACAACTGGAAAATAAAATGAGTCTACCAGTCATACGAGGGAATGTGCAGACTAAGTGACGGATGGGGCGTGAGTGTATGGATGGTAAAATAAGGTAACCACATAACAGTGTTTAGCCCATTGGGTTGTCTTCGGCCCATGCATTATGCTTTTCTGGGACAATGGGTAAACATCCTCCCCATAAAAAGACAAAAAGTGGAGGAATGTGGTAGGATGAGGCCCTGAAACATAGGCCCTGTATGATGCCTAAGGCCTGAACTGAAGTAATGGTTAAGACTTTGCTAACAGAAAGCAAAGCTAAGCTGAGAGTCAGAGGCAGGCCCTGCTCACAGACGCTGGCAAGAAGAAGGCTGACATTGCAGGTATACACACAGCTAAAAGGTACCAAGCGCCAGTAAGATAAACACGAGCCAGGATGGTACCAGAACATTCCGATACTAGCACATTCCACACCGATAACAAGGAACATGCTCCCCTACAGGCTGGGGACTGACTGGCTAAGCAGCAGTTCTGCAGAAAAGGACCCGGGGATTACAGTGGACGAGAAGCCGGATATGAGTCAGCATTGGGCCCTTGTTCCCAAGAAGGCCAACGGCATATTGGGCTGCCTTAGTAGGAGCATTGCCAACAGATTGCGGGAAGTGATTATTCCCCTCTATTCGGCACTGGTGAGGCCACACCTGGAGTATTATGTCCAGTTTTGGTCTCCCCACTACAGAAGGGATGTGAACAAATTGGAGAGAGTCCAGCGGGGCGCAACGAAAATGATTAGGGGGCTGGGGCATGTGACTTATGAGGAGAGGCGAGGGAACTGGGGTTACTTAATCTGCAGAAGAGAAGAGTGAGGGGGGATTTGATAGCAGCCTTCAACTATCTGAAGGGGGTTCCAAAGAGGATGGAGCTCGGCTTATCTCAGTGGTGGCAGATGACAGAACAAGGAGCAGTGGTCTCAAGTTGCAGTGGGGGAGGTCTAGGTTGGATATTAGGAAACACTATTTCACTAGGAGGGTGGTGAAGCACTGGAATGGGTTCCCTAGGGAGGTGGTGGAATCTCCATCTTTAGAGGTTTTTAAGGCCCGGCTTGACAAAGCCTTGGCTGGGATGATTTCGTTGGTTTTGGTCCTGCTTTGAGCAGGGGGTTGGACTAGATGACCTCCTGAGGTCTCTTGCTCGAAACAACATGTACAAGGCGAGAGGCGGCACCTTACTACGTAGAAGGGTTGTACCTCAGTACGTGAGGAGTGAGTACCTTTGTTGTTTGTACCTTTGTATAAGAATGCACCCCTGAAGGGTTGTCTTTGTCTGGCCTAGGGGGCAGTGGTAAATCCCGCCACTGACTGAGCCGGTCCATTCTCCAGGGGCACATTTTGGTAGTATGTCCTGTAGCCTAGGGTCTGCTGGAAACTATTACTGTGCTTCGTTTGACAATAAACCTGGCCGGGTGCCTTCGTACCTTAACGGAGCCTGTGGTTATTGGGGGTTCTCTCAGGTCTGCTGTGTCGGGGTCTGCAGAGCCGGGGCAGCACACATGCAGCCGAGTGTTATCATCATTAAACAGTGCAGGGGCCCATACCGGTAACATCTGATGACACAGGCATCCTGCCTCCCAACCCCGGGCGGCAACGTCTAGCCCATGCCACCTGCCTTTATGATTCCGCTAAGAAGCGGACAGCAAGGTGACGTCACTTATAAACCTCCGGAGCGCTTCTGAAGAACGAAACAGCCATAAATAAACGTCCGGTTTGGGCTGCGCGGTGAGCGAGACGAGCGTTTCCCACCCTGCCTGCTGTTTGGCGTAAAGATTCAGGGAGCCCTCTGGCAGCAATAAGGAAAAGCGACAGGTTTGGATTTTTTGCTTGGGGGTTTCTTGGCAGGTTTCAAAGCGCTGGGGAATTGAGATGTCGGAGGAGGAGGAAACTGTGGCCAAAACCAGCCTCCGGGCCGTGAGCTCTCAAGAGCAACCCCTTTGTCTAGCTTCCCTTAACAGCACCAGTGTATTCCGTTCCTATTGCCTAGCCCCGGCCTCCTCCTCCCCTTGCACATAGTAGGTGTAAGAGCCTTCTCCGCTGCATCCCGGGGTGTCTCTGTTTCTCAGCCTTGCCACCTCCGTTCAGAGCTTGGCTAGAAAACGGCCTTTCCCCTTGTCCTTACGGTGGGAAGTGTTGCGGGGGATCAAAGATCTAGGGTTGTGTTGACTCTGCAAGCTGCTAAACCCCCTAGGCAGGTGGCTGGGAGATGAAACCAACCCCATGGGATCGCTAAAAGAACAGGCGTACTTGTGGCACCTTACAGAGTAACAAATTTATTTGAGCACAGGCTTTCGTGGGCTACACTTAATGCCATTAATTCTGGAAGGCGCTCAGATACTACCGTGACAGGCGTGGTACAAGAACCCAAAACCCAGATCCCAGGACCACCAACACTGGGGGAAAGTTCTGATCCAAACTGGCTCTCCTTTGGGGCCCCCCTGTGAAGGGCGGAGTTTCCTCCATCTTAACAAAATCTCCTTGCAGCAGGCCAGGCAGTGCTGGTTAGTGGCTAGGTCATTGGGATAGGCGTTGGGAAACCTGGGTCCTAGTCCCGGCTTCGCAGCTGACCTGGGGCAAGTCATGTCTCTGTGTGCCTCAGTTTCCCCTCACCTATTTAGACGGTCAGCGCTGCAGGATAGGGGCTGTCTCTTACTGTGGGGCTGCTGTGCTTAAAGTGGTCTGAACAAAACGAGGGATTCGATCCTAAACTGGGAGCGGCAGCTTTAGAAAGAGGGCTTAAATTGCACGACCCAACTCAGTGTGTAGATTTTGATCGGGGGGGTGGGGGGTTGACCCCCTCCCTCCACTTTAAATTACTCCCCTCACTTTAAGCACTGTAGCCCAGATCTTCATGTGTTTCGGCCTTTCACTCCAGTGGGAGTTAGGTGCCTTGAGGATTTGGGCTGGTGTGTCTACCACACTTGGCTGCTGATCTAGGTTGGACCCTCTAGCCCTTACCATAATAATGCTAAATTAATTCCCTCACCAGCCTGGAAACTGAGGCCTGGTCTCCACTGGGAACTTCCAGCGCCATACACCCCTGGTGTAGACAGTGCTAGGTGGACAGAAGAATTCTTCCATCCCCTCTGGCAGTCACCTCTCGAGGAGGTGGATTTCCTACTCTGACAGGAGAACCGCACCCATCGGCGGAGGTAGCGTGAGCGTCCTTTTAAGTGGAGACATGCCGTCTGGAACTCCGTCCTAATACTGAGGTGTTGGAGCAGAGAGCCTGATTCTGCCATGCTCCCCGGCAAAGCTGTCATTGATTTCAACAGGCTGAGGGTCGGGCCAGGGTGGATAAAAATCAATGATGTTTTTTAAAAAATCGGGTTTTTTGTATTTAAATCGGATTTTTGAAGAAAAACCCTATCTAAAGATAGTTTTAATTAAGACACATTATAGCTCAAAGATATCCCCTCATGGAATAGGGATTATAAATTCTAATTCTAGAGTAGGAGACAATCTATTCATGTCATGTTTAAGAAAAGTTTTGTAAGTGAGTTCCAATAGTTCATGGATTAGGGACCCAATCTTATGGGGTTCCAGGGGCTTCTGTATTGATTATTTAGGTTACTCTTTCTATCTACCCAATGGGACTCAGTGCTCAGTCTAGAAGATACCATCAGAGACGCTTGGTTTTGCAGTTCTCAAACTGTGGATTTGTGTCTCCAGAGATAACATGCTTGTTAACAGCAATATTGTTTTTAAATAAATAAATAAATGAGAGAGGTGAGAAATGAGACCTCAACCCTATTGTCCCTCTGCAAATTTGTGTACGCAGAGTCAATCCCTTACCTCTCGCTAAAAGTGCAAAGTTTCAAAAAGTTCAATGACTAGAAGATTGTTGGGGGCGGAATAGAACTGGACAAGGAGAAGAAGTCTGGACATAAATGTGAGACGGAGCGACAGGCAGTAGAAACAAAAGTGAAACTGTTTGAGCAGCATATTCCAGAATGCACTTTTGTGTAGAAATCCACAATCAAATCGAGTTTTCTTGACTAGTGATTTAAATCACGTCCACTCTGGGCTGGGTCCGTTAGCTCCACACGGGCTGCACGATGGGGCTCGCAGGGCATAGGGTGTATTTGTGGGCTGGTTCCGGCTCGTTGTATCACAGACAATAAACGTGCCGTTGCCTTGCATGGGGCAGGTTAGTTGTGAGCTAGCAGGTGGAGTTTCTGGGGGGTCATTGCAACTGACCAGGTACATGGGGTTGGATGCGGCTGGCCTTCCGTGCTTCTCCGTGGACCCACTAGGGAATCTGCAATGCTGGGTTTTGTTTTGCAAACTCATGAAACTGAGTTATCCCAGCCCCCACCTCCTCCCCATTTCCCTGCAAAACCTTCCTCCAGGAAACATACTAGGCTTCTGCCGCAGAAGGGCTGCAAAGGGTGTCTTGTTGATGTCCAGGCCGCTATGCTCCTTCCAGCTGCATAACGCAGGGAGAAGAACCTCTGCATCAAACCCAACACCTGAGAGCTGATTCCAAGCAAGCTCTCCAGCCGCTTAGCTGGCCTCTTCACCACAGTAGACAATCACCTCTCCAGCATGGGTGCATTTAGCCTCACCGCACCCCTGGGGAAGAGAGCAGCCGCATCCCCCATTTTAGAGGGGGGGGGAACTGAGGCACAAGGTGGATGGAGTGGATTGTCCAAGGTCACACACAGCAAGAACCCAGGTCTTCTGGATCCCAGCCCAGTGCCGGAGCCACTAGCCCTTAGCACGCGCACGCGCACACACACACACACAAAATTGGCGGTCTCAGCAGAAAGCCCACGGAGCGAGTTACATTGAACCTGCTCCGTTATAGACAGTCTGGCCGGGGCAGAGCTCAGAGGAGCATTAGCAGAAGTTTAGCACAGGCTTGCCCTGCCAATGCCTAGACTGTGCCAGCCCTCTAGGTACGAACAGCAGGTGCCAGTTCCAGGGCTGTTAATGTAGACGGAACACGGGCCAGTGGTAAATTCTCTCTTACGTGCCACTTTAAAAAAAAAAAAGGGGGGGGAAATAAAAATAATGAAAACCCAGGGCTGGAGCCAGGAAGGAGTGAGAGGACGAGGGAGTTTGCACACGTAACACAAAGGAGGAGGCAGTCTATTAAAAGGCTTGCTCGCCCACAAATAACATTGTTCAGTGCGGAGAGAGAAACCCTGGAACATCGCAGATCCAAGGACAAATCCCCGAAGTAGCCACGTGAGGGGCCGAGGCTGAAGTGACGAGCGTCCCTCCTTGATTCCCTGCCTGCTGCACACAGCTGAATGTTGCAAGTGGCATATTTACAGCATGTCCTCTCGTGCATCAATTGCAACACACACGCCGCCCTCCCCCCCTTAACAAAAAATTGTTTGCACTGGAAAATGGATCTGCATGTCAAACTCTGCAATAGAGATCTCATTCCCTGTCTGAGCTTTCCTCTGACTTTGTCATTCAAAAAAAGAGAAGGGACTGAACAATAAATCTATTTGCACTTGGAAAAACAAACCCAAGGGCCAAATCGTGAGTCCTTTATTATGGGTGAGCCCCGTCGCCCCATTACATCAAGGGGAACACTCATGGGAGTAGCTGCCTGCTCCTTGGCGAGGCTGGGAAAGGATTCACAACCCAGCCCCAAAAGAATCCAGAAGAAACCAAAGAGCCCAACCTTGATCCAAGTGCAGCAATTTTCTGTCCCCCCTGTTCCCAAGGAGGAAACAGCTGAATCAAAGTCATTCACTCACCTCTCCTGAGAAGGCAGCCGGCTGGCAGGGTGGAAATTCACTCGAGGCGTGCGGGTGCTGATCTTGCGAAGGGAGACGGAGAGCGAGAACTTTTCCTCCGGAGCTGGGCTGGATCTTGCAGTGGGCCAATGCAGAGGTGAACTGCAGTTATTCCAAGAGAGAGCACAGATCACATATACAGCCAGGAGCTCAGACAGCAGGCGAGGCAGGACCCAGTTTGAAACAAGCTCCCTGATGCACAGACACACACACAAAACCTTCCCCCCTCCTTCTTTTATTCCCCCCCCTTTAAAAAAAGAGTGCCAAGAAATTACACAGCTTGACAAACGTATTTCTAATTCAACGCTGTGCTGGCAAAATCCGCCCCCCCCCCCCCCCCCTTTGCAACTGGCAAAGCCCAGCAGAATATCCCAAGAAGAGAGGGGGAAATTGAAGCAGGGTAGATTTTTAATCCACTGCACCAAAACTTGCTGATGCCCCTGAGTTGCATCTGCTTCTGCTCTGGAGAAATGCAGGTTTTCTTTTCCCCTGTCTAGTCCCCTTGTCCTGCTCATCTCCTCATTGCACCCCAGGGGTTTAAATAGACACACGCGTGGCTACCTGCCGTAGCCAGCAGCATGGATGTTAGTCGACACCTTTATGCATCATTGCAGATTGCAAGCAGAAATGCACAAACCCGCCCTGCCCTATCCCTATTTTTCGGGGGGGGGGGGGGGCAGTTTGGACCCCGGACTGAGTTATTTTCAGCCTTTGGCGGAAGGCACAAAGGGGCAGGATGGAGGGCTGCTGCTTTGTAATGTAAATTACCCGGAGTCTTTGTGAGCGTTGGGGGAGCCCGGATGGATCCGAGTGGCTCAAAAACTCGTCTCTCTCTCTCTCTCCCCAATAGAAGTTGGTCCAATAAAAGATATGACCTCACCCGCCTCGTCTCTCCAATATCCTGGGACCCACACGGCTCCAGCGACACATTTGGCTGAAGTTCGCGCCAGCAAAGTTTGCGACAGTCGAGAACCTGGGATGGTTTTTTTTCCTGCTTTAATAGCGGGTGTTCAGCTCCGATGGGCACCTGGCGTCAGTGGTGCAGGGTGGGGAATGAAATCCTGTTCACTTTATTATCCTTCTTACCATATCGCCTGGGAGTCCCAGTCATGGCCCAGGACCCCAGGGCGCTCGGTGCTGTACTGACACAGAACAGAAAGACAGTCCCTCCCCCAAAGAGGTTCCAATCTAAGCGCACATCTGCATTTGAGCTGGGAGGTGTAATTCCCAGCGCCGATAAATGTATCTGTCCATATGTCTCTATATGGCTCGGGCCAGTGGACCACTGGGTCCGGCAGGATTGTATTTGGGGCAGCTAGTCTGAGCAGATGCCTTAGGGTGGCCAGACAGCAAGTGTGAAAAATCGGGATGGGGGTGGGGGGTAATAGGAACCTCCTATACAAGAAAAAGACCCAAAAATCGGGACTGTCCCTATAAAACCGGGACATCTGGTCACCCTAAGCTGCGTATTCACAACAGGATAGGCAAGCAGAGTTAGCGCAGGTACGTCCACAAGAGCTGGGAATCACAGCTGCCGGCTCAAATGTAGATGTGCCCGAAGTATAAGAGACAACCGATGGCACAGAGAGCCCGACAGGGAAATACAATGGAACGTCTGTCAGCCTCACTGTTCCCAAGTGCAGTACGTTCCATGAGGCCTCCTGGATGGCTTCAGTTGCAGAAAAGACTAGGTAGCTTTTCCCCCATGAGAACCCGCTTCCTTCCAGGCCTTGAGTGGAACCCTCCGTGCCTCAGTTTACCGATCTGGAAAAGGAGGCGGAGAATAAGGGCCTAATCAAATCACAAAGGGGTCCTGTTTAAGTGCTTGGAAATCCTGGATAAGGCCATGCAGGGGCTAAGTATTGGCACTACATTGTCAGTTGAGTGGAGCCTGATTCTGAAGTGACTCCAGGGGTAAATCAGGAGTTGCTCCGTTAGAATCTGTGTGGTTTGGTTGTGCTGGTGAGTAAAGACTCTGTCCTCCCAGCCGCCACAGGTTCAAATCCTGGCAAGGCAGAGTAATCAATCTATTTCAGGCAAATTGTTTGGTGTTTGCTGGATACTCACTGAATGAGCATTTTAAAAATCAAGCTCCTGTCTGTCTGCCCTACATGGCCATTAAGTATTTCAGGGCGTTTCTCCTAAGAGTGGAGTTTTGCCTTCATTATGCTTGGCGGGAATCTCTCCTAAGCCACAATGTTGGTGCTCCGTGCCAACTGGCTGCAGACTTCCACCCCAGAGCTGGCTGCATGTCAGCAATGGTAGAGCCAAATTCTGCCATGGTTTATACAAAGGCATCTTCTTTTATGATTACGGTAGCACCTACAGGCCCCAGCTGGGATCAAGACGCATTTTGCTAGGGGCTGTACGTACCACATGCAGGTCAGTGGCAGAGCCAGGAACAGAACCGAGCTGTCCTGGTTTAGTGTCCTAGTCACTGGGCCACCCCGTCTTTAGAAGTTAATTGGATTTCATGGAAGTAACTACAGGCATAAATTGTGCGCTTCGTTTGTGACGGCCTTGGGCTCTCTTTGGAGGATAAAAGTTACTCTGAAAGGTCTTATATCCTGCAAGTAGGCTCCAGAGTAGAACTCCGTATTTTATAACTAGATCTCTCTCAAACATCCCTTACCAGAGGGCAGCAGGAGAGGGGCCTGTTGGATAACTGCTCCATGGAGTTTACAGAGAGCAGCAGCACCTGACTGGGATTAATCATTTATCACTTATCACTAGAATTAAGATCTAGTTAGCGGTGCTGTCTGAACACTGTGAAGCAGCTGCCAGGTTCCATCCCAGAGGTGGTGGCATTTTGGTGCTGGGTGAATGATCTTTGTGCAGTGTTGCTGTGCTCTGTCAAATAGCTGTGGCATCCTGCCCCAGAGTGGCAGCATTTCAGTGCTGGGTGAGTGACCCCTGTGCAGGCCATATCAGTACCTTGGAGTGATGTCTGAAAGGTAGCACAGTGCCAGCATCACCATTTTACAGGTGGGGAAACTGAGGCAAAGAGAGTACGTGACCTGCCCGAGGTCACCAAGGAAGTGTGTTAGGAAGCTAACCACGAGATCACGCTTTGGCTAGGTAGAAGCATACAGAGCCTGGAGAGAGGTGACCTTGTTTTAAGAAGGTTAGCAGAGGGGATGGGACATTAAGCAGCCATAGCTTGACTTGATGGAGGACCTGTGATTTGCCGGAGTCCAATCCAAACACGTAGGGCATGAATCAACATTACCTCCAGAGAGAGCAGAGCTGTCTGTCGACGCTCCTGCGACTGTGAAAAAGCCATCTGCGCTGAGACTGCAGACAAACGGACAGGAGAAGAGAGACTCCAGTCCAATTGGGTAGCCCGGGCTTTAAGGCTAAAGGAGAGGGGAGATGGAGATTTCCCTACAGAGTAAAAAATAAACAAGAAAGAAAAATCTGCTTCACCAATAAAAACACTGGCTTCCACTAGCAGAGTCGAGAGACTGTCCTAATGCCCATCCCCGGGCAGGCAATGATCTCAGGAGGCAGTGTGACCTAGTGGGTAGAACACTGCACTGGGACTCGGGAGATTTGGATTCTATTATCAGCACTGCCTGCTTGGTGACCTCAGGCAAGTCCTTCACCCCTTTGTGCCTCCATTTGCCTGTCTGTAAAATGGAAATAATACCAATCTTCTTTGTAAAGAACTTGGGGGTATTTTTGCCCCCGTAGATCTCAGTGTATAAGAGCTAGACGTATATTTCCAAAGAAGTAACTGGGCTGTCATTGACTGATGCTGGAATTTCATTTGTTCGTTTTCCCATTTAATGAACTGCCTGGTGCTATTGCTTCCTCGGATGTGGGGTGGGGGAGAGGCAAAGAGCCATGTCTTCACCACTAGAAAGATTCGTGAGAACCAAGGTGAAAGAGTCTGCTAGCAAGTCTTGTGTGAGAGTGTAAATCCACAGAGAGGCCAGCTCTGGACTCAAAGCCGCGTTCCAGCAGCAGCTGTCGTGATCAGAGGCCTGGGTTCAAAAACCTTTGAGTAAAATAAGCCGAGGTGGTTGGAAGTTTTCTGTCGGACAATGCTCATTCGACAAAATCAGAACTTTGCATGGGAACATGTCGATTTCATGGACATTTCGGCAGGAAACGATCAAAACCTCTTCCTTCCAGAACTCGTTGGGTTTTGACTTTGTTCTTTGGACTTTTTGGTTATATTATAGGTTAGAATATGTTCTGTTTTCTTCTTCCCCTTTTCCCATCAACTGGGGTCGGGGCGTTGTGCAAGTATCCAGCACCTTTGTCTGTCCCAGGCAGCGCTACGGTCCACCTGCTGACCACCTTTGATGCAGGCCAGCCACTGCTTCCTTGGTCTTCCTCGGGCTCTCTCCTCCCACCCTCTTCTGCCAGGCCGTCTTCGCCAGCTCCCCTGCGTTCATCCTCCCCCGGCCCCCAAACCAGCCCAGCCCCGCCTGCTGGATTTTCTCAGCCACATCCTCATACTCCCATTTCGAAATCTGTCCCTCTGTGTATCTTGTCGTATGCTGTGAAGACATCTCCTCTCAAACACCGGCGGGCGTTGAACTCGCTTTCTCTGTCGCCCGTGTTTCTGTGCCGTACAGCGTTGTGGGGGCCCGTTGTGCTATAGAGTTGGACTTTATAGTCTCAGTGGCGTGCGCTCATCATGCGCTACCCTCTGAGATGTATCCTGCATTCTTCCAGTGCTCCCCAATGTGGCCTGTATCTCGCATTTACATTTACCATCTTCTGCCGTATTTATATTATATGTTCGACTACATTATGAATTTACATTGATGTTATATGTAGCATATACCCACATTTTTGGCATATTTCACTTTGCGAAATATTCTGAGATGTCAACCCGATTCGGGGCTCAAACAGATTTTGAAACCTTGGAATTGCCCATGGGATGGAAATTCCATTTTTAACCAGCCCTAAAAAGAAGTTCAGGAGTGAGATTTGCATCCAGAGCTGCACAGAAGCCCAATTTCCAGCAAACATGTGTCTTGGACCAAAATAAATAGCAGCATACGGGCCAAGGGTTCAATCTATTGGATCAAACCAATAGTCTGTCTTGTCTGGGGTCCTGTCTCCAATGGTAGCCAGTGCGATCTTCCTTGAGGGAAAGCTGAAAAACCACCAGACTGGACAGTAGTTAGCCCATAGGGGATGCATCTTCCTGACCCCTTCTAGGGTTTTGCCCTGAAGCATGAGGGTTTGCATATAGATCTGTGCAAATAATGGATTTTTTGCTTCTCTGGCAATTCCGGGAAAAAATTGTTTCAGGTCAAACAGAAAACAAATTTTTTCAAAATGTTTGATTAATCAAAAAGTAAAAAAAAAAACCAACCCAACCCTGTTTCAGGTCAAATGAAATGTTTTGTTTTGATTTCAACTATTGTATTTGGGTTTTAGAAATAAGATGAAAGGAAATGTTGAAACAAAAAGTTGCTTTGAGCCAAAAAATCGAAACATTTCAGTTAGAAAATGTCCAAACAAAACATTTAGATTTTTTCCAATGGATGGGGGAGGGGGGGCTCTTTTTAACCCGAACAATTCAGCAAAACTGACACAAACTCGCAACGTCTTTTTTGTGTCGTCAAAGCCGTACTTTATGCCGAAAACAATTTCAGCCCCAAAAACGTCACTGAGTCCGATTTGTATCCCTTAGAAATGTCCAGTCAATCTAATGTGGTAATGTGGCTGTACCTTTTCCCCTGTTCCGAATAGAGAAGGCACTAGAAAATACTATATCCCAGAGTGGATGGAGACTGGAAGATGCTGCCATCTTTCCTTGACATCTCACCCTTTCCCTTGCCCGACACAAATGACCCGTTTCTCCTGCAGCCCCTCTCTTTTAGGGCCGGGGTGCTCGGTGTGTGAGCCTAGCTAACCCAGCACATTTTAAACCTAAGCCCGTCCCCACCCTGAGTCATAGCACAAGCGACTTAATTTTTTCCTAAACCATCTGAAATAGACGGATGTCTATTCCGGCCTGGATTATTTGCTAGGCCAGCAATTCTACAAGCTCCTTTGGCAGCTCTGGTTTTCCCCCCAGAGTTGGAAGGGTTTTCCTACCGTATAACTTAATTGTTGGCCTTCGTTTTCATCTGATGCTAATTGTACCCTGGGCTCCTGCAGGAGCTGCTGATCTCAAAGCACTTGACAAGCATTAAACACCCCAGACAGGTAGGCAAGGGATATATCTATACAGGGGGTCACTTCTCTCCTCTCTGTGTAGGGATGTGGCAGCTGTTTCCCAGCACCGCACAGGGATCACTCCAAAAGCACTGAAATGCAGCCACCTCTGGAGTGGAGGGTGGTAGCTGTTTAACATCCCGCAGCAACACTGCACAAGATTTTAGGACAGGAAGTGAGGGAGGAAAATACTGTGTCCAACTGGAACCAGACAGGGCGTTTGCGGAATGTGATTCCCCTAATGCAACAGAGCCAGGACGGCACATCTCACAGTCCCATCATGCCAACAGGTGCCATGACCACAAGTGGGCAGAGACTTGGGTTTGCATCTCACCTGACATCCAGGCGCCCCCCTAAACTCCACAATGGCCCATTCATTCTGCACCGATTCTCTGCCATCTCCTGAATCAGCAATGACCGGCAGGTCTCCCATCCAAGCCCTGACCCAGCCAGTCTCTGCTCCGCTCATGAGATCACATCCTGAGTCGGTACATTTGTGGCAAAACGCTCAAAGAGGGGAAACCTGAACTGCATGTTCAGCAAGAGACGTTAAACCATAATTGGTAGCAAATGTTCCCTGCTTGGCCTGTGCGCCGCTCTCGGCCTCCCGGCTTTTTTGCTCCTCCAGGGGTGAAATTCACCCCTGTGCTGAGAGCAGCTCAAAGGTCAAGCAAAGTGGGTGTCAACGCCCCCCTGAAAATTCCCCTTTCTCAGGGGAGAGCCTCCCTGGCCAGTGTGAAGCTGGAGTAAGGGCTCTGCTCCCAGACCCTGGTGCAGGGGAGTGGATCGGGGGTGTGGCTGCAGCGCACTGTACTGTGGCTATTCCCAGTTCCCCAGGGCCCATAAGGAGCAGACTGTAAAGTCAGAGCAGCCCCAAGGCTGCTCTAACTGACACTAGTGGCCAGCCAGGCTCCTGCACGGCTCTGGAACCCAGGGAGCGCAAAGGGGGCTTATAACGCCAGGCAGGAGAATGGAGTAACTGGGAAGCAGGCCCTGCTGAGCCCCATTGTCCCCCTTCCTTTCCATAGACCAAACCCTGATGCCCTTGCTCAGCCGCCACCGGGGTAGGGAGCTCAGGATTTGGCCCTGTATCACAACCGTTTGTCTCTATCTTCCTCTGCCCTTTAACGTCTTTCCCATCCAATTCTCCACCCTCTCTACCCCGGCCGCCTGGCTGCGCCGCTCGTCCCTTTGTCTCATCACGGGATCATCTCATCCTGCTGTTTCCGATTAGCTTGTCCCATTAGACGTCTCTCTCCCTCCATGCCCGCTCTGCCTGCCGCGTTCCTTAGTTTCTCCTTTACGGGGTCCTCCAGCTCCCTCTTCCCTGGCATGATTGATAGGGCTCCCCCCTCCGGAACAAATCCAGCCCCTCCACCAGGGCCAGACCTTGCAACGGAGGGAGCCCCATCCGATTCTCTGCTGGCAGCGCACGGCTCCGAAGCATCGCTGCTGAAATCAACGCATCGCACTGGAGAGAGGTGGCGGTGGGGCGGGAGCAGGCTGAGGGACCCGAGGCTGATCTCCTGGGCCTCCGAAATCCAGGCCCATCTTATGCCACTCTGGGGGTCCGTAGCCGCTCGGAAGCTCGTGACCGTGGTATTACTGATCCTTGCCCTGCAGCAGAGGGAGAAATCCCGGCCTCCTGCATTCAGGATGGTCAGCTGGTTCTCCGGTGAGAAGGCCCACGAGGTTCTGGTTCGACAGGAGAATTCACCAGGCTTTCAAAATAGGGTCGGTAGAGCCCTGGGCCCCTTTGAACTGATTCTCAGTTCCTCTTGACTCTGTGCTTAGGGCGAGGACTGCGGGGGGAAGGGGCAGGGGAAGTGGGTTTAAGCCCCCTTTGTGTCTCCTTTGCGGGGCTGCCGGGAATCTGGACAGCATTGGACCGGGAGGGAAAACAACGATGGCAGGCTCCACCTCGCAGGCCATGAGTTACGTCCGTCTCTTTCCCTCTGCGTCCTTGGTCTCTTCCGGCTGCTCCAGCTCCCTCTCTGTTGGGCCCAGCCCGTTATCCGGCAGCGTCAGCCCGGCTCTGAGATCGACAGACTCCGAGATTCCCAGCCCAGAAGGAACCACTGTGATCATCTAGCATAGGCGCCGGCTCCATGGGTGCTCCGGGACTGAAGCACCCAGGGAAAAAAATAGTGGGTGCTCCACACTTACCAGCCACGGCTGTTCGGTGGGGCGCCGCCAATCAGCTGTTTGGTGGCGGGAGGGGTTTGGGGGAGGGCACAGATGCGCGCAGGCAGGAGCCTCAGGGAGGGGGTGGAGTGGGGGCGGGAAGAGACAGAGTGAGGGCAGGGCCTTGGGGAAGGGGGCGGAGCAGGGGCAGGAAGAGGTGGGGTGAGGGTGTGGCCTTAGGAGAATGGGCGGAGTGGGGCGGGGCCTCAGGGTAGGGCAGGGGCGGAGCACCCCTGGGGAAAAATGAATCTGTGCCTATCATAGAATATCAGGGTTGGAAGGGATCTCAGGAGGCATCTAGTCCAACCCCCTGCTCAGAGCAGGACCAACCCCAACAAAATCATCCCAGCCAGGGCTTTGTCATCTAGTCCGACGGCCTGGATAGCACAGGGCAGAGAACTGCCCTGGAATACTCCCAAGGCAGATCTTTTAGAACAACATCCATCCAGTCTTGATTTAAACATTGCGAGTGATGGAGAATCCACCACGCCCCCAGGTAAATGCAGGCCCCCACCAGGGAGTCCAGCCCCAGTCTCCTGTTTGCAAGGTGGGAATGCCTCGGGGCTGGGTGCGAAACACGGCTGGGGGGTGTACGTGAGCTGGGTGTATGATCCACTGAGAGCAGCTGATCCCTGGGGGAGAATTGCATGAGCAATGCGGTAGCTTGGGTTTGGACTATTTTTAAAGTAATTCTATGTACTCCATGCCTCAGTTTCCTTCTCTCGGGTGTTGTGTGTTTGTTTGCAGAGGGCTTGGAGACCTGGGTTGGGAAGTGCCCGAGATGGGCAAAGACATTTTGCTATTGACAAGGCCTCACATCAGGGGAGCCCTGAAGCAGATGTTTCAGGGAAGCTGCCTCCGTTCCCTCTGGGGTTCCCGCCATGTCTGTGCCCCCGGCGCCCTGCCCAGCCGACCCCGTGCAGCGAGGCTTCCTCTGAGAAGCAAATGTCTCCGCAGCATGGGGCTGTGTGACTCCGGACCCCGCTGCGATCCTGGCTGGGACTCAGGGCTGTGCAGAGCCCCTGGTGCGGGGAAAGGCGCTGCAGAGATGCGGTGCCCCCAGAACCCCTCTCCGGTAACCGCAACCCCCTGCCCAGGGCTGCCCCAGAGCTGTTCTCTTGCAGAGGGGCAGGGTCTGTCCCATGCTCCCTCAGCTCACGGCTGAATTGGAACATTCACAGAGCAGCTGAAAGGCCCCCCCTCCCCACTGGCGCAGGAGCCCTTCCTCTTTGTTCATTCGGCCCCTGCTAAGCCCCACGTAGGCAGCACCCGCTTCCGGCGCCCATGCCAAGCGTGGCCGCTGGAAACTCCAGGCCAGATCCTCGGCTGGCATCACTCAGAGCAGCTGCATTGGCTTCACGAGGGGGCGGCGCTCCCTTGCCCCAGATGGGGACCTGGTACATGGGCGCCCATCCAGTAACGCTGATTTGCACCAGCTGGGGATCTTGCGCCATTGAATGTCTGGATTCAGGCGCCTGGCTGGGCCACAGGCTCCCTAGGTGAGCGCAGGCAAGTCTTTGTGCCTCAGTTTCCCCACATAGAAAAAGGGTTCTGACCCACCTCACTGGCTCAGCTCCGCAATGACTGCGAGGTGCTTTGATCCAGGGGGCAGGTAAAAGCCTGAAGTGCTAGTCGAGGGAGAGGTGGACTCGCTTCCACCTGCGGCAGGTTCGGGCTGGAAGCCCACGGCAGAGCCGTGCCCTGCCAGCCCCACCGAGGAGGATAAGCAGCCTGGATCAGTGCACAGCCGTGGTCAAAGGGGGCTGGAGGCAGCTCTGTGTCTGATGGGAACGCGGGCAGGCTGATTAACTTCACTGCCGGCTGCAGGAGAGGGCTTTAAATCAGACCTCCCCGCCCCAGAGCGGAACACGCTCCCAATGCCTTGCTGAGCCCCAACATGAAACCAGCACTCTGGAGATCCCAGATCCCAGCCCCCGCCTGGGTCAGCCCAGACGCCCGGCCTCTCAGCAAATCCTTGGTAGGTGGAACTGGGGGCCTGAGTCACCCTCTCCCTGCATCTTGGGCCGGGTGTCGTGCGTCTTGTTCCTGCCCTTGGGATGGGGATGGGGGTGTGTGACTGGAGCTTTAAGCCATCTGAGCATTCCCTGGGCCCTGTTTCTCCATTCTGGCCATGTAAAGGGACTGACCCTTTTACCCCACCCGGGGCGTTAACCCCTGTAAAGGAGCCTTGATGTAACTGAGAACCGGGGCCTCCTGTATTCTGCAGCTCCACAGGGCCCTTCCTGGGTCGGTGGGGTAAGGTAGAGCAGCCTCAGGGCTGCTCTGATTTACGCTCTGCTTCCCTTTCTGGCCCTTGGGCAGCAGTGACTCTCCCTAGGGCCGTGCGTTCCAGCCATACCCCCGATCTGCCTCACGCCAGGGGCTGGGAGCAGGGCCCTGTAGCAGGGTGGTTACCCGCTCCTGCCCTGAGGGGATTAAAACAGCCCTGGAGGAGGGCTGTGGAAGGGAAAGGGGCCTGGGCTGATCGGGAGGAAGCAGGTTCAGCTGGAGCCATGCCCCAATCAGGGCCCAGCTGGCCCTATAAAGGCTTGAGCCAGGCGCTCCAGCAGACAGTCTCTCTCTGCGTTCAGAGAGAGAAGGGCCTGGCTGCAGGGAGCGTAACCAAGTACCTGGGGAGGAGCAGGGCTGGGGAAAGGCCAAGGGAGCTGGGGAGCTCTGGCCTAGGAAAGCCCCAGGCTTAAGGCCTATTAAGTACTGGGTTGCAGGGGGCAGCCTATGGGTAGGAAGAAGCAGCAGGTCCGAACCCCTTTGCCTGTGATGAGTGGCTGATACTGCAGTCTGCCCCAGGGAACGGGGGCTAGATGGAGACTGGGCAGTAGCCGAGACTGAGGTGAATTGGGGATAGTGGGTCCCCTGGGAGGGGGAGACCCAGAGCTGTGAGGGGTTACTGCCAGGGGGCAGTGCCCCAGATAACAGGGCACTGGGTCCGGGAAGGACACGGGGGCCAAGCGGTAGTGGGACACCGGCCTGTAGAGGGCGCTCTAATGGCTGGAGAGCTAATTCCCATGGACAACCAGCAGGAGGCGCTACAGGGATGAGTCCAGCACTGTCACAGGCCCTTAGGCAGCTCCTCGCCCACCAGGGAAACCCTCTGCGTGGAGGGGATTATTGTGAGTGGAAACAGCCCCCTTTAAGGCCCCTTTACGCTGCAGAGCCGCATGTAAGAGAATCAGGCCAGCTACCACAGTGGGTGTAAAAAGCGTTACACCCGCCTTGCACTGGTGTAACCGAGGTGCAGGCTGATGGAGAACCAGTCCCAAGGGACCAAATCCAGCCCTGGGGTAAGCAGGGGCATTGGCCCCCAGTGGCTGGAGCTGGCCCTGGGTTTCTATGATAAACCCAGCATCTAAGTGCATGTCCTCTCCCCAGTGCGTCTGTATCCGGCACTGACAGGCTCCTAGCCTCCCATGAAGTATCCCTTGCTCTCAGCTTCCCCTGCCATACCCAGCCTGTGGGTCCATGTCCCCTCCAGGCGGGGAAAGCCGAGAGGTCTTTTCAGCTGGTGGGGCATTTGTTAGTCTTCCTTTACTGGCAGGATTTTGGAATCAGCTGGTCTCTCTTGCCCTCTGTCCCAAATGGGGATTTGAACCTCTGTTTAACTCTCCGGCCGGCAAGATCCCGGGCAGTTCTCCGGCAGGGGAATCGCAGAAAGCAAAGGAGAGAGAAACAAGAAGAAAGGGCCTAGGAAAGCGGCAAAGGAGGAGGAGCGTGGGAGAGGCTGGAGAGACGGGATCCAGCCCCTAGGCAGAGATGGATCCAGCTGTGAGAGTCTAGGGCCTCCTGGTGGCAGAAAGGAATATTTAAGGCCCAATTTCCCCATCGCCTTCTGCCTTGTGCTGTCATTTATGCCAGCGCAATGAGGGTGTGACGCTCCGCTGTGTGTGTGTGTGCGCGTGCACACAGTCATTCCTGAGCAATATCAACACAACACACAGAGGCTAATTGCTAGTGACTCTGGATCTGCAAAGGTATTTAGGCTCCTAAAAACCTTTGAGGCTCTGGGCCTTTCTGCCCAGATGTCCCTCTGGGCCAGCCCTGTGACATCCGCTGAGAAATGTGTTGCGACTCTCCACTCCGTTCGGGAGCATCGTTAGTCTCCTGGTTCCTCCATCCTAACCAAGATGCCCACCTGCAGGCGTCGGTACAGCCGCTGCTGAGGGGTGAGCTACTAGAGAGGGGGAAGATGGGAGTTTGTTGGTTGAAAAATACTTGGGTAAAAACAGAGCTGGCCAGGGCTGGGAGAGCCGATTATCCCAATTCATGTGAAAAAATATATAGAGAAATAATGCTGCCCCGATAAAAATTAACTGCCCCCAAAACTTCTTTAGCACAGGTTGCCCAGTGCTGCCCTGCTGGAATGTGGAGAGCGTCTAAATGGAACCCACTGAAAGCCAGGAAATGAAAAGTTAAGGTAACACCAGCTTAAATCTCCAAAAATCAAGTTATTTGTATCCCCATCCTCTCAATGCAACCTTAACTCTGTCCCTCACCCCGCTGGAGCTGGCGACAGTCCCCTGGAATGGTTCAGTAAAGGACTAAGAATGTGCCATGGTTTGTGCCGCGTTGCACAGATTTAAATGGCAGCGTGTCTCTGAGCCGCCGAGCCTGGTTTGTGTCAAAACCAAAATTGCCCCCATCCAAATCCCGGCTTTAAATATAAAGTGTTGCCCCTTCCAGGAACTGCTTGTGTAACTCTCTCCGTTTGGATCCACAGCAGGATTTGAACCCCAGGCTCTTCTGCAAGGAAAGCACAAGCTTGTCCCACTTGCACTGAAGAACTTAAATACGATGATGAGATTCCTGAACCTCTTACACGGCCCCGCCACTAGAGGGAGGCAAAGAGTAGCAAGGGGTTACACACTCACACGTGTAGCATGCTCACAAAGCCGGCTGTGTCCCCCATTGCTGGCCCATGGAAGATAACAACCTACTACTCTGGTAGTACATGGTCCAGAGTCCCTTCAGGAGGCAGGGCCCCTGCACAGCCAAGAATATAGGGAGGGCAAAGGTGGCTGAAGTCCCCACTTCAGGAACAGAATCACCGCGTGCCAGTGCTTTGGAGTTTCTGCGGGAGGTCTGGTAGGGCGGCTCTGAGTCCACCATCACATCTCTGGCAGCAACCCCCAGGGCACATCAGCAGCATCTGTGAACTGTGGGTAATATCTGCCTTCTAGCAGGGCCCTGCCACGCACCTTGGCTTCCGTGACACCAGTCGGGAGTGGCTTAGCACAAGGGTAACTGACCTCACAAGCTGCAGGGCAGGGGGACTCCAAACCCAAGAGCTCTGACCGACAGCAAAAGTTTGGATCTGAAGAACCACAAGGGCCTCGTTGCGCTGTCCCCAGTGCTGGTGTAAACTGGGAGTCATTAATTGACTAGGCGGGACTGGTAGTGCGGTCTAGTGGATAGAGCACTTACTGGCCTGAGACCTGGGTTCCCATCTTGGCTCTGCCACTGCCCTGCTGGCCTTCCTTGACTCAGTTTCCCCTTCTTGTTGGCTTAGACTGTACGCTTTTTAGGGCCGAGTTGCTGTGTTTCAATATGCGTGCTAGCAAAATGGGGCCCTGTTTTGCTAAGAGACACTGATCACTCCGTTGACATCAGTCGTATGAAACGAGGCGCTCAGGCCTGGATCCTCAAACGTACTTAGGTGCCGAACTCCCCTGGGAGCTACGTGCCTAAATACCTTGGACAATCTGGCCCACAGTTACCGCAGCGATCAGCTCCTCTCTTTCAACTGTCTGCGTGAATTGCTGCCGTTGCCTCAGAAGGCCTGTCTGTGTTTGCCCCGGTCCTTGGGATCAGCAACCAAAGCTCCGCTCGCCTTTCCAACAAAGCCACATGATGTCGGCCCCAGACGGGGCAGAGGCGGCTGGCCTCTGGATTACATTCCTTGCTGAATACTTCATAGAGCAACCGGGACTTTTTCTCTGCACCCGCTCGCTGCCATATTCCGGAGTCTGTCCTGCTCCCAAACAAGGCAAGCGGGAGCCTCGGCGCGTGTAAACGGGAGTCGCTCCGTTCTGATCGACGTCGGGCCCGGCACTGTTGTTACTTGCACGACACTAGCACCCGGAAGCCCTGACTGCTGTCGGGGCCCCAGTGTCACTGACACCGCATGAGATTACAATCTGAATAGACAGGACAAAGGAAGGAAGGATTATTTGCCCCCTTCTACCACTGGGACTCCGGAGAGCCGGGTTCAGATCCCACCTCCGCAACAGACTCCTGGCATGACATTGGACAAGACACTTCATCTGCCCTGTGCCTTAGCTGGGAATGACTCCTATAAGTCATTGAGACGCTGACTTTATCCACCTGTAAAAAGCAACAGAGAATCCTGTGCACCTTTAAGACTAACAGATGTATTGGAGCATAAGCATGCGTCTGACAAAGTGGGTATTCACCCACGAAAGCTTATGCTCCAATACATCTGTTAGTCTTAAAGGTGCCACAGGAGACTCTGTTGTTTTTTACAGATCCAGACTAACACGGCGACCCCTCGGATACTTTTATCCACCTGTTGTCTCTTGTCTCGGCAGAGGGTGCAATTCGTGGGCTGAGGGGATAGCGCGCTGGTGTGGGAGCTGGGAAATCTGGGTTCTCTTTCCAACTCTGCCGCTGGGTGACCTGGGGCGAGTCAGGCCCCTGCTCGGTGCCTCAGTTTCCCCATCTGTAAAATGGGGACGATGATACTTGCCCTCCTTTGGAAAGTACTTTGAGATCTATGGAGGAGAAGAGCTGGGGAGTGTGGTGGTTCTTTCTGTGCAGCAGCCAGCCCGACGGGGTCCTGAGCCAGGATTGGGGCTCCTACATTGCCTTGGCCTGGACTTGAACCAGCAGCAAAAGGTATGGTCCCCTGGTGGTACGTCACCTGGACCAGCTCATCTCTCAGCTCATGCTAGCTTCTCGCATTTTGCTTCCACAGTCCCGTCCCCCACTTCCACCTCTATCGACCCCAATTCCTCAGCCACGTCTTTCCCAGCGATAGCCTCCTCCTCCTCCTCTGCACGGACCCACCTCTCGACGTCTGGAGCGCCGGAGATGAATTACAAGCCCTTTGGGCCGGTCAGCACCATCCATATCGCTTAATGGCATTTCAATACCGACTCACTGAAATAAACCAGAGATCGGGGGGAGCCGGGCAGCCAGACAGGAAGTCTGGCAGAGATTTGGTGGAAATTCAAGCCGCTGGAAGGAGCTCGGTGAGGGAGCAGGGGATGCCCAGAGAAGCCTCCTTATCGAGTGAAGAAAGCGGTGGAGGGAGGGTTGAGAGGAGCAGCCTTTGCTGCATTTAAAGCAGAGGATCTTTACGCGGCACTGCCCAAGCAGGCCCAAAGCCAAGGAAGAAGGGAGCCCAATCCCCCAGGGGCTGGCTTCGTATATTTCAGAGATGGCTCCTAGGAAGAGAGTAGCCCCAATGCAGTGCATTCCAGCCCCACCCCCATCTCCCACCCCCCTACGCTGGGGGTTGGGTGGATGCAGGGCTCTGCACCAGCCAGTGAGGAGACTCTGGAGGGGGATTGTTTCAACCAACTTTAAGGCCCCTTGATCGGCCTCAAGGGACGTCGCCGTCAGATAACCAGGACAAGGATGTTGATAAATGGGAGGGGGCTCAGAGAAGAGCCCCGCGAATGATTAAAAGCTTGGCCTGACGGTGACAGACTCAAGAAGTTCTGTCTGTTTAGTGTAACGCAGAGACAGTTAAGGGGCTATGGTGGATTCTCCCTCACCAGCAATTTTAAAACCAGGATTTTCTGGAAGGTCTGCGCTGGTTCAAACAGGAATGAATTCGGGGACGTTCTCTGGCCTGTTAGACAGGAGGTCAGACTAGAAAATAAATCAAGCCCGGTGGACTGACATACATGAGAGAGACAATGTCCCCCATGGGATTGCTATTTCCCTCCCACCCCCCAAGCCTTTTGGGAAATACCACTAATGCCTGTACGTCGTCCTCTTCAAGCCAGGAGGAAAAGTCAAACTTTTCTCTGCTGGTTTCCTGAAATTCTGTTCTCTTCCCAGGCCGATCTCTTCAGACAACTTGATAGAAGGCTGCTGTGAAGTTGGGGGGGGAGTGGGGGAACAGGACGGAGGAACAAGACGGGGGGGGGAAGATGGAGGAACCAGAGAGCGATGAGGCCAGCCCCCAAGTATCTGTGGGGTGCAAAAGCCAAGGAGGGAGACAGGTGGGTAGAATGACACAGGATGGATAGAATGAGGCGCGTTGGGTGAAATTAACCAACGACTAAACGTTAATAATAATCCCTAGCTCTTTTATATGGCACTGTTCATCAGCAGATCTCAAAGTGCTTCATGATCTTTGAATGTATTTATCACATTAGGCAACCTTAGCTCTTAGCATCTGCTATCAACTCCCAAGGGAAGTGGCAAAGCTTCCTGGGTTTAGAGCATTTAAAAATTGGACTGGGCAATACAGCATAAGAAATCACTGATTCTACTAGCTGCTTCCCCTCCCCGGGCCTCGGTTTCCCCTCCCACCCTGTGTCTACGCAGGCTGTTAGCTGTTTGAGTCAGGGACTGTCTCTCAGTACGTGTATGTGCAGCGCCTGGCATAAGGGGGCCCTGATTGCAGCTGAAGCCTCTAGTTGAATTGTAATGCACATCAATAAATAATGGACTATAGAGGTGACCTAATCGGAGACCAGGGCACAAATCCAGATGTTTGAACAGCCCAGGAGGCCGGGGATGGGCTTGGGCCCCATCCCTTGATCAAACAAGAGTTGTTGTTTTTTCCTCTTCTTTCTCTAATTTTTCTGGGGCAAACCCTTGATGAGACAAAATGTCCATGAGGTCTACAAAATGTAATTAAAGGAGGGGAACAGGGTTTTAATTGATGGGTGGGTACCTCCAGTTTTCCCATACGGTTCTCTGCCTTATCATTCCCAGCAGAGGGCAGTGTTGATTACCTATGGGAAAGCAACCATTCAATGCCCGGTTATGCTTCTGTTTCCATGTGCGAATTTCTGTGTTCTTGGATTTTCACTTTGAGGGATTAGCAGATTCAGGATACACCTGACTGTAGGAGATACACCTCCCAAAGTGTTTTGATCACATGATCCCCCTTCTGAAAGCCGTACACTGGTGTGAAATTTGCCATGGTCCCTGTTAGATGTGGGAGCGGATTTTGGTTGTTTGGTTCAGGTGGAAATGTCTGTGGGAAATTATAACGAAATCTTCCCGGTTTTATTGTCAACACTGAACATTTTTCTGTTTTCAGCCAACAAAAAATGAAAATTCCCTCCCAAAATGAACCGTTTGAAAAACAAAAATGCTTTTGGTTTTTGGCAAATGAAATATTTTGAGAAAATTTGGAGTAAAACGAAATGTTTGGGGCTGACTTTTTTTCAGTTTGGGGCTGCCCAAAACCAAAATTTCTTCCAGGTTTTCAGTGGAAACCCGAAAAGATTTATAGACTCGTTTAATTTCCTGACTAGCGCTAGTAGTCTCTGTCTTGGTGCTATCAACAGTGGAACATCTGGAAGGAGAGGAATTTGCAGCTGGGATGCACAGTATGGGGGGACAGGCTTTTACTAGGGATGATGGATCTCTCTCTCTCTCTCTCTCTTTTGCTGCAGGGGCACCCAAAGTTTGCAACCTAGAGCCATGCTGGCCACTGGCTGGGAGGCTCCTGCGCAGAGACCTCCCCACAAGTCCCGGCGCAAGTCGCTTGCAGTGGCTGCAGGTCCCAAGACACAAGGGACTGTTTTGATCCCAGTTGCACAATGGACCACAGCTGCGGATTGAAGGTGGCCACATCGCTGCGGGTCGTGGCTTGCATTGACCCTTTCCGCTGCCCTGGGGCTCGCTTGGCTCTTCGCTATTTTTGAAGTGGGGGCCACTTTGGCAAAAAACCTTCCATGTGAGAGCCACGCGGGGTGGGGCCGAGGGGTTCAGAGTGTGGGAGGTGGCCCAGGGTAGGGCGGGGTGCAGGGGTGAGGGCTCTGGCTGGGAGTGAGGGCTCTGGGGTGGGGCCGGGGATGAGGGGTTTGGGGTGTGGGAGGGGCTCAAAGCTGGGGCAGGGGGTTGGGATGCGGGGGGGGTGAGGGCTCTGGGATGGGGCCGGGGATGAGGGGTTTGGGGTGCACACAGGCTGCCCTAGGGCTGGGGCCAGAGGACTCCCCCCAGCCCTCTCCCTGCCGGCAGCAGCTACCTCTGGGGGCAGAGGCCTCTTTCTCCCCCCTGCCGGCAGGCAGCCCGCCCGGGGGCTCCGGGGCCGGGGGAGAGGCCCACAGCAGCCCTGCAAGCCCCAGTTGCTCCCCTCCCCAGTTCCCACCCACCCCCCACCTCTCTCCTCTCCAGGTCCCTGCTGCGAGGCCCTTTACAGCTGCTGCGCGGCAGGGAACTTGAGCTGCACTTGGGGTCGATAGGAGCTGCCACTGGCTCGTGGGCCTTGCAATGAAGAACACTGATCTATGCCCCCCCCCCCCCCCGGTGTACGGCCCTGCAACTTTCCCAGCGGCAGCCACCTCCCTTCCCTAGGGAACACCGTCCGGTCGGCCGCCCCAGCTCACGGTGCCGTTGGGGCATCCGCCTGGGCGCTATTAGTGCCAACGTCCGGTGCTCCCAAGATCAGTGTGCCAAGCTTTATGGCACGTGCCCAGCCTCGGGGCTTCGACGGCTCTCTGCTTCCCCGGGGGGCACCACGGCCGAGGAGAAAGGCTTCGAAGAAGCAGGCGGCGGCTGGGAGGGAGAGCGCGGCGTGACGGCCTTGTCAGCCCAGGGTGTGATCTGGGAACGGCCTTAATCCTGCCTGGCCCAGAAGAGCAGTGTGGGGATTCTGCAGCCATCATTGGGGAAACTTTCTCTCTCTCTCTCTCTCCTTTCTTTCTTCCCCCCGGCCCCCCGTAACTCTCCCCGCCACTCCCAGTGGCTGTTTCCAAGCAACCCCTTTTGATCTTCCTGAGCCCAGAGACAGGCAAACGCTCTAGGATCCTGACGGCTCAGACATCTGCCCCCATTCCCTGTTGTAAGAGGCCTCTGTCGCCTTGGGAAGTGGGGGGCTGGCGGGGGGGAGGGGCTCTCCACTCCAGAGGCCTCAGAGAGCGCAGGCAATGCTGCAACGGGGGGAGAGTTTCAAAGGCTCAGGGGAGCGGTTCCCAGCCGGCGTGGCGCGAAGAGAGGTGGAAGCGCAGAGCTGAGGCCGACTCGAAGTTCGAAGGGGAAGGTGCTAAAGAGAGTAGTACCCAGGGATCCAGCTCCGTAGACTCCTGAGATGAATTCCCTGTGTCGTTTGCAAGCCGGGCGCTGGTTTTTTTTTGGCTAGAAGGATTTTTCTGAGTTTGGGGAGGAAAATAATGCGGAAAGTAATTAGGCTACTTAGGGATTTGTGTTTCCAAAGAGCTTTGCAAATGCGCGCTAGCTTTTCTAACAGCACACACCATCCTCCTTGTACAGAGGGGGAAACTGAGGCACAGAGAGGCCAGTAATTCCTGGCTTTGCTACTCGTTTGAAACCAGAACCGTGCTCGAGCCACTAAGCACCACTGCCTCCTTAAGAGTATTGCCTGGAACCAAATTAACAAGGATGATCCTGTGCTTAGATCCCTAGGAGCTAGTGCACTCCCTGGAGGAGCTTGGGCAAGGCACTGAGTCTTTCTGTGCCTCAGTTTCCCCATCTATGCCATGGGGATAACAGCAGTGCCCTGCCTCAGAGCGGTGTTGTGGGGATAAACATCTTCAGCGTTGTGGCAACGAGGGCCAGATAAGTCGCTGAAATGGAGAGATGACTGGATTAATGGGTGGGCTGGTTGAAATATGAGACAGAATTTGAAAAAAAAAAATCAGGAAAATCATCGATGAAGTTTTCCCCTGGCAAATTATTATTATTATTTTTTAATTTCAAAAAAAGTCAACGTTTAGGAATTAATTGAAACATTCTTTTTTTTAAAAAAGGGAACAACTTGGAAAACGTCTTATAATTTCCTCCCCCCTTGTTTTGCCCTGCTCCACTTAATGGGTATTTTGTCTCTCTCTCTAGGTATACACACACAATCTACTGTTCTTTCCCCTCCATTTCCAGTGCCCTGTGTGAAATGAGTTTGGTGGATTCTCAGCCCAGTCTCCAGCCTTAAGGATGCTGAGACGTAGGTGCCACCTTAATGCTAATCCTTCCACGGAGAACGTCTCCCATGATGTTTTCCCCCTTTAAATCCCCAGGTTGTTACAGTGAAACGAATCGATGTGCCAAGGGCCAGTCCAGGCCTGGGGAACACGAGACCACTAGAATCCAAGCCCTGGGACTTAAGTGGGGATTCGGGGGGTGTCCCCTCTGCAGATGGGTGAGTTTCAGTAGCTCCTGGCCTCTAGGGAACAATGGACTAAGGAAAGTGACAAAAGCGTGAGTAGCTTATTATGATTATTAGCATTACTGTAGCGTCTCCGATCAGGGCTCCATTGCGCCAGGCGCTGTACAGACATATAATGAGCGACCGCCCCTGCCCCAGAGAACTTGCCGTCTAAACAGACAAGCCAGGCAAAGGGCGGAAGGGAAAACAGGCAGCGAGAGGGGACTTGCACATGGGTACACAGCAGGAAGATAGCAGAGCCCAGGCGTCCTGATTCCCAGCCCGTTGCCTTGTGCGCTACCTCTTTTCATATCGATTTCCCCTCCCTCCCCCGGCTTTCCCGAGCCGTCTCTCCTGCCTGGGACACCCTGGCAGTTTAAGCAGAGCCCCTGCTTGGGGCATGCTTAAGCCTCTCCATCAGCGGTTAAAGTGTCTCGCTCCAAAGCGGAGTCATGCGTCGGGGGCACCGAAGAGATGTTGCGCCCTCCCCAGCCAGCACTGGCCAACTTGCTTCTCAGAAATGTGCCTGGGCTGAAGGCATCCCAGGCAGCAAAGGGTTAAAGCCCACTGCATGCTCTCGCTGACTTTCAGGGGCCTCCCACTCCGCTGCCCGGGAGTATGAATAGCTCAGCTCTGTTCCCTTCCCAGCCACTTGCTCCCTTCTGTTTCCTCTCCGTCCAGCAGATCACGTTCTTGGCAAGCCGCGCCGGGAGTGGACCAGAGCATGGAGGGCTTCCTAGCAGCCCGAGCCCTAGGGGAGGAATCTCTCCAGATGTGGGACCTCAACAAGCGTCTGGAAGCCTACTTGGCCCGGGTCAAGTTCCTGGAAGAGGAGAATGAGCTGCTGAGAGCGGAGATCCAGAGCGCGAAGGACAGGCCGGCCGAGAGCTCCTGGCGGTGCAAATATGAGGAGGAGCTGAGCGCCTTGAGGGCAACTTTGGATGATGCCTTCAGGGAGAAGCACGCGGCGGAGCTGACCAGAGACAACCTCTCCGAGGAGATCCAGCATGTGAAAAGCCGCTGCCAGAAGGAGCGGGCGGCCCAGGAAGAAGCCAAGAAGCAACTGGCCCTGAGCAAGAAGGAGCTGGAGGAGGAGAGACGGGCTCAGATCTGGCTGAGGGAAAGAGCCACCCAGCTGGAGAAGGAAGTGGAGGCGCTGGTGGACGTTCACGAGGAGGAGAAAGCCGGGCTGGAGCAGGAGATGGCGAGCTTCTCCCAGAGCCTGGAGAACTTCCGTGCCGTGCCGGTGGCTTTCCAGCCCGTGGAGGTGGAGGACTATTCCAAGAGGCTCTCGGAGATCTGGAGGGGAGCGGTGGAGACCTACAAGAGTGAGGTCTCCCAGCTGGAGAGCTCCTTGTGCCAGGCCAAGGAGAATCTCTGGAAGGCGGTGGAAGGCAACCGGCAGAACCAGCTGCATCTGCAGCAACTGGAGAAGGAGCTGGCTGGGCTCAAGGCACGGAAGGGGATGCTGGAAGAGAGTCTTTCCAGGCAGTGGCAGGACCAGAGAGGGGAGGCCGAGAAGTTCCAGGTGGGTCAGGGTTCTTCTTGCAGGCGGGCGTGGGGGTGGGAGAAGGGAGAGCGAACACCGTGCACTTACAGAGCCATTCGCTCCCTACAGACAGCTCGCTGTGCACAGGACTCCTGGCGTGAGCTGGAGGGTTAGAATCAGGGAGCCTGCGGGTCAGGACTCCTGGGTCCTATCCCCATCTCTGGGTGGGAATGTTCTCCAATGGTTAGATCCAGGGGCAGTGGGAGGCAGGACTCCTGGGTCCTATCCCCATCTCTGGGTGGGAATGTTCTCCAATGGTTAGATCCAGGGGCAGTGGGAGGCAGGACTCCTGGGTTCTATCCCCATCTCTGGGTGGGAATGTTCTCCAATGGTTTAGATCCACGGGCAGTGGGAGGCAGGACTCCTGGGTTCTATTCCTATCTCTTGTAGGGAAAGGGGATGTGCTGTAGTGGTTAGAGCCTGGGGGGACTGGGAGCCAGGACTCCTGGGTTCTATGCCAGGGAGTGTGATTTAATGGTTACATCCAGGAGGAAGCGGGAGGCAGGACTCCTGGGTTCTATCCCCACCTCTGTGTGCCTCAGCAGTAAAACCGGCCCCTGTGGATCGGAGCCTTGCACCAATCTGTGGGTGGGTCAGTGGCTAACGTACAGGCCTGGAGGCCCAGACCTCTGGGTCACTCCCTCTCTGTGCTTCCGCTTCTCCCTCCCTAACAGTGGGACAACGACACTTACCTCCCTCGGTCCATGAGAGTCCAATTAACATTCACAGGGTAGCACTGATGGGGCTGGGAATGGGACGCAGTCCGTGAACTGGACGTCGGTCGAGCTCTGCGAACAACAACAAGCGACTAATGCGGCCTGGAATTGGGGCTTTCTTAGCGTGTGAACGTGGGACTGTCCGATGTGGGGGTGAGGGGAAACTCCCAGCAACTCCTGGAATCGGAAACAAAAGGGTGTGGCAAGCCCCCAGCCTAGCCCTGGTTTTGCCAATCTCCGGGTATGGAGCATATGGGGATGTTTACCTTAACTACTAAACTGACAGGTGCACCCTGCTTTAAAATCTTGGATCACCTGCGTTCACAGGGAGTTGGGCCATAAATGAGTCCCTTCGAACTCCTGTACAAATCAGCGTCACTCATGAGTTTATGGACACAGCTTCTGCTTTGTTCACAGTCGTAGATGATCAGTTCACCCATCTGTCTATCCCTTGTCACCACAGTATGCAAGTTAGGTTCTCACACTCTGGATCCAACATGGCCCCAGTTATTGGGTTCATCCCTTTCAGAACGAGAGAGAGGATACAACCGTCAGGGACCAGGCATGCCAGCACTCTCCCCTCCCCAAGCTTTCTGAAATGAGAGATGCTTCGATTGCTTAGTGTTGCTGTCTAGAAAAAAAATTCCTCCCACCGCAAAATCTCGGTGGAACAAAGGCGGCTGCAGTGAGCATCTTAGGTTTCTGGGATATTTTGAGCAGGAGCGAGAATCTGGCTGCTTGGAAAGCAGGAGTAACGCCATTGCGTTTATACCAGTGTAACTAGGATCAGAACCAGGCCCGGCACATCAGGTTTGGGATCCAGGAGGTTGGATGAGCTCCTGGGGCTGTTTCCAAAATTCAGATCTTGAGGGTGTTTGAAATTGGCCCCAGCGTTCAGAGGTGTGATTGGTCCACGAGGATTTCGGGTGGATTCATTTCTGGTTTGGAAGTCCAAGGGCCAAATTCTGATCTCAAATACACTTGTCTAAATCTGCAGGAATTCTACTATCTTTGATGGCGTTAGGGCCAGATTCTGAGCTTGGTCACAACCGAGTAAATCTGGAGTAACTATTCGCTAACGGGACTAGGGCCAGATTTTTCATCTCAGATACACTGGTGTAAATCCAGAGTAACCCTATTGACTGTAATGGAGTTTCTCCAGATTCACGCGATCGGCATCTGGCTCACAACTTGCTGACTGGGCCAGTTTCACAGAGTCAGCTCTTTGATTCTCTGATCTCTCCTGCACCCCCATGGAGAATGCTGCAAAATGAACCCCCGTCGAAAGAGACCAGACCTCATTTGGAAAAGAGATCGAGTTGCCCGTGGCCTCCATATGCCCCCATCATCTTCTAGTCCCAGTTGTCCTAGCAGCTGTTTGGTTCAGGTAACTGTGGTCAGAAAACTGGACGAAGGAGGGGAAGAAATCTCGCCTGGCTTTGTACAGCGGAACAGCTGCAAAAATAATTCAGTGGAGAAGGGATGTCGCTGGGTTTTTATCAGCATGGAAAAGGGTCAAGGAATGCTGTGAAAGTTCAGGGCTAAATTTTACTAGGGGCCGCTAATCTGAACAGCCAGGAATTCCCCCCCACCCCGCGGCCCTCAGCCTGGTGTGTTAGAGGAATTAAAAAAGGCTCCGGGGTGGGAGGCTGTTTCATGACTGAGGAATGGGGTTAGAACAGTGCAGGGTTATTTTTTTTTTATAGACTTCCTCCTGCTGGGTTTGTAGTAGCAGATTTCTACCCTACTCACCCTCCCCTCCCCTCTGGGATCGCTGGCTCCCCAAAAACATGCCTGAACCCCCACAGCCTGGCTTCATCAGCAACCTAGCACTCCAATCCAGTTCTTTCTCTTCTCTTTCTTTTCTCACTCTTCTCTTCCGCCTTTCTTTTCTCTTCCTTCTTCTTCTATCTTCTTCCTTTTTCTTTTTTAGGATCTTTCTTTTCTCTTTCTCCTTCCTCCCTCTCTCCTTCTTTTTTTTTCTTCTTTCTCATTCTTCTCTTCTGCTTTTTTCTCATTCATCCTTCTCTTCCTTCTGTCCCTAATCCATGCATGGAAGAATTGATTTTAGGTGCTTTTAAACCTACTGCCATAGTGTTTTCTAATGCCTCTGAGCAGGAAACCACAGGCTCTGTGTTTTGCCCTGTGCCCATGGGGGAAGCTGTCACTCTCAACAAGATGTTGGTGTCACTGGATCCGGGGTTCCGGCAGCCTTGTCGGTTTCACATTTTGGGCAGAAGGTGATTAGGCCAGGCAGCATGTCTCTTTCCCCTCCCTCCCTCACCCCATTGGATTGGGGAGGAAGAGATCATTAGTGATGACTTATGAGCCCCTCATTCCTATCCCTCGGGAAGGAAGGGTGAGTGATTATTTCCTGTATGGGGAAAGGGCGGTGAGAAATCTGATAGGAGAACTTGGCTTGGGACCAGTGGCTTGCCTGCAAACCACAAGCGAAGAGGCACATGGGAAAGAGCCATTCGAGACAGAGGAGCTGTGATCTGAGCTGGGGAGAGGGCTCGCTGGAGGTGTTTCCGGGCGTGGGACTCCAGACAGCAAGTGTGAAAAATCGGGGCGGGTAATAGGCACCCATGTAAGAAAAAGCCCCAAATATCGGGCCTGTCCCTATAAAATCGGGACATCTGGTCACTCTGTGCAGCAGCTGGCTCTGGCAGCTACAGTCCCTGGGGCCTAGAGGGCCAGCTACAATTGGCACCGAGACACCTGGATTCTACACCCAGCTCTGTCACTGGCCTGCTTCATCATTGCACCGCTCCGTGCCTCAGTTTCCCCACCCCTTGACGACTGAGAGCTCTTTGGGGCAGGGACTGTGTCTCACACTGTGTGTATAACCCAGAGCTGGTCCAAACTTTGAAGTTGTTTCCATTTTGCAGGGTTCGAAAGGGGAAAAAATTTATTCCCTCTCCCAACAAATTTTTCCAGTGAGATCCTGTGACTTGTCAGTGGAACAGGGGGAGGGGAGTGGCAGGATCATGTACTCCAAAGGACCCATCTCACTAGAGGACTGGGTGCCAGGACTCCTGGGTTGTATTCCCAGATCTGCCACTAACCAACCTGACCTCAGGCAAGTCACTCCCTCCTCCTGTGCCTCAGTTTCCCCATCTGACAAATGGGGATAATGACACCAGCCTCCTTTGAGATCTGCCGGCGCAGGCTCCCCCGTGCTTGATACCAGCATATACTGCACTGCTGCAAACTCTGGCTTGGCAGCAGCTCCGCCTTCCTACGGTACGGCCTTGCTTTACAAGGACAGCTGCTTCAGTGGTTCTGACTGGGGGTCGGGCCTTGGGATAGCAGGGAAGGGAAAGTGTGAAAACCTCCAGAGAGAAAGAAGAGAGCCCAGCACAGGGTGAAAGGATGGTGCAGTCGCTGGTGTCCTAACCTGCCACTGGGGAAAGCCGGTTTCACCTCCCTGCTCTGCTACAGTTTTCCAGTGTGACCTGGGGTAAGTCACTTAATCTCGGCGGGTTGGGTGTTCTAAGGTATTTAGGTGCCTTGTGGGATTTGCAGATGTGTGTAAGCAGATAAGGTCCCACTGAAATGTGGGGCATGGGGGATGGTGCATTGGACTGGGACCCAGGAGATCTGGTGGGACACAGAGGCCCAGTATATTTCTGTCACAGCATTTATCCAGAAAGTGTCTTGTAAGGTATCCAGTGAAAGCCGCTGACACACTGGTCATGAATATCATTGGGAAATGTATGTATGAATGCTGTATGAGGAATTATGGATTCTCACTGATAGGATTATGCTTTGAAGTCTGTTGCCAAACACAGAGAAAAAGAGGGTTTTTTTCCAGACAAGAGGGAAGATAGTTCTCTCATAAGAACGACCATGCTGTATCAGACCAATGGTCCATCCAGACCAGCATCCTGTCTTCTGACAGTAGCCAATGCCAGGTGCTTCAGAGGGAGTGAACAGAACAGGGTAATTTTGAGTGATCCATCCCCTGTCATCTAGACCCAGCGTCTGCTAGTGGGAGGTGTAGCGACACCTGGAGCATGGGGTTGACTCTACTCTAAGTTAAGCATTGGGAAACCAACACACAGCAAACGCCATTTGCACGTAAGTCAACCGAAAAAGCCAGGCTCGCTGGGGGAAGGGATGTGAAATTAGCATGGGAAGACATTGGAGACTAAACCCACATTGGGGTTGTCTCGTCTCTGGGTCAAAACGGTGAGTTTGGGGGAAAGAGAAGGAGAAGCAAAAAGGCATTTGGCTCTCCATTTCCCCGAGGAACACTCCAGGCGGAGGGGAGTGATTCATGGAAAATCTGCTGATTTTTCTGTCAAATCAAGATCCAAACTCTGGCTAGAACAGTTTTCTCGCCCTCAAAGTCCTTTTGTAGCTTCCTGACGTTATGTTTATCCTCTTAGAAGCTTGTTTTACTTTTGTTTTATTGTCACCAGTTCTGTTTCCAGTGGCCTTTCTCAGTATCCCTTAAAACTCTCTTTGTTAATAGGCTTCTTTGTTTGCTCATAAGTAGATCTCAGTGCCGTAATACGAAGCCTTGTGTGAATTCTTAGTTGAATCGAACAAGCCAGTGTGGGCGCTGTGTCTTTGAAGACAGCGAGGTTGGTAATTGCTGTGAGCGTCCAGTGACAGGGGCTGGATGCTCCGGGGGAATGCTCTTTTGTGGGGTTCAGGAATTGGGGTGCACTGAATGTTACCTGCAAGGCAAAGTAAGGGCTGGCACAGGGCTGAGAAGCACTCCCGGGGTGGCCGGGAGTGGTCCCCAAATTGAGCATCAGCAAATCTCTCTCCCGTTGAGGCGGGGGGCTTATGTGGTGCCCTGTGGTTTGGGGCACTTCAAGAAAGCGTCATGCCTGGGTCCGATTCCTGTCATTGCTGGGGCAAGTCATGTCCCTGCTTCGTGCCTCAGTTTCCCCATCAGTGAAACAGGGATTGTGACACTGACCTGCTTTGTAAAGTGCTTTGAGATCTAGGGATGGAGACGCTCTAATTAGGAGCCAGGGCTTATTGTTATCTTCCCGTACTGAAGTCACTTTGGAAATCTGGCTCTCTGCACTTCAGCCTCCCATCTATGAAATGAGAGAAAAGCACTTCCCCGCTGCAGAGGGATGAATTCACTCATGATCGTAGACGGAGACTGGGTAAATGACCTGAGAGGGGGATGATCCCCACACAACGGAGATCAGAGCTGGGGGAGCCCCACCCTGGGATGGGGGCGCCTGGGACGCAGGCCTTGGTGTTTCTCCGTACTCCTCCCTCCTGTTCCACTCCGGTCTCCCATCAGCGTCGCCGCACACCGGGCGGCCCACTGAGGCATGCGAGGAGCCGAAGTGACCTTTTGATCCTTTCACTTTCCGGCTTCTGATTTAGATGCTAATCAACACTTGGTGGCTACAAAAGACGGTGCCAGCCCTGCCCGCCCACCCCCCAGACATTGTTCTCCGAGGCCCGGCCGGCGCCCCAAGACTGGGAGAATAGACCCAGCCTTAACCCCTCACCCGCCACGGCCCGTGGCTTTTGAGCTAGGCACTCCCTGTGTAATAATAAACCCGAGCTCCTTGTGTCTGTAGATCTCCAAGCTCTTTACACAAGGGGTGGGGGGGTGTAGTATTCGCCTCCCCCATTGTACAGCTGGGGAAACTGAGGCACGCAGGGGTAGAGGGGCTTAGATGGGGTCCCACTGCAAAGTCACAGCAGAGCAATGGTTAGATCCCAGTTCTTTGACATCCCAGGCAGATGCCTTCTTTACTGGAGGACATTGTTTCCTTGGTAGGGTTGGCAGCGGAGGTGGGGGTGGGGAGATCCCCCACGTCTGCCTGCCCTTCTCTGGCTTGGGGGTGACGGGGCATCTATGGCCCAATCCTGGGTGGTGCTAAGAGCTCTCCTGTCCGAGTGATGGGAGCAGGCTCCGAATGGTCTAGCCTGTCCTTTAATGTCCTTGGTCACAGTCGGGGGTGGAACCCTCGATATCTGGAATGGGATGGGCTTGACGCAAGAAGTCAGTCTCTTTAGGTAACAGAGAAGGGGGAGCGGTAACTTGATTACGGTCTGTAGGTACCTACACGGGGAATTAACGGGCTCTTCAATATAGCAGCACGGCCCTGCCTCGCAGAGAGGCGGACGTACTTCGCAGACTGGGAGGTGCTCGGGTACTGGCGGAAGGGGAGCTGGGTTCGTTTCTTTTAGATTCCAGTCGAGCAGATCTTCATTCGTGGGAGGCTTTGGTCTTGGGAGCTAGTGGGCACGGTCCCAGAGCGCTGCTGGGGTCACCCGCCAGCGCCCTGACCATTGCTCCCTCCTGCTTGTCGTTTCTAGCTGGCCCTCGAGTCTCTGGAGCAGGAGAAAGAGGCCCTGGGAGTCCAGATTGCTCACGTCCTGGAGGAGAGACAGCAGCTCATGCACCTGAAGATGTCCCTCGGTCTGGAGGTGGCAACCTACAGGTGAGTTGTTCCCCCTTTGGCCATCGGCAGCACTCTCCCCTCTGAGTCATGGCTGTCCGCAGTGCCTCAGCATGGCGCTAGGGGGCACTGTGCTGCAGGGAGCGGGGTGGGTGATCAGTAGGGGGCGCTCTCCCCTCTGAGTCATGGCGCTGGGGGGCGCTGTGCTGCAGGGAGCGGGGTGGGTGGTCAGTAGGAGGCGCTCTCCCCTCTGAATCGCTACTGACCCCAGTGTCCCAGCACGGGAGGTCATTTTGCTTCTGAAGGCTCCGGGTCTGATCCTCGTCACCAGCCCTCAATGTCTCCCCCACACACACTTTGCGCGTCAGAGACTAACTCGAGGGGTTGGAGGAGCATTTTTCCCCCCCAGCGGCAACTCAGTCCGTGGTGAGGCTGCCAATCTGGTGGCTGTAGGGGACCCCCCCCCACTAGGAAATGGAGCGATGCCAGCTCCTTTCACCCAGGTGACAGCCACCCCTGGCATGTCAGTCATCCGCACAGTCTCCCAGCCAATGCCGGGCAACCAGGGCAGAGAGGGTCTTCAGAATATCCAGCTTCTAGGGAAGTGGAAACTTCTCCACCTCTTGAAATCTTCACATCTCTGGAAGATGCTTTAGCCAAACACGAGGTTTTGGGCTCAGGTTGGGGGTAGCTGGGTGAGAGTC
The DNA here is from genome assembly GCF_013100865.1 of Trachemys scripta elegans. Taxonomy (NCBI): domain Eukaryota; kingdom Metazoa; phylum Chordata; order Testudines; family Emydidae; genus Trachemys; species Trachemys scripta. Next base: position 10,247,875 of record NC_048321.1, read on the forward strand.
TCTGGGGCAGGCCAACGCCGGTTTGCTTCGCACCTGCTTCCCTCTTGTTTGTGTGTGGCCGAAAGGCAGATGATGGGCTGTGCCACTTGCTAATGAGGACACGGCTCGTTAACCGGGCCAACGAGCTCACCTCACGTGGCCAAGGCGGCTCAGCGAGGATGCAGGTGGAGCAGCGAATGTTTTCAGCTGCTCTCCACCCCTTCCTGCAGTGGGCCAGGCCAGTCATCTGGTACCGAGTAGGTCAGGTGGCTTCTGGAATCAGTTGGGTGAGGAAGGAGAGGATGGTGGAGCAGAGTATCACAGGCTCCGGGGTGCTGATGGTAGGACATGTCTTGGCTGGATATTAGGAAACACTATTTCACTAGGAGGGTGGTGAAGCACTGGAATGGGCTCCCTAGGGAGGTGGTGGAATCTCCATCCTTCGAGGATTTTAAGGTCAGGCTTGACAAAGTCCTGGCTGGGATGATTTTGTTGGTGCTGGTCCTGCTTTGAGCAGGGGGTTGGACTAGATGACCTCCTGAGGTCTCTTCCAACCCTAATATTGTATGATTCTATGACAGCCACTGCTCTGCTCCTTCCACCCAACCCTTGTGTGTCCCGTGGTCATGGTCCAGCGCCATGGTTCTCAACCAGGGGTCTGGGGCCCCCTGGAGGGCTGAGAGCCGGTTTCAGGGGGTCCGCCAAGCAGAACCAGGAAAGCCGAAGTCCCACCGCATGGGGTTGAAGCCCGGGGCCCTGAGCCCCGACACCTGGGGCTGAAGCAGAAGCCTGAGCAACGTAGCTTCGTGGTGCTCCCTGTGGCATGGAGCACTGCTTACTACCCCTCCCCCCCCCCAATGCAGGCCCTGGCTTTTATATATAGAACACCAGTTATTGTAGCACGGGAGTTTTTATAGCATGTTGTGGGGCATTCAGAAAGAAAAAGGTTGAGACCCCTTGTCTAGGTCGGCATAACTATGGTGCTCAGGGGGATGAATTGATCACACCCCTGAAGATCTACATTTTAAGTGTAGGCCAGGACTGAGTTAGCGCAGATCTAGGCTCCTAAATCTCATAGGCCAGGCCTACGCTACCAATATTTGCCGGCATAGCTCTGTCGGCCGGGCCGGGGGAGGGTGAAGAAGTCTGATCCCGCCTAGCACAGATGCTGGCTATACTGGCAAAGCAGTTCTTTTCCCAGCGCGGCTTATTTCACTTCAGCTCTACCAGCGCAACGCAGCAGTGCCGGTCAAGCTGCGTCCACATTGGAGCACTTTGCCGGTACAGGGTAGCAATACAGCTATGCTGGCAAAGCATAAGAACAGCCCTACTGGGTCAGACCAAAGGTCCATCTAGCCCAGTGTCCTGTCTTCTGACAATGGCCAGTACCAGGTGCCCCAGAGGGAATGAACAGAACAAGGAATCATCAAGTGATCCATCCCCTGTCGCCCATTCCCAGCTTCAAACAGAAGCTAGGGACACCATCCCTGCCCATCCTGGCTAATAGCCATTGATGGTCCTATCCTCCATGAATGTATCTAGTTCTTTTTTGAACCCTGTTATAGTCTTGGCCTTCACAGCATCCTCTGGCAAGGAGTTCCACAGGTTGACTGTGCGCTGGGTGAAAAAGTACGTCCTTTTGTTTGTTTTAAACCTGCTGCCTATTAAGCCTTCCAAGGCTTGGCCGACACAGAAAAGTTAGGTTGGTATGGCTCCATCGGTGTGAAAAAACCACACTCCCGACAGTGTTCCTGTCCCCACAGAAAAACCCCTTATGTCGGCAGAAGCTGCATCTACACTACGGGGCTCTGCCAGGCCTTCTCTGTACCTAAAAGTCAACATTGCAATGACGCTCAGGGGGGCCGTAATTAAGCCGACCTGCTTCCCACTGTAGACAGGGCTAGATCGATGGAAGAATCTTCTGTTGCCCTAGCTACTGCCTCTCGGAGGGCCAGATTAACTGCATTGATGGAAAAATCCCTTCCGTCGCTGTAGCAAGCATCTGACCCACGGTTGCACCCACAGTGTAGACGTGAAAAAAGCCAGGACCGGCAGCTCCCTGTGGGTAAGAATGAAGCATGCACAGATACGGAGCCTCCGGACCTCACAAAAGTTTTGGTTTGTTTTTTTGGTTTTTTTTAAAGCCCCTTTTGCAAAGGGATTAAGAAATAAATAAATACATGAAACGTGGCATTTATTGGCCGGGTGCAAAAGGCGCCTTTGGCTTTATTGTCCGTTTCTCTGCTCCCTCCCTCCGCAAAGGACGTTCCCTGGGAACCTGCTGGCTAGCTGCATTCCTACCCCCACCTTCCCCATCCAGATGGCTCCCAGACAAATGTATAGTTGGGAAGGGAGGGATTAGCATGAGAATAGTGTCTTCCGTGGAGGGGGGAGCCCCTCCAGGACTAGTCGTTATGTCATCGAGGGCCTGGGTCTCGAGAATAGGTGGTTCTCCCCTAGCGCTGCAGAGCGGGGTAGTGTTGTGTGCACGGGTGGTATTGTGAGGGGATGAAAGGGGGTGGGCGGTTGGAGGGGAGGGTTCTATTTTGCAAAGGAGAAAGGGAGCGACGGAGCGCACATAGCATTGCAAAGCGCGTCCCACGGGCAAAGCTGCCGGGTTGAGGGTCCCGTGATGACCTACATCCCAGCGCGTAAGGGCCCCCAGGGTTACGCTGAATGTGGGGGTTGTGATGGTGCGATAGCGGTCACAGTGCATCCGTCAGCGCTCAGCCTCTGGCTAGGATTGAAGATCTTGGGTGGGGGGCGCAACAAGAGACCCCCCCTCCTGGCACATTCCAACTAGCAGACAGCGTGAGAGGCAGGATGGTCTAGTGGTCAGAACACTCGCTGAGTTCTGTGTCTGGCTCTGCCACAAACTCCCCGTGTGAGCTTGGGCGAGTCGTGTAGCTGCTGTGTGCCTCAGTTTCCCCGTGTGTCGCACTGCCCTGCCTCGCTATGGGGCGGGAGGGGGGATGTGAGACTTCGAGTTGCTCTGAGGCCTGGTCTACACTACGACTTTAATTCGGTTTTATCAGCGTTAATTCGAATTTACCCAGACGTGTCTAAGGCCAGGTCCACGCTGGGAGGCTGTGTTCGTGCAGTCAATACGACAAGACAAAGCGAGTTTATTCTGTTCTTTTTACAACCTCTCTGCGGGGAAGGGGGGTGACCGTCCCCCAGTTACTTTCCCTCTCCGGGCTTCAGTTTCCTCCCTGATGAAATGGAGCAAAACTGGATCCTTTCACCCTGCGTCCCTTTGAATTTCAGTGCCAGCCCTTTGTGTTTGATTTGCCCCCCTGGGATGATTCTTCCGCCTTAGGACAGGCTCCGTATTTATTTAGCTGGGGGGAGGTTACGGCTATTGATCGCTTCAGCCCATCGCTGGGTCCTGTGGCAGTCCCACAGCCCTGCGATGGCTGCAGAGGTGACAGCACCCGCCCCACTGGAGCATGTCAGGGGACAACTTATACAGGCCTCTTATGCTGTCTACGTAAAGCATTTTGCACAGCAGGGCCTGGTCTCGGGTGGGGCTTCAGGGAGCTGCTGTACTCCATGAATAATACGGCGTCTGATTGTTCCTTTCAGGACGCTCCTGGAAGCTGAGAGCAGCAGGCTGCAAATGCCTTCAGCAGAGTACAAACTGGTCAATGGGTTCAGAGGTAAGACAGTTTCCTCCCTCCCCGCCAGCTCCCGTATGCTGTCTGGGCCGTGCCTGTTACGTAGGCCAGCCCTGCCGCACCAGGCCATGATCCGGAGGCCTCCAGAGCTAGCCGCATGAGCTGCTGCGGCTTGATCTCGCCAGCCAAGGCTCTGTGGCTACCTCCACGCTCCAATCGAAAGTCCCGCAGCGCCGAATCTCGGAGACCGGGTCGATCGACTCAGGTTCGCGGGGCTCGGGCTAAATCTTGCATTGTCGATGTTTGGGCCCAGGCTCTGAGCCCCACTCCCCTTGCGGGGTCCCCAGAGCCTAGGCTCTTGATGTCTCTACTGCAGTTTTATAACCCTGTAGCCCATGCCGCCAGTCTTTGCAGTGCAGACGTCGTCCATCGGTGGCATCTACTTATCCTCTGTGGATCGGTCACAGATGGAACACACACAGCACACACTGACCAGTGTGGACACGCCTGCTTTCCTATTCTGGGGCAGTAGCTTCTCATCCCCGAGGAGTGTGAACCAAGCCTGTGGGATTCTCAGAGGAGCCGATGGGGAGCACCCTTGTAACGTCCCCCACGGTGGAGGATGGGGGCACAGGGAGTAGAAAGGGGGTCTTTAGTTATTTACCCCCCCTCACTCCTCCATTTGTAACATTGCCAGCCCCAAGCCTTCAAAAACCAGGAGTCAGCCCTCTCCAAAAAAAACCCCAAAATCATGAGATTGGCTTAAAAATCATGATTATTTTTTATAAATACTATTTTTGAAGTTCTCTGTATTCTCCTTCTGGTTTTTGAGTCTTTAGGGCTCATGTTTCCAAGGTTTTCTCTGCAATTACGAAGGTTAGAAACTTTTTTTTCCCAAATGAAAGCTGAGATAATCACAGGACTCATGGAGCTGGAGCTTTAAGAAAAACACCACCACACCTAGGGTGTTGGGAGGTGTAATAGGTGTCAGTTGAATGCTGACATGCATCGGGTGGAGGATATTAGACAAGGTGGTGGTATTGTTTGGATTCCTCTGGAGCCCGGTAATCAGCCCCGTGTTTCTAATTCATGCATCTAACAATCTGCATGAAAAGGTTATTAAGTCTTTGAAGCTAGCGTCTCGGGGAGATACTGCAATGTAATTCTAAGCACTCAGAGTAGGCCTCATTCACATTTTTAAAAGATCTGATGCATTTTTGTTTTCAATGACTGTTAAGTAACAAGCTGTCACTGTGCCCATCTGAGGTGGAGTAGGACAGAGTCATCTTCCTTGTGTATAAAAAAAATGTGATTTTTTTTAAGTTTTATCCATATATTCTGCTTTAATTACAGCTGTACCACCTTGTTAAACGTCAATAGGCTTGCAAGGGAGGGTAGAGTTTGGCTCTTAATCCTCCCATCCCATACCTAATTGCTTGAGAAGCGTTCTTGTGCGCTGTCACGTTCTACCCCAGAGATGGCTGCATTCCAAAGATGGGCGATTCTTCGATGCCTACGGGGCAAAACCCATCCCCGTGCCCAGCATCCAGAACAAGTACTTTGCACCACTTAAGTCCCACTTAAGGCTTCAAAATAGTTGAGACTCGGGTGGTGCTGGCCCACTACTGTGGGGTGAATTTTACCCGCTGGTTGGAGGAAAGACGCCAGAGGTGCCAACTCTGTGGGTGCTCCGGGATTGGAGCACCCAGGGAAAAAAATAGTGGGTGCTTAGCTCCCACCAGCAGGCCCCGCTAATCAGCTCCTCCCCCCTCCCTCCCAGCGCCTCCTGTCCTCTGCAGATCAACTGTTCAGGAGAGGAGGGGGACAGGAAGAGGTGGAGAAAGGGCAGGGCATGCTCAGGGGAGGGGGTGGAACGGGGCAGGAAGAGGTGGGGGCAGCAGAGCGGGGGCGGGAAGAGGTGGGGTGGGGGTGGAGCCTTGGGGGAAGGGGTGGAGTGGGAGGCGGGGTCTGGGGCAGAGCGGGGTTCGAGCACCCCAGGGGAAATCAGAAAGTTGGCGCTTCTGAAAGACGCTAAATAAAAATAATCCCTGTGGTATAAGCAGCTGCGTCTCTATTGGAGTCATGCATTCGACTGAAGCATCTTTCCAAAAAGCTAGCCAGTCTTCACCTGAAGACATTCAGAGATGGAGGATACACCACTTCCTTTGGTAGTTTGTTCCAAGAGGTAATCACCCTCGTTTTCGTGCCTTCTAACTGGAATTTGTCTGGTTTCAGCCTCCAGACTTCAGTTCCCGGTCTGCCTCTCTTGGCTAACTCTTTACCCATTGAGTAGCTGGTGTTTTCTCCCTGGGGATCCACTTCTGGATATTGATCCTGCTTGTTTTCCTCTGTGCTCTTTGCAGATGCCAAGCTGGAAGTGAGTAACAGCAAACTCCAAGCTGTGACGCCCGAGAGCAGGAGACTGGTTTCCTGGGACCACCGACTGAGCCCCACCACCTTCCAGAAGGGAGAGAGCAAGACACAGCTACTGAGAAACCAAATCGATTCCCCCAAGCTGCAAGTTGCCGCCGTGCTCCCCAAGAGCGACGGCCCCGTTGCTAGAGAGTTCCAGAAAATCAACTCAGTCCTTCAGTCCCCACTCCTGAAAAGTGCCCCGGCGGTGAGGGATACCGCCGCTCCGGGCCATTCAATCCCCGTCACGCTGGGCTCGTCCCACGCCAGGGAGATGATCAAAGCCGCCGAAGCAGAGATGGTGGCCCACTCTTTCTCCCGGGAGCCGTTCGAGCGGCTTGACTCCATGCGCTCCGCAGTGCCGGAGCCACGGCCGTTGGGACGGTCCGATCCAGACACGGAACGCAGGAGCCCGGCAGCAGAAGGTGGAGATCTACCTGCAAGCCAGGTGGAAGCAGGTGACATTGGCCAGGAGGAAGAATGTCACGAGGAAGCCAGGAAAGAGGTCGAGAAAGATCCCAGCGAAGAACCACCCGGGAAGCTGTCTCCCAAGGATTCGCTCTGTCCCAGGCAACTGGTCAACGAAGCATTGGAAGATGCCCTGAAGGAAGTAATAGATCGCTCCGAACCAGCTGTGGACTCCGGCCCTCTGCAAGCAGATAAGGCCCCAAATTACGTGCATTCTCATGTCTCTGCTCCCCTGGAAGAGGCTTACGGGCTAGCTGCTTCTCCCAGTGCAGAGGTATTGGAAGAAGGAAAGGAGACTGACTCTGAAGGCCAGATGGAAGCCAGTCATTCAGCAGAGCAGCTCAAGACAGTCAAAGGCACCGAAGCCACAGATGAAATGGACAGTGGCCTAGAGCCCCATTTTGAAGAGGAGACCAGGGAAGCAGCCATCCAGGAGTTCCTGGATGTGAAAAGTTCTGCTCAGCAGGACGGAGAAGAGTCAGGGCTGGGTCCTTCCACCAAGCAGAATGAAGAAAGCATCCCTGATATTCTAGCCACCGAGGGAAGGCCTGAAATAGAGACCCGGGAGGAAGTGAGATCTTGGAAGCAGAATGAGAGTCAAGAAGAAGACACACCAAGGTCACAGAGCGCAGACATGTGCGGGGAGACTGATGCAGTTTGGAAGAACACAGAGCGGGGAAGTCCATTAGATGAAGGTGGGTTGGTTTTAACGGGAGCAGAGGGAAAGAGTTGGGAGGCTGGAATAAGTGGCCACAGTCACCTACCTGTCACGGAAGGGAATGTGGAAGGGTTTGACCACGGAGAAGACGACCTTGAGGTGGTGAGCACAGAAGCGTTGCATCTGTCAGAAGATGAGGAAAGGCGAGAGCTCTGGAGCCCTTCCAGGGAGAATGAAGAAGACAACTTCCAAGCAGAGATGCCAGAAAGTGAATTTCTGCAGGCGGAAATACAAGCAACTCAAGCTTTTCCCATGGAAAGTCACCCAGTTTTGGTTGTGGAAAGCCCCCAAGAAGAGCAGGAAAAGTTTGAGCAGCAGGAAATGTCACTTCATGAGACTGATGCCGCAGTAGGAGAGGACGGGAGGAAAGAGATGTTCTCCGACCGTGAGCTCTTGAGCATCAGAGAGGCCATCTTTGGGGATGAGACTGTGTCAAAGGCTGAAGAAAACATCCTGGGGGATGAGACCCTGGACAGAACAAGAGGGGACAGTGAAGAACACAAGGCAAAGCTGGAAGAGGAAACTTTAGGACACGAGGATCTCCACACAGATGAGAACAGCTTGAGACATGAAAACTTAAAGCAGGAGAAAGATACCTTGGAGGAGGAGGTTGGGGATCTGCAAGAGAACGGCTTTGAACAAGACATTATGCTGGCCAACGAAGGTCTGGAGAATGTTCAGAAACTGGAGTCCTTGGGCAGAGAGGAAGAAGTGGAAGAAGACTATCAAAGGCACCTGCCAAAGGAGCAGGAAGGGGAGGGTAAGGAAGATGCAGCGGGCTATCCGGAGATAGGGGAAGCTGCTGACATTGCTTTGCAAGAACCAGCCTGGGCGGACACTATAATGACCAACACAGGAGTAACAGAAAATGAACGTGAGCAGATAAAGGGCAGTTTGGGTGCAGAGATGGAAGAAATAATGGGAGATGATGATGATGATGATGCAGGTCACTTTATAGGCAGTGAGCATCCAATGTCACACAACGAAGCGGAGCAGGAGGCCAGCCCCGGCACGGAGCTGATGGAAGAAGACCATTACAGCAGCGCAAGAGAGCATGAAGATATCCAGAGCCAACCTGCCCCACAGCTTGGAGACTCCCCAAGCCATGAAATCAGCGATGAACAGACCGAGGTGCTGGAGGAGCCTTGGGAGAAGGTAGACGTTGCGGGTGAAGCTGAGGAAGAACTCTGCGAAGAACCTAAGAGGCCGGAGAACATAGACATGGCCTCCCAGGCACCAGGTGACTTTTCAGAATCTGAGGACTCCCTGGGATCCCTGGAGGATGTCTCCCCCAATGCCTCCCAGAAAATGGAAGGGATGGAGGAGGAGGAATTGGAAAGCGGCAAGAGGATTATGTTGGAGGAAACGCTGCCAGATAGCACACCCCTGCGCTTCTATGAAAAGGAGGTGCTGGCTGAGGCCATGTCCAACCAACCACCTCCAGTAAGTGATAACGGTGGAGATTCACCACCAGCCCCTGAAAGCACTGCAGTTTCCCCAGATGACGTAGGACAGCTAGAGAGCAGGGCTGCACCATCAAGCTCCCAAGAGAAGGAAAGCAATGAGGAGGATGAATCTGGCCCGGTGTTGGCAAGAACATCAGAGCGCGCAGAGGAAGAAGGAGGTTATTTCATGGTTTCGGCACCCAGCCAAGAGACACCCTGTCTGGAGGAAACTGAGGTTTTGGAGGACTTCGAAGAAATCAAGGTCGAAACATCAAATCTCACCGGAGAAGATCCAGAAATGCTCATGGCGCTGTCTGAAGTGCCAAGGGATGAGAGACTCTTGGAAGCTGAATCGGAGGAGGAGGTGGAACAGGAGAGCAACACGGGCAAAGGAAGCGAGGGTAGAGAGTTTCCTCTAGAGGAGAGCAAGCCCCACTGCTCGGATTTCACCTGGGAGCCAGAAAAGGAGGATCGTTTCCCAACCAAAGCAAGCGACTGCGGTAGCATTGCAGGTGGTGCTCAAACAGAGAGCGACGGAACGTTGGATGTTCCCGAGCCTGGTGACGTACACCCTGAAGATGCTCAGAAGGTTTTTCCGTTGACCAGCATGGCTGACCTAGGAGAGATCCTGTTGGAAGGGGAACTGCCTCTTAGCCAGAAAGAAAGTCCAGATTCTAGCAGCCCTCTCTCCTCGGAGGATGAGTCACCCAATGTCACCCAATCCCATCCGGGTTCTGATCCAGAGGTCAGCGGAGGACTTCACCCCGGGCAGCCAAAGGATCCTACAGAGATGAATCAAAGTGGCATGGACCACTCCATGGAGACGGTAGCAAAGATTCCGGCAGATGTCATGAAAGACTCGGACATCCTGGAGATTGTAGAGCAAGCTCTGGAGTTTAACCAAGAGCTGATGCTGGGCGCGAGGCTTTCGGAGCTGCACGCTGGAGATGAACAGCAGACTGAAGGCAGGATTGAGGTGTCAGACCAGACCCAGGAGGTGGGGAGAGACGGTGGCATGAGTGAGACAGGGGTTCTGCAGGAGACTGTCCTGGACTCCTCACCACAATCCAAGGAACTGACGACGTCCAGCCACATGTGGACGGAGAGCAATGCCAACGGAGAAATGAATGGGCTGCATGGAGAGCAGATATTGAATGGGATCTCAGACCTGCAGCCACTCACCGATCAGAACGACTGTGCAAAATCCAGAGGGCACGAGGTGAGCTCTTCTGGGGATGAATTCTTTGGGAAGGTCACCATCACCCAGGAATTACACAGAGAGGAACCAGAGGCCTTCCCCATCTTGGAAACGATGCTAAGTCGGAGCCCCTTGCAAACGCCAGACTACGAAGAAGGCCACGGAGCTGGAGAAGAACACTCCAAGAAAGGCCAGGTCTCCGACGAAACCGACAACAGCAAATTCGCTGACATGATGCAGAGTGCTCACATGCAAAGACAGGACCTTGAGGCTCAGACCATCTCTGTCCCATCCCCTTTCGGAGACGATGTCTTTCATCTGGGACCCAGCCAGCCTCTGAAATTCCAGCTCAAAGATGACCAGGAATCGTGGTCTTCAGAAGATGACTGAAGGGGTCCAGGGACACACTGACCATAGACACATCACAGCTGTTACTTCTGCTCAAGTGAAACCATGTAATTGTAGGGCAGATGTGGTATCTTCACCTGTCTCCTCTAATAGCTGGCCCCCTTCTAAACTTAAAATAGGCCATTTTCTATTGACAATCGGAAGCAGCATTTAGGAAATTTACCCTTGTAACACTTACCAATTTTGTAATGATTTTTTTTTTTTTAACACACTTGTTTGGATTTTCTTTTTAAACACTTGAGGATTAAATTCCAGTGTTTCTGTAGAATGTAGCAAAGTAGAATCAGGGGCTTGAGGTCCAGTCCTGTCTCCGTGGGGTACACAGTTCACGGAGAGTAACACACAAGCTCTACATTGCTCTAGGCATTGGCTATATCCTTTCCCAGACCTGGGAAAATTCACCCTTTTAGGTGCAACATGGAGGCTTTTAGGATTGGGAGGGATTTTTTAATTACTTTTTTCATACAACAAATTACGCATTGGACCTGACTCTCAATTGTACTACGGCCACTTTACACCACTCTGGCAGTGCATAACTATAATTCACATCCCTAGTAAGGCCCCATTACATGAGCAGGCCTTATAGTAAATAAGAATCGGGCTCATTTTCCCTCCTTCATGGCGGCTCTAGAATTGTTTAATTTCCGTCTTCTGGTTTGTCTGTTTGCTTTGTTTACAAAGGTATTTAATTGACATGCGATGTCTTTACAAGACCTTCACGGCCTTTTGTTGTTGTTGTTGCTTTTAATCTAAATGACTACAGCCCATTGGCTTGTGAATGGGGAAAATGACCTCGATCCACCGCGAAATACATTCTGACAGCACTTGCAAAGGTTACTGAGTTGCAAAGGCTGCAGTTGCTTTTACACGCCAGGTCTGGAGAACCACCCCACGTCCTTTTAGGACAGTGCTCCTCTTAGAGCAATGAAGGTCTCCTCTGAGCTGGGGTTGTCTTGTCCATTTCCAGCATCAGATGTGAAATATACCAGCCAAGAGGGAAATCATCACCCAGAGTAAACTAGGGCTCTATTCTACATGGTCCTTTTTGCCCCTTGAAACATACTACGTCTGAAAGAGTGTTTCCAGGAATCGTGGTTGGGTATTGGCCAAGATAACAATACAGGCTACAGCTGAGACCACCACCTGTATCTTTGCCTCTAGTTTTAATGAGGAGGATGTCAGGAACTCAGCTGAGCTTGAAGGCAAATTTTTTTCCAGGGCATGTTCCTCCCTTGTTGTGAACACCTTGCTAGATCTGTCCCGTGTACCTGCACCCCCTACCTGCAGTGATCAGACAGTTATGCCTTGGGGGATGAGAGACACACTGCACGCTGGTTAGATTCACACATTGACCTGCCTATACACCAGGTTAGATTCTCAGCTGGCGTATATCCTATCTCCTTTGAAGTCAATGGGCCAGATCCCCAGTGGGGGTATATCAGCAGTGCTCCCTCAGAGCCTGTGGAGAAACAGCCATTTATACCAGCTGAAGATATGGCCCAACACCTCCAGAATGGCTCGTTACCTCCCCTCCTGGTGATCTGGACGAAACAACCTAATCACATTGATTTAGGCCTCGCCCTCTTCCTCACCGATCATGAATGGGTGATGGTCACTCAAATTCTTCACCCAGGGAGGAAAGCACCGTTCTGGAGTTTGTCCAGCTCTTCCTCCTGATCCGAGAAAGAATGAGACCTTTTTTTCTTTTCTTCCCTGTGCTGAGCTATCACTGAGCATGCGGGGCTGTCCTCGGTTCCGGGAAGTATATGAAGATGATACAGTGTAACCCAAAGACGAGTGGGCTCCCCTGCTGGCTGGTTGCTTTGAAGCCTCACCAACGGCTTTGAAGCGGACGGCGCAGATCGGCCGCTCCCATCGAGCTTTCTGCTCTGCTGCCGTGTCCTCTACGCTCGTAAAACCAGCTGAGGCATGCCCGAGGAGCCGCGCAATGTATTCTGTGCCTCGTCTATCATTTAATAAAGCAACCGGCTTCCCACCTCAATGGTTCGGTGTCTTGCCCTTTAATTGTCCCATCACATTTCAAAGCAATATACCAACCTGCTTAGCTAGTCTGGACACTCCACAGACATTTGTTCCAGGTCACAGAGGCTGAGCCCCAATTGCAAACATTTGAGGTGTGTCCAGATTAGTGATCTCTCTGGGGCAGGGCCTGGCTTTTTGGTTCTGTGTTTGTGCAGCACCTTGCACCGTGACCGGGCTCCCAGGGTACTGGCGCAATACAAGTCATAAATCCCAATGACTAAAGTTGAGTTACTTGGCAACCAATTAGTTGAGTTAAAACACCAGCAAAAACTCTAGCCTAGACAACCCCTCGGTAAAACTACTGCCAGCAAAGTGGAATGAAAGTCACCTATGATTCCACAGCATCTTTCCCCGCCCAGCAAGACTTTCGCTTGGAGCGACGCTATTCTGCGTGGGCCCGGGGGAGGATTCCACTCTCTGTGCTAAGAGCCCTGGGAAAAGCTCCATGGAGTTTGAAGGGAACGGGGCTAACATCTGAGGGTGAAGTCATCTCTCTCTCTTTTGATCTTCTGCAAGTGACTGCCTCCTTAAAGAGACTTAGTAATCCTTCCCCACGTCCCCTCTCACAGCAGCCACTGTTTAGCTGCCTCCACCAGCCCCGAGACATCTGCTGTGTGTTTAGGAAGCAGAGACAAAGGGCTGGTTATTGACGTACCTAGACCGTATTCCCACGCTCTCCCTTCGGGGTGCTACCTGTGGATAATTCCAGGACTCAGCGGAATTTCTTGGTGCCAGTGGGATTTTAAGGCAAGCCAAGAGCTGTTCTGGGCAGGGGGAGGCTGGAGCAGTAGCAGGATCATAGAGGGTGCGGCCCGGGCTGCAGTGATCCAACATGATGCCACCTGGCACAATGCACCAGCATATGTTTTATTGTAATGGGCAAATGTCCGAGCAGATTCACGCAGGGGCTGGAGAGAGGAGGACTGGATGGATTTCAGAGCTGACCTTATACCTGCTTGGGCTCATTGTGTTGTCCTGAAAACATCCCTGGTACCCAGCCAAGAGGCCTTCTCTACCCCGATTCTGCCACCCGTGTAACTTCACCCAAAGCAGGGCAGGGCTGCTGGATTGTACGCCTCCATCCAGCTGACACATGTTCCCCCAGCCTCTCCTGGAGTGACTTCCTTATTTATCTGCCCCCCATCAGCACAGTATCTGACACCTCACAATTTAAATGCATTCACTGGCATCGTCCCTGTTTTATAGATGGAGAAATTAAGGCCTAGAGATCTTCACGTGTATTTAGGCCCCTGATTCCCGTGGGCTGCCGGTGACTTGTCCTAGATCACACAGGAAACGTGTGATAGAACAGGGACTGGTACCCAGGTCTCCCACCTCCTAGGCTGGGGCCCTAACCACTGGACCATCTTTCCTCCCACTGGCCTCACACCACATAGCGATGATGTTTAATTCCCAGCCATTGCCCTGCTTCGGCGTCAATCCTCAGACCGGCCCATTAGGTCACTGAAGGGGTCCGGAGAGAGAAGTGCTGCTAAAGGGGGTCGTTGTGGGGCAGGTCCTCAGATCCAGATCTGGCCCTGCCTGGCGTTAACTTCCCCCTCGCTTCCCAAGTGAATGGAGCTAATTTGGAATAAGCGCACCCACGCATGGAGTTAAGCAGGAGGAGCTGCCCTTGTAGACAAGCCCATCTTGTAAAAGCCAGGCCTCAGTTTCCCTACTGTAGGATGGCAACGGTACCTCTCAGAGGTGTGGTCAGGGAATTCTTGGAGGAGGAGCTCAGCAACTCTATTGATTCCTTCTACATACAGAAACCGATGAAGGAGAGCTGGGACTTGCAGCTGCCTCACCGATCCCTGAGCCAAACTGATTCCTGCAGCATCACCCTCAGTGTAATGGAATGCCAAGCCAGCGGAGACGGGCGGGCGGGAGATTCCAAACCCAGCTATTTGTGAGTGCCGCTTGGAAGCGCCAGGACAGGGTGCGTTGGATTTAGCCATGAGACAGCAAAATGCAGCTGCTCTTTCTATGGAGCCCAGGAAAGGATGCCTGGCCGGCTGCCTGCAAGATGTGTCATCTGGGATGGGCTGATGCAACTCCTCCAGGAGTGGGGATGTATTTTAAGAGGCAGGAAGATCAGTGAGATTCCGCTTTTCCCCTCCCCTAGGCCATCCCCCTGGCAGGAGAGAAGACGATGCTGCAGGAGGGGAGCAACTAGGCGAGGGTCTCTGGCCTGTGATCTACGGGAGGACAGACTGGATGATGCAGCCTCTGCATCTCCTAATTGTCCGATCCCTGGGGTACAGCTCTCTCAGCTGGGCCCGAGGACCAAACAGAGCCGGGTTTAGTTGCAGTGTGGTGGGAAATTGACTCATGCCCTGCTCCTCAAATGTCTTTAGGTGCTGTCAAGGGGAGTTAGGCACCTAAATACCTTGGCAGCGTGAGCTGGTACTCGAAAGCTCAGCCCTTTTCTGTGCTGGGCCAATGAGTCTTCCTCCAGATCCACCCGTGCCCACGGGGGACAGGCCCATTCGCTCCTCGGCTCCGTCCCTCCCCCACCACCCCTCCCAGGCTCCCTGCAGCATATTCCCAGAGACTTTGTCCCAAGATGTGTCCTCCATCACTTGCCCCTGCAAGCCACCCAGAGCAGGTTGTGGCTGGGAGGTGCCACGATCTCCTGGTGGGGGAGGGGGGTCTGAACATCTGCAGCTCCAGCCGCCATTATAGGCGCTCAGTGTCTACTACAATGAGCCCCCAGCGAGGCTCCTTGTCCCAGAGTCACCTGGGCTAGCCAGAATCTCTGCTGTACCTGGGCAAGACAGCTTGGGCAGCCCGCAGAACTCCTGGGTTCTATTCCTGGCTTGGCTACTGACTCACTGGGGGACTCTGGGCCAGTCCCTTTCCCGCACCCTGCCTCAGTTTCCCTCCGCTGTAAAATGGAGATTGTGCTGTTTCCTTCCCCACAGCGGAGGTGGGATGATGGATTTATTAACGTCTGAGAAGGGCTCAGATAATGGGGGGGCTGTATAACCACCCAGGGAGAAAGTGATCGCTCGCTGGGAGGAAGGTTTTACCGCTTTTTAATCCTCCCTGCCTCAGTTGACTCTAAGGTCACACGAGGCGTCAGTGGCAGAGCTGGGGAATCGAACCCAGGAGTCCGGATACACAGGCCTGAGGCTTGGCCAGCAGACCTTCCGATGCGTCCACGACGAGCATGAGTGGGGATGGCGCCACGGCACGCGGCAGCTAGTCTCACAGCCTGGGGCTGCAGTCCCCGGCTAACACTACAGCCTTAAAGAATAGCCGTGTAGCCGGCCAGGCCCAGGCTCTGAGGCCAAGGGGGGTGGTTACAGAGCCCAAGCCACAATATCTATCGACCCAGCGTCTCAGGCTCGCCACCGTGGGCTCTGTCGACGCACCCAGTGCTGGAAAGGAATTGCCCAGGGGAGCAGGCGTTCACAGGGCACAATGCAGGCTGAGGGGAGGAACGGGTGCTGTTGCAAGGAAAGAAGTGGCCGCTCCATGGTGGCAGATGCCCGTGAGCCAAGCACTGCTTTATTGAATGAAGGACGGAGGCAGGACATGGCTCCTCAGGGGAGTCTGGCAACTGGAAATAAATGAGCACGATGGAGACCAGCTGATGCCCTTTAATAGCTGCGGGTTAGCGCCTCCCATGACATGATATAAATACTTTGGTAACTAGGGGCCTGCTGTGCCCAGCAGAGAGGGACTGAGATGTGGCTAGAGATCCCAGGAATTATGCAGGCAGCACCGGCCAGCCTGCCTCCTTCCCACTCTGCTGCTGCAGAGAGGTCAAGGAAAGCGGTACGTGCTCAGCGCCCATGAAAAATCAAGGCAGCGAGGTGTGGAGTTGGATTTGGCTGGCCAGCTATTGGAAAAATGTTGGCTTCCACTGCCCCGTGCCTCAGTTTCCCCACCTGTGCCATGGGTATGCGCACAGGACTGGGAGCCAGAACTCCTGGGTTCTGGGTCCAGCTCTGCCACAGACTCCCTGTGTGACCTTTGGTCATGTCACTTTAAAAAAAAATCCCACTTTGCCTCAGTTTCCCCATCTGCAGAATGAGGAAAACAAACCTTAGACACCCTTTTGCAGAAGGGTCTTTAAAACAGGATCATTATTACCTGTGGATACCAAGCTGATCTTCAAGGGCTGCTGGAAAACTCCTGCCTGGACGCTTAGAGAGAGCGGATTTAACCAGGCCAGCTCTTGTGGGCGAGCGAATACCATCCCAGCATTCAAACCATCCCAGCTGTCCCTCGAGGGGCAGCGTCTGGCCTATTCTCATCCCGAGCTCTTTTCTTTGCGGCGCCAACAGTTTGCGCCCTCATTCTGCTGGCACGTTGGGGCTGGAAATGCCAAGACCAGGGTATGATTCAAGTCAATCGGGCCTTTGTACGTTATCTGCTGAGCCACCACACACAGGCTGTGGGTGCCGTAAAAATCTGTCCCTGCGAGGGAGGAGAATGGGGGGCTTTGTGCAAGGCGAAGAGGAGAGACAGAGGGCGAGAGGGCTGAGTCACCGGCAGGCCCGATAGTCACCACTGACGCTGCGGCTTTATGGGCACACGCTGTCCGTGCACGCCAGGGTCCAGGTCAGTGGAGAGGGGCCGGTGTGGGCATAACCCAGGCTCCTCGCATTTGGGTTGTGCGTTGAAAGCACGTGCCACTGACTCTGTCTGCGCTTTGCAGCGTGCATCTTCCTGCCCTGGGTGAAACTGGCATAAGTGCTCTGCATCCGGCCTGTTCCCGGCCCCTGGCATCGGGAGCGGGTCGGGGTGTGGCCAGCGTGTATTGCAGTGGTGGGGCTAATCTCTGCTTCTCGGGGAGGCAGATGGGGGCGCGTAGCCAGAGCAAACGGCGTGGTGGCTGGTCTCTGCATCCCAGAGCCTCTGAGGAAATGTGCAGCAGTCCTTTAAGTTAGTCAGGCAGGGTTCTCATTTCTTGTAAGAAACCAGGGAAGGGCAGAGCATGAGACGGCGAGCTCCGTGTCATTACCATGTGTCCTTTGTAACGATCTGACTAGCCCCTTGCATCCGAGCGTCAAATCACTCTGACGTCAGGTTTGTTATTATTATTATTATTTATTATTAACATATCATCCCCAGTTTAATTACAGGGAAACTGAGGCACTCAGCGCAGGAGAGACATGCCCAGGGTCACCCAGCACTCCAGTGGCAGAGCAGGAGAAAGATCTCTGGAGTCCCGCTTGCCAGCGCCAGCCTGCTGTAACCCCTAGACCACATTGCCTACCTGGAGAACCCAGGCGTCCTGACTCCCAGTCCGCTGCTCGAACTGCTTGTCCAATTTTTCAGACGACATCTCTCCCACCTCTGACCAGAGCCTCTAAATCTGGCATTCTCCAGCCATTGCCCCTGCCCCAGCAGATCCTTCGGCCTGCTTCCCTTTCCCCTAGGCCAGTGCTCCCCCAAGGGGCACAGCCTTGCCCTGACATGGATGGCTGCCGTCGGCCTTGGCTGGCTGCCCGTTGCCCGGCTGTCTCGCCTCCTCCTTGCCCACACTCGTAATTTAGTTTGGAGGCAGCGAGAGGCCTAAACCAACACCGGCCACCATCCAGCTGTTGTGGGGAAGGCTGGAGTCAAAGTCTGATAAGGGCTAATATTTAGCTGGCCTTTCCAGCCCGGCTGTTTCCTTTTAAGGGCAAATTCACTCTTTGGGATGGGAACCAAATAATAATAATCCCAGTAAAAAACAAACCCTCGGTCGTTGATTCAGGCACACGGCCTGCACTGAATCACACGCTGGCCCTATGCATAGCCACACTCGCTTTCCCGGCTCCTGGCCGGTATACAGATGCCTGAGTGCAGGGTTTTCGGGGCCTTGCTTCATGGTGCTTCTCAGGGAGATGGCGTAGGGTTGAGATTCAGAAAAAGCAGCCCCGGGCTATCCCTCCATGCCCACCATCTCCTGCTCCGAGGGACCCCCACGGGGGGCAATTGGCACTTAGTACGTTCTCACCAGCACCAGGCTAGGCAGTACAAAAACCCTGGCAGGGCTGGCAGGCCAAGATTTGCCACAGTGGCTAGTGATTTGGGGCACTTGGGATGCATTAAAGGGACCTGGCTTTTGGAGGGTTGGTGGCTCAGAACTGCCTGAAAACCAGGCCACTTCAGGTTGGGCACCTGAAAATGGAAGGAAAAACCATCTCACCTCTAGTCACTTTCAAAAATCCTGGCTCTGGGTCCTACACCCAGCTCTGAGAGGGGAGGGGAGTCCAGTGATTTGAGCCGGGGGACTGGGAGTCTGTATACTGGGGTTCTAGGCCCTGCTCTGGGAGGGGAGTAGGGTCTAGTGGTTTGAGCAGGGGGACTGGCTCGTCTCTGAACCCTCCTCGATTTATCAGCATCCTTCTTGACTTGTGGACGCCAGGACTGGAGCCAGGATTCCAACAGCAGTTGCACCAGAGCCAAATACAGCGGTAACATAACCTCTCTGCTCCCCTCGTTTGGGCATCCCAGGCCCACACCTTTTTCGCCAGAGCATCGCACCGGGAGCTCGTGTTCAGCTGATTATCCACCACGACCCCGAGTCGTTTTCAGCCACGCCTCTGCTTCCCAGGATAGACTCCTCCATCCTGTCAGTGTGGCCCACGTTCTGTGTTCCTCGCTGGGTGATTGTGCCTTTGGCAGCTTTGGAACGCATATTGTTAGCTTGCGGCCCAGTTTACCAGTCGATCTGGATCAGCGACCTGTCCTCTTCTGTATTTCCCACTCCCTCAATCTTTCTGCCGTCTGCATACTTTGTGGGTAATGATTCTATGCTTTTGTACTGGGCCTCAGCAGACCTAGGTCCTAGTCCCAGCTCTGCCCCTGGCCTGCTGGGCGACCTTGGGCAAGTCACGTCCCTGCTCAGTGCCTCAGTTTCCCCATGAGTAAAAAGAGGATAATGATACCGACCTGTTTGTAAAGCGCTTTGAGATCTGCTGACAAAACGCCTTAGATAAGAGCTAGCGGATGATTATTTTTGTTGTTATAGCATGCTTGCTGTGTGTGGACGGGTGTGTGCCCTTAGATGGAGAGCCAATCTGAGAACGACCCACGCCCCATGTCTGCCAAACCACACCCCCTTTGGGGCCCTGGACGCACCACCTGCTGCATCAATGCACTCGCGCTGAATCCCTAGGCTCCACCTGCTCCTGGGGCTGGGTCTATGGGGTTCTAGCCCCCAGACATCTTATCTGGCCTTCGCCCTATGCCAGCCATCGCCGGGGCTGGGATCCCTTTGAGTGCCGTTCCCCCCCCTCCTGGGAGCTGGAGATCTGGTTCCACCATCTGTCCCCACTCGGTCGCTTTGGGCACCACTTGGGCAGCGAGGAATGTGTTTAATTTCACCAGGAATTTCTGCCTCGTTTGTCGCTACACCTCCCCCTTCCAGCTCCTTCACTTCACCGCCCTGGCAGGCTTCGGGGAGGGAATTCCGCCTTCTGATTTTCCCTAAGCTTTTGTCCTCAGTCCTCCCGCATCCTTCCCTGGGCTTAGGTCTGTTGTTGACTTGGGGCTTGCATGCTGCATTGCTTCTGTGGGCGGTGCTGATTGCACATCCCAGGGGCTCTGGGCGTCCTTCCATATCCCCCTCAAACACCCTGTGTGCCCCTCTCCCCGTCCCCTTTGCTCCAGGGACTCCCTGCAAGCCCATCTGTAAAATGGGGCTACTGATACTGACCTGCTTAGTAAAGTGCTTTGAGATCTACTGATGGGAAGGGCTAGATAAGCGCCAACAGCAGCTCTGTCCACACCAGACTGTATCAAGGAGACCCTGAAACTAAGTCAAAACAAACCCCAAAATTGTAACTGACAAGAAGTCACTGGCCCAAATCTCACTCCCGTCCTTTAGCCGTAATTATCCGGCCTTGTTAAATCTAGTCAGCGGAGCACACGTAATCTAATTTGGGGGACTGTGGGGTCTTTTATGGGGGGAATTGCTTTGTGCAAGGCAGAGCATTGCTGTTGTTCACTGTCTACATTCATATGCACCCACATTGTGAATATTCTCACACACACACCTTTGCCCGCTGGGTATGTAGTCACACCGATCCAACACACGAGCACAATCACACTGTCTCACACAGGCAGACACACACACACGCTCCTTGTCACATGCAAATCCACACACACCAAGCACGGTCACAAACAGTCTCTCATGTGCTTACGTACACAACCGCTCCCCCACATTCACTCAGATGCCCCGTCTCTCTCACACACACGCACGAGCCCCGTCACAAAGGCAGTCTCTCTTGTGCGTGCACGCACGCATACGGTGAATATTTTCCAGCAATCTCCCCCTGCCCGAAATGAACCAAAACAACACTGGCCCATGCGAGGACAGGAGAGAGACCCTCCCCGGGGCCCATCTACCTGGGCGAAGAGAATCGACATCACTAAAGCAGCGACTCGCACTCTAGTGCGTGACTTCGGTTCCACTTTTTGTGGGAGCAAACCCTTCCCTTAGACCCGGTCCACACTTAAAAACTAGATCGACCTCGCTACAGCGCTGTGAAAAACGTCACGCCCTAGCGTAGATGCGGCTAGGTCGACAGAAGACCTCTCCCATCAAACCAGTGACTGCCCCTCGGGGAGGTGGATTAACTACAGCAATGGGAAAACCCCTTCCAAAGACGTAGGAAGCGTCTACGCTTCGGCGCTGCTGGCATAACTGCGCCGCTGTCGTGTAGACGTACCCTTAGGAGGCACGCTCGGGAGGGTAGCGTTGACGCTGCCCCTTTAAGAGCCCACAGACAGCTGCCTCTCTCTGCTCTGTGTCTCTGGGCAGCCCTTTGGCTCCAGTCCAGACAATTAAGGGTTTTGTTTCCTTTAAGGCTGGGCTGAGATGACTGGTTCAATAGAGCCCAGACAAAGCCTTGCTATGGGGCCAATAGGGAAGGGGGGGAGGTAGGATGACCTCAGTAGGGTGACCTCACTCTGCACAGCTCCCCATATACATGAGCCTTATAAGGGAAGGACCAAAAAGTATCTCTTATCTCCCACACCCGCCAACCAAAAAAAGCCCCCGTCTCCCTGGGGATGCTAAATATAAAGCGCTTCGCCCAGGCCCCGTTTGCAACTGAATGAAATTGATGGGGGTTTTTTGGTTTTTTTTGCATGCATGCATCATGTGTATATGTCACCGTTCTATTTATTCTCCCGCTCTTTGTCCCGGCTCCAAAGACTTCGCTGTGATCCCGGAGACAATGGAAGGCCCTGGCTGCAATGTGAGGGAATGCGCTGGCGGCTTCTTGCAGCCCCAGAGGAATGCCCGGCGAGGGAGAGAATTGATACAAATAATAATTTAAAAAACTTTAATTTTTCCCCCAGTTTAGTAGTTTGGCTGATTTTGTGTGTGTGTGTGTGTGTGTGTGTGTGTGTGTGTGTGTGTGTGTGTGTGCATTGGGTGGGGTGGGCATGAGCAAAGGGGGTGGAGCCTTGTGGTTAGAGCAGGGGGCGATGGGAATCCAGACGCCTGTGTTCTAGCCCCGTCTCATGGTCAGAGCGAGGGATCTGGTAGGCAGAAGTCCTGGATGCTGTCCCTGGCTCGGGGAGGGAGTGCGGCCTGTTGGTTGGAGCACCAGGGGTACTAGGAGATGTGCGTTCCATTCTTGCTTCTGGCGCTGGCCCACTGCATGACCTCGGGCAAGTCTTTTTTTTTTTCCTGTGCCTCAGTTTCCCCACCTACAAAACAGAGGGGTGACAGCAGGAGTGCAGGTTGGGAGTTTAAATTCACTGATGACTCATTAAGCGGGTGGGAGATCCTGTTATGAAAGGCTCTCGGATGGTCCCTGGGGCCCCAGTGGGTGAAATCCTAACCCCGCAATGGAGCCAGGACGTCTCCCTACGCCGCCGCGTTAGCGAATGGTAGTGGATTTCCACTAGCAAAAAGACACGCTCACTCTAAGCAAAAAACATGGGGGTAGTGTCGCCTAGTGGATAGAGCACTAGGCCCTGGGTTCTAATCCTGGCTCTGCCACTGGGTGAGTTGGGCAAGTCTCTTCCTGGCTCCGTGTCTAAGGTCAGGGTCCCATTGGGCCAGTCACTGCGCACACATAGGAACCCAGATGTTCCTTGTCCTGGTCCAATGACCCGAGCCACGGTGCCTCTGCTTTCTGCCTTGCATTGAGAGCGGCCACGAGGTCAAGGCACGGGGCTCACTTCCTGTGAGCTCAGACCTTGAAATGGTCACTGGTCCCGCCGATCAGGTCACAAAAAACAGGCCATTTTCCAGAGGGCTTCCCCTTCCCCTTCCCCTCCCCCCAGTCCAGGCTTGTGTCGCATCCCATCGGGGGGGCTGGGTGCCACCACCCACTAGCAACGCCGGGCAGCGACGTCAACGCGCCACGTGCTGACGCAGATCTGCCCCCCCCGAGCATCCTGGGCCGCCCCATCTCGCCGTGATGGTGTCGTGAGCTCAGTGAGGGGCCTGATCCTCGGTGTCAACCCCGTGCTAGGCAGGAAGGGGTTAATGGCAGCCTGGGAGTTCAATCAGTCCCAACCTGCTTCACCTGCCTGGAGACAGGGGTTAAAAGGAGGGGAGGGGGCAGCCCACCTCAATACAGGCGGAGTGGGAGGAGGAGAAGAAGATCTCATGCCAAAACCTTGAAAGATGACCTGGCTGGGGCCAGCGGACAGCCAGAGGCTGCTACATGCGAGAGCTTCCTCGGGGCAGGCAGTGGGACTGTTCCGTGTTCCCTGGGACTGTGGGGTTTTCCTCTGGGGCTCTGTGGAGGAGTGGGCCCAGGAAGGGGCTGGTGGAAAGGCCTAGAGGCAGACAGACCTTAGCTGCAACCTGGAGTAAAAAGGTGTCCAGGGTCCCCCGCCCAGCCCCCAACGAAGGGGGTGTGGAAGTCAAGGGGTAGAAAGGATGAATGGCTCTGGAGGCAGGCAGGAGAGCTGGGGTGACCCTGCTGGGACTCAGTTTACCCCAGCAGGGATAGGACTGCAAGCCACCAAGCTGATGGGTCAAGTCCCAACAACCAAGCAACCGCAGGACCGGAGCGGCTGTCAGCGGGGTGGGCGCCGGCGGAGGAGACCCTGCTAGGCCCCACCCCACCATGAGGGGGTGCACCTGTTGATGAGTTCGTTTGTCACCCCTCCATTGGGGGCCATCCCATCCCATCCCGTTCTATGTGGGGGCCATAGAGCTGCCCGGCCGTGTGTCATTGTGTCATCGCATCATGGTGGGATGAGGTGGATCTGCCGCCAGCCATCCTAGCTTGTCTCCGCCCCAGCCCAGCAGTGGCTGCATCTAACTGCTGGGTGAGGGATCCCTGTATAAACGGCCACCGCGCCCCGCCCCAGCAGTGGCTGCATCTCACCGCTGGGTGAGGGATCCCTGTATAAATGGCCACCGCGCCCCGCCCCAGCAGTGGCTGCATCTGACCGCCAGGTGAGCGATCCCTGTATAAACGGCCACCGTGCCCCGCCCCAGCAGTGGCTGCATCTGACTGCCAGGTGAGCGATCACGTCGTTTCGCGGCCTGGCGTAAGGTGACATCATGATGCAGCAATGCAATGCTGTGATGTCATCCGCCACCGCATCATCCGCTGATGACACCAATCTGACCCCCCACCCCTGAAAATCAGGATGGCTGGCAAAGCTAGGGGGGGGAGGCTATACCTTCCCAAGCTCTGCTTTCAGAGGTTCCCAGCTACATCCTGGCATTCACCCCTTCTCCTGCCCCCTCGCCAACCCTGACCAAGCTCCTGCCTCAATGCTGGGCACGTGCCCCCCATGGACACAGCTGAGAGCCAGGAAAGGCAGCTCCCCATGCTCTATAATAAGATCTCCCCTTACTTAGGGGCCTTTCTAGTCAGCAGCTGCTCTGTTCATACTTCTGTTCGGTGCATCCCCCCCCCACTCCCACCCCACCACCGTCACAGCTGTTGCCAGCACGAGTCTGAAAACAGCAAGCCGGGATTTTCCGGCTCTCACCCCAGAATGCAGCCAGCGGGACCTTTGACCGGAGGCAGATTAAATTTGTCAGCTCGGGGAGCGGGGCAGCAGCTGGAATGTGTGTTTGGAGCCATCCATCAGAGCTGGGATGTATTGTGGGGGGGGGAGACCTAGAGAGCGAGGGGGGGATCTGGAGTAACTGAGCGGCATTTCTGGCCAGTGCCGGCTCACGTTACATGAAAACCAGCCACGCCGGCTGCTGCTCCCGCATTCCGAGACGCTGCTGCTGGATTGCATAGCGCAGGCCCGCGGTGGGATCCCAACCCCTTAGCCAGCACCCCCAGAATCCTCTGTTTTGTCCTTCTGCACAAGGATCTCGCAGTACTTTCTAGACACAAATGATCTAAGCCCGTTTTCCACATGGGGAAACTGAGGCACGGTGACTTGGCCAAGGTCAGCAGAGTCTGGAATAAAACCCCAGGTGTCCCGACTCCCAGGTCTGATTTCTAACCGCTGGACGGGACGTCCCCCGTTGCAGGTCGCGCTCAGTTGCTGCAGCAGAACAGTGCATTTTGGGGGGGTCCATGCAGATTCGAAGAGCTAGATATTTCTACAGCTTGGCTCCCAGGTGGCTTTGAGGGCGGACGTGTCTACAGGGGTTTGTGAAGGGGATAAACCCGAAGGCAGAGGGGGTTATTTAGGACGGAAGTCGAGATTGTAACTAAGGGTGCGAGGATGACATTAAGGAAGGGGACAAGAGGCAGCGTGGCCCAGTGGTTGGTGCACTAGGCTGGGAATCAGGAGGTGCTGTTCCCAGCTGCTGTGATTTGGAAGAGCTCCTGGTCAGCAGAGGCTGGGGTGAGCAAACCCAGCTCTGAAAAGCACCAGCCGGTCTGGCCCCGGCATCCAGAACCAGCCATTTCCAAAGCCGTGAATGCCCTGGTTGTTGTTGAACCCAGCCTATAACAGCAGACGGGGCCCCAGGGCTGTGGTTAGAGCAAGCTGAAGCCCGCTAAGCAAAAGGAAGGGAAGCCAGGGCCAGGGGAGAGTGGGGGGTGCAGAGTTGAGGTGCAAGGAAGGCATGGATGGAAGGGAGATATTGGATCAGTGGGAGGGTGAAAGGCGGTGTGGTCCAGAGGCGTGGGCTTGGGAGTAGAAGACAGGCTTGACGGCACCACAAAGCTAGAAAGGAGCCCTGGTCCCTTTGTGCAATCCCGGTATAAATGGCCACCGCGTCTCGCCCCAGCAGTGGCTGCATCTGACCATGAGGTGAGCGATTCCCTGTATAAACGGCCACCGCGCCCTGCCCCAGCAGTGGCTGCATCTGACCATGAGGTGAGCGATTCCCTGTATAAACGGCCACCGCGCCTCGCCCCAGCAGTGGCTGCTGCAGCTCGGCACCATGATCCATGCGAGGTGCAGTTTCTCCAGCGCTGTGGAGGCCACCGGCCCCAGGGTGCAATTGTTCTGCGTTCCACTTCCCCAAGCAGGTTGCAGCAGGAAAAACTCCATGAACCAGCGAGGGGGAGAGTGGCCCAGCGCCCTGCAGGTCTCCTCGGCTATATTGCAGCCCTAGCTTGTAGTCTGCAAAAGCCGCTGCTCAGAGCCAGAGGCCCCCTTCCCGATCAGCATTGTTCCAGCCTCCCAAACGGTCTCGTTTTAATTAGTGCGTGTGGGGGGCAAAGGAATGACATCATGCGGCTTCCCCTGCCTCCCCCATCCCCCCAGTCTTGGCTTGCGGTCAACCACCCTCCATCAAGCTGGTAATTAACGAGGGAAACAGCAGCTCCCTTCCCTAGCCCCTGCCTCCAGTCGGGAGGGAAGGAATGACATCATCTCCCGGCTGCACCAAAGCCCCCTGGAATCCTCCATCATCCTCTTCCTCCTCCCCCCGGCTCTTTGTCCTCCTTTCTCAGGCCATTTCTGTGGGGCCCGGTGCTTTGGCAGCTAAGAACCTTTGGGTCTGGCTCTTAGCAACGTGGAGGCCGCTCCAGCAGCTCCAAGGGGCCTTAAAGCGGGTGGAAATGAGCCCCTGAGAACCCACATGCTGCGCAGGGGGCATCCCTGACCGCTATGGAGTGGGCCTAAGGGCCCTGCTCTCAGCTAGCAATGTAGGTGGGGTGTCGGGGGTGTGGCCAGTGGGCACTGTGCTGTGGCTATTCCCAGCGGCCATGTGGAGCAGCGTGTAAGTTATCCCAGGGGCTGGGAAAGTCTGGGCGGACTAAGAGTGCGGGGAGAGGCGGGGGAGCACAAAAGTGGTTTAAGGTGGCTTCAAACAGTGGTTTTCAACTCTTCATTTGCAGACCCCTAAAAAATGTCGACTGGGAGTGCAAAAATGGCTTCAAGCCGCCTTCACCCCCTTGCCCTCCCACCCCATCCGGGAATCGGGCCCCGCCTCCGCTAATGGCTCTGGCCAGCCCCTAGTTGGGTGCCCCTCCGGGGGGGAGCAACAGCCCCTTGGAGCCCCACCCTGCCTCTCACATGCGGTTCTGATCCCGATCAGTGCTCTATTTGTCCAACGTCCATCCGAGTCGCCCCAGCCAGCAGGAGAAATGCAGGGGGCAAGGGTGTAGAACAATACAATTGATGCCTTTTGATTGCTGCCCATGCCCCCGAGTCTGATGTTTCCCAGAGTCTGGGGTGGGAGGCTGCCCTCCAGAGGTCAGAGGACGGGCACCATGTCCCCCAGCAAGGTCGGGATGGAATGCGTCCCCCGAGCCCTTTCCCTCCCCGGGCACGGGCCAGGCATGTGCTGTTGGGGAAGGAAATCAGATTCAAGACAGATAGCAAGGAAGGAGTGCGGGGGGGAGGCAGGTGCAGGCTTGAGTTTGCTGGGCAACCATGGCCACAGAGAGGCACCAGGGACCTGACCCACAGCTGCGCTGTGCGACAGCTGGGCTGCCACCTCCCAGGCATGGAGTCCATTCCCCAGCAGCGCTCTGGAGGGAGAAGGGGAAAGGAGCGGGGACAGCCTGTGCCCCCTGGTTATCCTGCACCATGGCAAAGGCCCACAGGGGCCAATGAAGCAGAAGCCCAGACTAGGGCAGCCCTCCCGCTTAGCGGCACTGGCCCCAGGTGCCGGATCTGAACGGCTTTGAAGTGAACCTGGGGCAGCGTCCGGGTGATGACCACCAGCGCAGCGTACAAAGGGTTAACCAAACCGAGCCCAGGCCCGAGGCGGGTTAGACGTGAAACTGGCATGGGGCAGGGAGCAGCCCGAGTTTCTATGCAAGGAACTGACTCAGTGACCTCCGCAGCATCGGCAGGAGGAAGCCAGGGACAAATCTCCTGCTTTTCCTTCCGAGCTCTTCAGCTGTTCTCTGGCCCCGTCTCCTCACAGGTGGCGTGAGATAAATAAGCCGGCCCCTGGCATCTCCCATTGACTGTGTGGTAGTGGGGCCTGGGCTTTTAAGGGCTGGGCAGGATCATTGAACAGTGCATGGAGCTGTCCGTTCCTGAAGATCCAACATGTGCTGGCTAAGAGCTGCACCCGATACATACAGAAGATAAGGAGCCTACTACTGCTGCTGCCTAGAGGAATTGCTCCCTTAGCTCGAGTGGGAGCGGGCCATGTTTTTAGTGCAGAGGGTCCCACCGGCAACCATGGGAGGGGGGTTCCATACCTCAAACCTTGGGGGAGGTTTAGGCTGGATATTAGGAAAAACTTTTTCACTAGGAGGGTGGTGAAGCACTGGAATGGGTTCCCTAGGGAGGTGACGGAATCTCCATCCTTAGAGGTTTTTAAGGTCAGGCTTGACAAAGCCCTGGCTGGGATGATTTAGTTGGGGATTGGTCCTGCTCTGAGCAGGGGGTTGGACTAGATGACCTCCTGAGGTCCCTTCCAACCCTGATATTCTATAATTCAAACCTGTATGGCTGTGGGCTTGCCTTATAATAGTTGTTGGGTTTTTTTTGGCGGGGGGGGGGGTGTTTCTCCCAGAGGTTTCCAATGCACTTCCCACCCCGTGGCCAAACCTCAGATGCCTTTCTATGATTTAGCTGCGCACAGATTTAGCCATCGATACCAGGATCACCACTGAAAAGGCAGATAGAGTGCTTTGTACAGCGCCTTGCACGCTGGCCCATGACTGGGGTTCCTAGGTGCAACATGAATCACAAACGTCACACAGTTTAGGACGGGAAGTGAAGGCGAGCGCGGTGACTAAGTGAGAGCACCCAGGGGAGTGAGGTACAGCGGGCAAGATTCATTTGGTTTATTCAAGTAGCACCACAATACAGCTGGGCACTGCACAGCTCGAGCCAGAGACGGTCCCGGAAAAGCTCGGTATCTAAACAGACAAGGCGGAGCGGGGAAACTGAGGCACAAAGCGAGGAAGTGACTTGCCTGAGGGCACCCAGCAGATCAGTGGCAAAGATGGAAACAGAACCCAGGTGTCCTGAGCTCGGAGCCAGCTCCCTCTCTGCTAAAGCGCACTGGCCCAGAGCCTCAAAGATAGTTAGGTGCCTAACTCCGATGCGAATTAGGCACCTAAATCCCTTTGGGGATCTGGCGGCTGCCTCCCATCCAGTGACTAGAAGGTTGTGTCTCCCGAACCCGGCTGCGTCTCCAAACCCATGAGTGGAACTGAAGGCAGGGCTGCTGGAAGACCCGGATTTGCAGCACCGCAAGGGGAGGCTGGGGGACTGTGCGAGGGGGGCATTCCCAGCCCCTCTGCCGTATATCACACGCTGGCAGAAGCATCCCAATGGAACTCGCTGCGGATTCCAGCCCCTTCCCCACCCCGCTGCCCCATTTAGCAAAGGGGGTCGTTGGAACTCCAGTTGGCTGACAGCTGTGGTGCTGGGTTGGATTTCAGATCAGGAGTGTCAGGACGTAGAGATTAATAATCTCCCTCTAGCTGAAGGTGGGAGTCCACTTCAGAGCTGCTGGGTCAGCTTCCAGATGATCTTATCCCGTTTGAATCCCCTACAACCCCCATTACGGTTGCTATTTTATTTATTGGTCTGGCAGCAGCACCCGGGGGCCCTAGTCACAGATCAGGTCGGCGGCGTGCTAGGCGCTGTCCGGACACAGAACAAAAAGACAGTCCCCACCCCAAAGTGCTTCCAATCTAAAGATGATGCAGCAAGAGACAATGGGTGGGGACAGACAGACCGAGAGCAAGGGAAGAATGAGCCAGTAACTGACAGCACAGCTGCCGCCTAACCACTGTCAAGGTTTTTCCACAGGCATCACGGCCCAGGAGAGTTTTAAGGAGCGGTTTGGAGGGTAAGGAGGGGGCTTTGTGGGCATTTACGGGGGGCGTGAGGGGTAGCAGGGGAAAAGCACGAAGGGGCTTGTTTGTAACCAGTAGGCGATGGAGGCTGGCGCCAGTCAGAGATGGAAGGCGACCTCTCGATAACGAATGAGAGAGAGGCCGTGAAGGGCCTTGGGAGTGAAGACAAGTCGCTTGGTTTCCTGCTGCCGAACATCAAAGACCCTCAGCTCAGACCAGCGGGCCGTAGAGACCAGGATCCTGGGCCAAGATTTCGTGAAACTGCCTAACGATTTTTGGGTGCCCCAACGTGAGACACGGTAAAGGGGACCTGGATCTCGGAGAAATATCAGGCCCCTTTCGGGTGTCTCAAGGCGGCCTCCCAGAAATCACTAGGCACATCCGGAAACTGGTGGGACCAGCTGCTGCGGAGGGAGGTGCAAGAAACTCCCCTAGTGGGCAATTGTGGAATTATCACCCCCAGGGAAAGTTTCTAAGCCATGTGAGCAAGAGGTTGGTTGATGCTCTGGAATTGGAGAATTCAGCTCCTCTGACACCAGGGCCCCTTTACACCACCCTGCCAAGGCGCATCAGGCCCTTGCTTCTGTTTTAAACCCTCACTGTTATAGTCCTGGGTACTCCCATTATCGCTATAAATGCCCAAACCTTTCTGCATCCTGCTAGGTTCTCGGCAAGACCCTGTGGCAATGAGTCCCACAGGCTAACTGTGCGTTGTGTGCAAAATTGTTTCTTTTTATCTGCTTCGGATTGGATCTGTTCCCTCCTGTGGCCAATTTTATCATTCATTTACCGGGTGATGCGAGGATTATAGAAGTCTAAGATTGATCAGGAGTTAGAAGGGGTAAGTATGCATTAGGTGTCAAATAAGGAGGGCTGAAATGCAAGGCCTATAGGCTGAGGCCTGTAAGATTTTTAGCCTAGCCATATTAGGCCTTAGAGTTAAGAAATGCTTGACGTAAGTGACCAAAGAATAATCCAATGCCACAAGATTAGGGGAAAAGATGTACCAATGGGCGCTATTGCGAAAAATTCACCATAAGATTCATTTTCGATCACAAGATGCCTTAGAGACACTTTCATTTTTCTAACGAGTGCCTTCCCACAGGATACAGGTCGTGCGTCACTGCTAACGAGAATAAAAGGAACAATCTACAACCTCTAGAAAACGGGGTACCTGACACTTTCACGCACATGTGCTGAGTACGAGGTGTAGTCTGAATCCCATTATAAAAGAAGGTTAGGAAAACTGACCTCCCTACGGGAAAACTCCAGCAGGAACCATCCCTCTACTGCTCCACGAGAGACCCGTCACACCCTAAGACCATCTAGGAGGACGTGAGTATGACTGTACCTATAAATTGTGCATGAATAGAGGTAGGATTTATCGGTGCTTGGATAGACATAACTTTGTTGGTAATGTTAATAAAATTGATAGAGGATATGAGATGTTTTTCTTGTGACTGTCTGTGTTACTTTCCTTGATCTTCATATGTTCCTAGAAGCTCTAGATGTGAAACGTGGCAGAGGTAACTGTTGCGCTTGAGTAGTACCCGCAGTGGCATAATAGAACATCGCTAAATTCACTTAAATAAAAATAAAAGGTTACACTTCTATTTCCCCCCCACATCTCCACCTCCTAGCCCCCAGCTCCCCTCTGATCTGCCTTAAAAGAGCTAACCTATGGGCTCTCCCTTTGTGATCCTTCTGCATTTTGTTTTAAACCTACAGTGTTTCTTTCCCCCTCTCTTCCCAGGCAGGGTCTCCCCCTCCATCAGCCACGCATTGGCTGGCTCTGACCCACTCCCACCTCCCGCGGAGACCAGGGGAACCAAATTCCGACCCCCAGAGGGGGGAAAAATCCAGTTCTTTCCAGATTCTCCATCTGTTGCTAATCAGGGGCAAAGATGCAGCTCGGGATGGGGCGGAAGCACCAGTCTCCAGAGTGCAGGGAAGACAGAACAACTGGCTCTTTCTCCATCGCTCTCTGCCTCTCTCGTTTGTGTGCTTTCTCTCTCGTTCCCCCTCGACTTCGCTGCAAAAAAGAGGGTGTGTTTTTCCTATCCCAAAAGCCATCTCCATGTCAAATCTTAGTGGAGACAAGGCCTCCACGAAGTTTGACTGTGCTTAATTTGTCAGGGAAGAGGTGCCGGGACACAAGCAATTTTTTGACTTTCGTAACTAATGCAGCAAACCCAGAGGTGCTGGGGCTATGAACTGCCAAGCCTAAATTAAGCACTGGAGCGAGTCATGGCCAGGTGAAAGCTCCCTGGGCCTCATAGGCACCAGGCTTGTACAGCTCACGCGGGATCTCCATGTGCAAAGCGTATCTCTCCATGCAGGGAAGAGGCAGGCTCGGCTCTAGCTCTCTGCCGCACAGGCTTTTGCAGATAATGAAATGACATCAGGGCCTGGCGCTGGGTGACTAAGACGTTTCTGAAAGGGAGCGGAAATGCCTCTTTCCTGAGCCAGCCTCTCTGGCGCAAGAGGAAAGAAAGGCCTGCAATTGAGGGGTTTATTTTAAGCTCTCACCCCACTCTGCTGCAGGTGGAAAACAGCTGACCCAGAAGAGGTTTCTCTCCAGGAAGGGAGTTTTTTCTCGCACCCCTTTTTTTTCTCCCCGAGAAGAAGCTGCAGGGATGGGAGGCAAAAGGGGATCCGGGCCGCCACTCTGAGAGCAGCAAGTCTCCTCTCTTGATCCAGCATGGGCAGAAGCAGGGTGGGATTTCCCCACAACCTGGGCATCAGCCCCTCCCTGGAGACACCCTGTTTAGTGCAGCGGGGGGAGGTCACTGGGCAGCGGCTGTTTGATCCTTTGTCTCCAAGGGTACGTCTACACTGCCAAAAATAAAAAAAAACTCCAGCGGCATCAAATCTCAGAGCCTGGATCTACAGATCGACTAAAACCAGCTGTGTAGACGTTCCTGCTCCGGCTAGAGCTTGGGCTCTAGAAACCAGCCCCCTCCCCAACGCTGCAGACTAGGGCTCTGGGGCTCACCGCTGCAGGACTTTGCTTTTTTTCAGTGTAGACATACCCCCAGCTGGGGTGAAGGCCTTGATCTGTTCACTGGGGAGTGGAAGGAGACCCCACAAACTCACTTACACAGGCCGCTGCGCTGGTGGCAAACGACTGTCACGCCCACCCTGGGCTGTAAGCAGCCCTTCTGGCCTTGCCATTAAGGCACTGGGCTAGGACTGAGGAGGTCTGGGTTCAGCATCTCAAACTCCCTCTGTGATCTTGGGCAAGCCATGGCATTGCTCCGTGCCTCAGTTTCCCCCACCTGTCCAATAGGGATAATAATCCTTCCTGTCTGCTTGGACTAGGTGACCTCCTGAGGTCCCTTCCAACCCTGATATTCTATGACTGCGAGCTCTTTGAAGACAGGGACTGTCTTTCATGGTGGGGACGTACAGCACCAAGCACCGCAGGGGCCCTGATCTCATTGAAGGCCCCTGGATGTTGCCATAACACAACTTCCATCACGGTCTGTCTTTTCCTCCTCTGGATCTTTATTTTTATTTATTTTTTTTATTTTTCTGCAGACGCCAAGGAGGGAAATTAAAAAAGAATAATAATAAACAAGCAACACCAAAGCGTTGCCTCTCTGCCCACCTGCCTTGCCAGCGCGGGAGGGATTTTAAAACCCTCCTATGGATTTGTCACCGCTGTTGGAGCAATAGCCAGGCCCTGTTTCAGGCAGTGGTCAGGGCACCACCTAGAGCCTCCGGCAGCACATTGCAAAGGCCGGGAATGCTTTTTGCAGGACACCGCTGGGAGTTTCAGGTTGGAAAGAGAGTGGGGCTTCCAGGCCGGGAGGCGGGGTTTGGATTTGACGGGAGCACCCTTGGGAGATCTCAGATGAAAGCGGCTGAAGTCTGGCAAGATCGGCCGTCTGGCAGGATTTCCCAGGCGTACAAACCGGAGCCAGGAAACGGGCCTCTCGCCAGTGTGGGTCCAACTTGCAACAAAAGCCTGAAGAAGGGGAGCGAGGGGTTGTCTGGTCTGCTTTAAATCCCATCTCCAGGTGTGCAGGAAGGTTGACCTAGTGGTTAAGGCACTGGCCTGGGCTCAATTCCTGCCTCTGGTACAGACTTTGGCCAGTCACTTCGTTTCTTGGTGTACCAGTTCCCCAGCTGTACAACAGGGGCTAATAATCTGTTTTCCCCCACCCTTGGGCTGTTTAGAGCCTCACCTCTTCAGGTGTTCCCTCCCAGGCTTTGAAAGCCACCCTGCTCCGTGGGCACCAGAGCCCAAGCTCCAGCCCGAGCCGGAGTGTCTGCATGGATATTTGGCGCATCCTAGCGCAAGCCCCAGTCTGTAGCCCCAGGCTCTGACTCGCTGTTGCAGGTTGTTTTGTTTTTGCCGTGTAGACGTACCTGACTGCTACTGTCATCCAAATACACGATATCGCACGTGCTGTTAGGTCACTATTATTCCATGTTGTAAAGCCAAATATTATTACGGTGCTGAACACAGCGTGTAAAACATACATGTTGATAGAGAATAATAATCCCTCGCTCTGATCCCCCCACTTTTCCTCCATAGCTCTCAAACTGCTTTACACGGGAGGCCAGTAGCATTATCCCCATTTTACAGATGGCAAAACTGAGGCACAGAGCAGGGCTGTGACTTGCCCCAGGTCAGCCAATCAGTGGCAGAGCCAGGAATAGACCCCCAGGTCTCCTGAGTTCCAGTCCCATGCCCAGCCAATTTATTGCCCTCACTTTGGGAGCCTTTGGGGTATGCGATCCTATAGAAATGTAAAGTAATCAAATTTCTCTCTCTTTCTCTCTGCAACCATCCTTCTGTAGCTGAGAGGAGATAATCTAACCTCTCTATCTAGCCATGCCACCAAATCTAACCTAAATTCGTTATTTCTAACGTGAGCAACCCTGTAATATTCCAGCTTTAGCTCCAGCAATAATGTTTAAATCTATACAAATATTCTCATTTATTGTGCTTGGGCCATGAAAGGGTTGGGGCGTTAAGGTGGGTTTAAGACGCCTTTTGCACCTCTATTTTCTGGAGCCTGCAGGGCCCTCCCTGGATCCCGGTGTAAGTAAGAGCAGCCTCAGGGGTGCTCTAACTCACTCTGCACCAGGGCTACTGGGAAGCAGAGTAGCCTCCGTGCGCTAAGTTCCAGCCGCACTCCTGATCTGCCATCTACGCTGGAGGTTGGAAGAGGGGCTGATGCAGGGGACGACCTTACCTCAGCTCCACACCTGCCAGGGATCCCCCCGCCCCCCAGCCAGTGCAGATTCTTAGGGGGTCATTCCCACCAACCTGAAGGCTATTTTACGCTGCCAGAGCCAGGTGATTAAACAAGCAGCCTTTCTCCCAGGGAACTGTCAGCCAACCACGGATTACGTCTCCCTCCCCTGATCTCTCCTACCCTGTTCTAAAGTTGCTATGTTCCTTGCGAGCCCAGTTAATTAAAAAAAAATTTCTCAGCCTAGGAGAGAGACAGCTATCCCTGGTGTCTGACCTCACAAAGTCCCACAATGAGCATGCTAGGGCATAGCGAGACAGTTGGCATTTCACTATATTGTTGCTCTCTGCAAAGAGCGGCTGCCGTCTGCATTTTTCCTGCAATATCCCGGGTTGCCGGCATTCTTGTTCCATTCTAGCTGCCCTATGGTGTCACCTTTGTCTGTTTGCTGATGGTTGTAAATTTAGTCTCAAGGAATTGCCAGATTGGATCAGACTCGTCGTCTATCTAAGCCCTGTATCATGGCTCGCACAGGGGCCAACACTAGCCACCGCAGAGAAAGGTGCAAGAAACCGCCTCGTGGACAAATATAGAATGGCCAGGCCTATAGCTGAAATTACTTCCTGATCCCTGGCAATTAGTGGTTGTGTGATGCCCTGGAGCATGAAGGTTGACATCGCTTATCAACGTGTATCCTGTGTAACTGTGGGTGTTCTCATTATCCATATAAATACCTAATCCTTTTTTTAAAAAAATCCTGCTGAAGACTTAGCCTCTTATATCTTGCGGCAGTGAGTTCCACTGTTAACTATGGAAGTTATAAAAACAAACTATGGGGGCAGCTGTCTAGTTACACACCCTCTCGGGCTGTTCATCGCCTCTCCTGGGCTGCAGGACTTTACAGCCGTTGGGACCGCTTTGTTCGGTGCCCACAATTTCAGGATCCTTCAGCTATGGGATCACCATTAAATCAGCAACCAGGAAGCACCCCCAATAAGAGAAAGACAGGGTGCAGAGAGGGGCTTGGGCAATGACATTAACCGGTCAGAGTAACGCCTGTGGGAAGCCTAGGAGAGCCCTGGCCTGAACCTTCCCCCACCCCATAGCCTCTCTTCCCCTGTCTCTCCCTTCCTATCCTCTCTCCCGCTCCCCTTTTCCCCTCTTCTTCCTCCCTTCTCCATCCCTCCTTCCTCCCTCCCCTTTCTCCTCCCCCTCGCCTCCCTCCTTTCCCCTCCCCCTCTTCTTCCTCCCTCCCTATCCTTTCTCCTGCCCCTCTCCTTCCTCCCTTTCCCCTCCCTTCCTCCTCTCCCCTTCCTCTTTTTCCTTCCTCTCTTCCTCCTCTTCTTACCCTCCCCCCACTTCCTTCCCCTCTCCTTCCTCCCCCTCTCCTTCCTCCCTTTCCCCTCCCTTCCTCCTCTCCTTACCCTCCCCCCACTTCCTTCCCCTTCCCTTCCTCCCCCTCTCCTTCCTCCCTTTCCCCTCCCTTCCTCCTCTCCTTACCCTCCCCCCACTTCCTTCCCCTTCCCTTCCTCCCCCTCTCCTTCCTCCCTTTCCCCTCCCTTCCTCCTCTCCTTACCCTCCCCCCACTTCCTTCCCCTTCCCTTCCTCCCCCTCTCCTTCCTCCCTTTCCCCTCCCTTCCTCCTCTCCTTACCCTCCCCCCACTTCCTTCCCCTTCCC